>NC_140441.1:41687836-42011036 GCF_963576455.1 Neolamprologus multifasciatus | reverse complement strand
TACACTTGAAAGTATAACATTTAAATATAGTTTAAATGAACGAACATAACTGACTGCAGGTTCCCCCAATCTTATAAACAGTACATTTGCACAATGACTGAAACTAGCACCACTGAATGAACAATGGGCTGTGAAGTCAGTTCCTTGATCAATATGCAAATTCTCATGACCAATGAAACAACCACTAATATCTAAGGTCAGCTGAGACTGAAGAAGTCACTTGGATAAGTGAGGAAATGTTTATCCCACTGAAAATGCTACGTCCAGATAAACAGAATCAACCTTTTGGGTTGGTTACATTCTCATTATCTATCAATAGATAGATGGATAGAGAGAGAGAGATAATTAGATAGACATATACATATATATCATATTTTGACCAACACTGACAGAGGATCTATTTACATTTCAAAACCTATAATTCTAAACATTTTGTTACATTGCTTTTACATGTTGGTACAAACATATGGCTTCTTCATAACTCAATGTTTGTAAATGAGGTTGTGTGCAGCTGCAGACCATAAGCAGACTGGTTAAGTTTGACATGGGAGACCTTTATGTGATCTCCCACGTGAAAGTGCTGCATTGCTGCCTCTCTCCACAGGGACACGGTCATGGTATAACAATCCTGAAATCACAAACATGACAGAACAAAATATGTTTTTATTAATTAATACGAAAAGCCACTAACACCAAAACCAAGCCTACAAGCTAATACAATCTGCTCATCTACCACCAATCTCAAATATGCCAAATGACTTTCACCACTTTCAGTTGTTTCTGTGAGACACCCTTCCTCACTGCCGAACACTGAAAATTCAATTAAAATACAATGTCAGGGATAGTGATTGTATAGATCTGTGATGGTTGTTTCTTTCTTAACTAATCTCAAACACTTACCTCCATGACCTCCCCGTCCACTGACATAAGCCCCCCCACAGTTGAGCTCATTCTCAGTGGCATTACAGGGGCAAAGGAATGCAGAAGGTCCTCCGCTTTTGCCATAAGCTACATTAGCCACTCCATCCTGCAGATCCCAGGTGATGACCCTGACCCTGTCCCGCACTTTTAAATCCCAGATGTGGATGGGTGGGGGCTGGAAGTAGGGTGTCTCCGGGAGGTTGTAAATTAGCTTCATCAAAGCCATTCTCAAAAATAAAAGCAACACAAACACATTAACAGTTTAATACTTTTCTGCTGGATCCAGTTTAGATATAATACAGTAACAGTGCCTGCCTGAGGAGAAGAGGGCTGTGAAGCAAAGTGGTTCAAGGTTATCAAGCAGTGACAGCATGTTTTTTTCAAATTTCACTGTTGAAGTGGGCCGTTGGCTGCATTCAGTGGGTGAAATAGGAGAGGACAGCAAGTTGGATGAAGGGGAATCCTTTGGAGAAGCAGGGGTGATCAGATTTAGTTTAGGTGTGGTGTAGATGTCTGAATGTTGAGAGGAGAGTAGATCAGGCTTTGGCGTGACGGGGAGCGAGTCAAACAGTGACCACATGTCTTCTTGAATTTCAGCAAAACAGATGGGCTCTTTTCTGTGTTCAAAGAATGTAACTGCAGATGAAAATTATGTAGATGAAGTAGAATTAACAGGAGAAGCAGGGCTGGTCTTTTTAAATAGAAGATCAGTGCCGGGGTCTGCACATGGACAGGGGGGCTGCTGAGATTGTGAGAAGGTGAAAGGATCAAGTTGAATTCAATGATCGCCTCCGTTAAAGGTGACCTCAGTGCGGAGCTGAACGGGTGCAGCAGAGGCAGCCAGTGACAGGAAGTGGGAACCTGATTTCCTTAACACACAGGTGTATTGAGTGATGTCTGTGTGTTTGGATTCTGCGCACACACTGACTGCTGGTGAGGCACTTTGCTAACATCTAGCTGTGGCTGCTGATCTGGGTCCTTCACAACTGAATAAGAGGAAGTGGATGGCTCTATCTCAGCTGGCCTCATACAAAGCCTCTTGGTTTGCTGTGCTTCATCTTTGGATTCAACTGCAGATGCCGCAAAACAAACAAAAACACCAAATTATTGTCTTGTTTTTATCACATTTTGCAATAAAAATAACTGAAATGTTTTTTTTCACTTGTGCTAGATGTGTGAGATGTCTTTTCCTCTTTTTGCCCTAAATACAAACACATTCGAATTTAAAAAAGTGATTCAAACGCTTTGCTGTGACTGTTTCATCATTTAGAGCAGTGATGGGCCCATGTATGAACTGCATATTGGCCCTTTGGACGTATGTAGTTGTCTTTGGTAGACCACGCTGGATTTTCTTTGGCATGACGACATCTTTCTGTTTCTGCCTGATCAAAATATTTCCTATGCTCATCCTTTGAAAGTGACTTCCACTGTGGACAGAAGAACACAAAAAAACACTCGGCACATAGAAATACACAGGTACACTGCTACTTCACATAGCTACAGCATGCATGCACAAACACAGGCATGAAACATTAGGAGATGCATAAATATATGGAGAGTTACAAACTTACTCTCTCTCCCACTTTTGCATTTAGAGTGACGTTTAGTTCAGCTTTGACCTTTGGCCTTTGCTCCTTAGGATAAAGCATGAAGACGTTTGGTGGCTTCTTGACGTATGGCCTGTCTTCATCTTGTTGGGACACAGAGTAAGAGCAAGCAGATTCTGCGTGAATCATTGTAGTCAGTTTCCAGAAAAAACAGCAGAGAAACTTACTTTGGAGTGGAGCTGTCGGGTGGAGGAGATACAAAATCACACACCTTCACACCGTGCTTACAGATATACAGAGAGACAGATATGAGATAACAGAAAGTTAATACAAATTTACAGATGTTCATCAGCTGTGTCCACTTGTGTATTTGTGTGTTTTACATACAGTTCTCCAACAGGATGCAGGTACTGGACTGTGTCATCAGAAATCATGAGGACATCACACTTGAAACGCACAAAACGTACAACAGACGATGAGAGAGATGCAACACTATGATTTCTCCACTAGAAGTGAGATCAGTGGGCTGTGCATAAAACTAAATTAATACATAGCTTCACTTTGCGCTGGTGAGTTATTCTTTTGAATTATGATTCGCTGGCAGTGATTTACTGATTAGCATCAGTACATACAAGGAAGGTGACCGCAGACTGATTTTAGAGTTAGGGTCCAGTGGGGAAAGGAGGAGGGCTGGGTAATGGCCCAAGAAAAAGGAGTACCTTCTGATCCCATGTTTACACAATATCGTCTAAATTTTCTCTGTTGTCCATTTTAATGACAGTTTAAGTGCTGTTCTTGTCAGCACTTAAACCTTGTGCAGAGTGGTGGTGATTTAACTAATTAAACTAAATCGTGCAGCAAAATAAACATGTATACATTTATATTTATAATATACATTTATAAGTGAAAGGTTACTGTGCAAATTTGAATTTTAAAGCCTTTCTTGGGATAAACTAATACAATATTAATTTTTGGAGAATAAAACATCTACAATTTTGATTAATCTCTCCCAACAGTTTACTGTGTGAAGGAAGTTGATGCTTACAGATATATTCAAATACTGCAGATACATTTTAAATACATTTTTCTTTAAATGTTAATGAAATTCTTGTGTTTTTGTATGATGTCAATTAATTTTTCACTGCTCGGTCACACAACATTACAATAATTCAAACTGAACTTTCTATACTTTTTGTTCAATTTGAAGGACAGTAAAACAACTACAGGATTCAAGAAAAATATTTATGCAGAAACAATAATTGTGGGGTTGAAAGAATTAAGTGTATAATTTCAGTGATCCACTGTATCAACCAATATTTAACCTTAATACTATCAGTACTTTCAAAAGAAGTTCAGTGATGGTTCGAACCATCACCATCACATCATCATCATTCAGCAGTGACGATCATTATGTTTGGATCAGACAGCCTGCAGGGAAGGACTTGGGTGAATTGGGATGAAAGATGTATGGAGCTCCTACTAGAAAGATTCCTCAAAGAACAAGTTTGGCATTGAATGAGACACATCAAACAAGAGTGTGACCCTAAATGGACAGAATATGCTGCCTGAAGAAACTGCTGTTTATTACTGTGTCCGATGCCACAGTAACACAAACCATCAGGGGATCTGAACTAAAGCTCCTTCGTGGCTGACAAATCGTAGCATGAAACCACAAGAGGAGGAACTTGAACACCAGTCATTTTGAAAGATTTTGCATTGTTTGTGTGTATGTGTGTCTCTAGGTTCTTGTTTATGTGCAACACCAAGGCTGGAGAGGTTCCCGCCCTGAAGTCAACCACACCTGCCAACAATCATACTCACCTGCTGCTGATGATCCTCGTCATAGGCTCACCATGAAACAGAGTGGCTGAGGTTTGGGATCACTGAGTGACACAGTCAGTAAACTCTGGCTCGCTCAGGTGAACCTGTCGTTCAGCTTTGTCAGTGAGATGTGAACTAAATTGTGTCTTGTTTTGCAAACAAACCAGAAGGGAGAGTGTGGAGGGAGCCGAGCACTTTTATAAATATTGCTGAGGGAGTTGTTTCTTGTACCACGGACCAAGAGGAGATGTCACTGTTCGGAAGTTGGGAGATTGTAATGGAGGAAACCATGTTATTCGAACTGTTTTTGCACATCTTTGCTTGTTTGTTCACTATTAAAAAAAATAAATAATTTTTTTTAACTCTCACCTATCCAGTCCTGTTTGGGTCCTATTTTCTCCAAAACCTGACAGGCTGAATTTTTTGGTAAAATGTTGCATATGACCTTGTTGTTTGCAAAACTTGTGCGTAACTTTTTAAAATTATAAGCAAATATAATTACAAAAAATTACACTCCAAGTTGACATCAAGGTTACTCACTGTTGGTTTCACATAGCTGGCATAGCACAGGCTTCAAGCGTGTGTGTGTGGGGGGGGGTTTCAGTCGGTTTTGTATCTTTCGATTCACTATTTTTCTTCTTTGCATGCAAGCTCTGTCCTAAGAGGTCTTTCTGGTCCATCATGAGTTTTGGTTTGCCCTCATGGATGAGGTGTTAGGACAGAGGCCTTTTACCAGGACTTCCAGTCCTAATGAACTACATCCAGGAAGACACTTCAGCTGCCCAGTTCAGCTGTGGGCAACCAAGTCCAAGCTCACAAAGAGCAGGAAGATGAGGGCCAGCTGGAGCCAAGAGCAGAAAGAAGGACAGGGATGATGAATTTTTTTGAAATGATAAGAGAGGCACTAGATTATTGGTAATTAACTTATCATTAAAGTCCAGGATTAACCTGAGTGTCCCAGTATGCACAGGCACTTTTAATCAGGCCTGATATTTGGCTGAGTATGAAGTCTCGAGCAGTGCTGCTGAATCTGCAGGACCAAAAAGATGAAGGAGGTGCCACAACTGAGACCCTTGGTTTGCGTTTCCAGCTACTGAGTGGAGCATCATACAGGGTGGTCTCCACTTGTGTTCAGGGATGCTCTTCTCCATTGTCCACTGCATCATGTATCACTTGGGTTTGCAGGGCTGATGTAACTAATGGCTGCCATGTCACTAAAATGTATTCAGAACGATGCAAGACCAAAGTGGTGCAAACAATCCTGTTAATAAAGATATGACACGTGACATTCTAGAACTACAAAAAAGCACTATTAAAGAATACCTGCCTGTTCACAACAATTGTGGTCCAGGGGTACCTCCTCCAGGGCAGACACCTCAGCAAATAGCTGGTCCTGCCAGAGAGCACCACTGACGGCCTCCAAACCAGTCTCCCCCTCATCTTGCACAACATCCTTGGGCTCATCCCCCGGGGCCACAATGTCACCAGCACCGAGGCAGATGTTATGCAGAACAGCACATGCTGCTATGAGCTGAAACAGATATTTCATTCTGTAAATAAAGTGTTTATACATGCACATACTCTAAAAACAATGACGATGTATTCTAATGACTTACATATGGTACAAAGGTGTGGTGCACCTCCAGCGCTTGGAGGAAGATGGCATGGAGCCTCGTCTTCATCATTCCAAAAGCATGCTCTATAATAGGCCATGCCCTGGAATGATGAGAGTTGAAGCGCTGGGCACCCACACCTTGGACTGGCCTCTTGTAGGGAGTGATGAGAGGGAGTGGATGTTGGAGACATGGGTACCCTCCATCTGTGAGAATTAAATGCACTGGAGGAGGGTAAATGGCCTGCCAGTACAGCACCCTGGAGTCATGCACTGACCCCAACCAGCCCACATATGTACTGATGAAGCGGTCCTGATGGTCACAAATCGCCTGCTGGAGTATGGATGGGAACAATTTCCTGTTCCTGTAGCACTGACCAATCAGGGCCTCTGGGAGGCTTGATGCGGACATGGCAGCAGTCAATTGCACCAGCAGCTTTCAAAAAGGCTATGTGTCTTGCCAGCCCTGCAAACCTATGAGACATGGCATCTAGATCTTCAGGAGTCCGAGGGAGGTGGATGACCTGATGGAGAATGGCCACCACCTCCTCTGTGACCCTGTGACACAATGCGGTGAACAGTGGAACGAGGTATTGCAAAAAGCAACACTGAAGGATGCTCTGCTGGCCAGCCAGAAAAGAAACATAAGGACCTCAATTGTGGCACCCCAACCATGTCTCTGATCCTGGTTAAGTAGATTCAGCAGCACTTTCAGAGACACCCTGCTCAGGCAAAAATCAGGCATAGTGTTTTCAATATTAAAAAACTTGTCCAGGACTTGGACACTCAGGTGAATCCTGCAGTACAGTAGTCTGGTCTGGTGAAGGAAATTATGGAAAATAATAAACATTCTTTTATTTTTGTCATCATTATGAATGTTGCTGTTGTTGTTCTTTACAGAAATGATTTTACATGTGAAAACATTATTGCACTTGAGTAAAATGCACTGAAATAACTCCTATAGTAAAATCAAGTCTACAGTGGTAAATATCGGAGTTTTAAGTTAGTAAACAAATACACACGTCAAATATATGAATCAAAAAAAAAAATGACGACATGTATTTTTCAATGTACGTGAAAGTGGTTATCTTTTAGTCGCAACAAAATCACTCGTCTGTGATGAGTGATTTGTTGTAGCCCTTCAATTACGACAAAGATGAGACAAGCGAGAAGGTTGTCCGAATTCACCGATCGGGAGAAATGGTAATGGCGGGAACAGCTGGTGACGCAAATCTGAAGGCTAGACCGTCCAATTTCACAAGCCTCGCACTTCCGGCCTTCTGAAGGATGCAGACCCTGAATTGGGACACAGCTAGTGTTTACACTGCAATCTGCCTTCGTGACATACACTACACAAGACAACACAACACACTAACTATACACTCCCAACATGCTAAAAACCACAAATCTCTAACATCTAAAAACTCTTTCTCCCTCTGGCTCTCGCTGCTGTCCAAAACGTTCCCCTCTACCTAAACAACCAAATCCTACATGTTGCTATTTTTTTTTATTGGTCAACATGGTACATTAAGGACTTGGCACTAAGTCACGATAGCGAAGATGGGTTTTTGGTGGGCAAATTAATAAACAGAATCCTAAACAACAACTTTTTAAAAATGTAGTCAGTTCTGTGTTAATGAATTTCACTTACCAAGGCTGAAGAGAAGTAAACCTATTACAAATGTGACGTTCCTCATTCTGCACACAAATGACACCTATAAATGGCGCTTTACAACAGTCAGTGCTTATAAGTGGTTTTGAAGAGGCGGGCTTTCAGCGTGTAGCTTCTGTCTATGTTGGGTTTATCTAGGCACAAACCCCACTGGAACACAAAACCATCAACTACACGGTAAACCAGAAGGCGCTCTTTGTGTTTTTGAAGTCAGCCAAGGTCAAGGAAAAGATCTCTTCACCCGAACTGCTATTTTTATTCTCAACAAGCAGTCATACATGAATATGCAATTATCAATACACGCGACAGTCTTAAGCAGGCGTGTGTGTGAGCAACATCAGTGTCTGTATTATGTGTGGGTGTGTGTAAGTGCATGTGTGTCTGTGTGTTTTCAGCCATAACATACATAGACATACAACCTTTCAATGAACTTAACTTGTGTGTATGAGGTATGCTCAAAAACAGAAATAAGCGTCTTGCTAAACTATAAAAACACGGACTTGCAATAGGTCATATCTCAAATGAACATTTAAAGGTGTGAAGTCTTGAATTTTAATAGAACAGTCTGGTTTCTAAAGTTATAATTATAACGTCGCGGCTGCTTCCTCTCATCTCATGGTACACAAGTGCACACAGGATCTTATCAGCTTATTTTATCATGCTTCCAAAGATCCAAGCTTTCTGAAAGTTTTTCAAACTTATTTTCGACCTTGGCTGTTTTACTCTCATTTTCAGTCAATAATTGTACCTGACAATTTTCAGAGGAGTGCTTTGTTTGTCAAGCCATTGAGCTATGAATTATTCAAACACAAAAAGGCACCTAACTCAAGGGATGAACCAGTGTTTGTCATGTAACATATAACATACATGCCATGATAATTCAGCCAAGAACCAATTTAAAGGGTGACTGTCAGGAAGCCAGTACAGAAGAACTGGACAGAAGATCAGTGGCAGTAGGTCTCGTGGAGTTGTCTTCTTCTGTCTGCTGCTTTAGTGCCACCACAGCAGATCATTTGCTGATCATTGATGTGAAAGCATCCCCCCCTTACACATCAACCCTCTGCATGTCCTTGTTCATTACATCCATGAACCTTCTATGAGGTCTTTCTCTTCTCCTCCTGCCTGGCAGCTCCATCTTCAACATCCATCCTGCCCAATATATGTAGAAAGAGAGAGAGAGACAAACACTGAAAGTGCAAAAATAATAGTACACAGCAACAGTCCGTAATCAATGGCCTTATTCCAGGTTTGATCAGCACCATGGACAACAACCTCAGTCAGAGGTTGGGTGAACAGACACATTTATTTAAACTTATGTTACACCATCTCCTTCATCTAGGCTACCACAATCCCCATTTGGTAAAATAACATAAAGACCACTGTAATGTATATTACCATAGAACAAAAGAGATATATAATTCCCAAACAAATGCTTCAAAGCAGATAACTCTAAGCCCGCCATAAAGCTATGACATCTTACTGTTCATCACTGATAACAGCACTGTAGCCACGGTGACACAAAGTCAGAACTCCCATAAATGGTAAACACGTGACTTCATGAATTTTTTCACAAATTAAACTTAACCCTTAGAGAAAAAATAATTATTAACTGCATGGTTCTCTGAGCAGAAACGTTGACAAACTTAACATATCTCCTGAAAACGGCAGCTCTCCGCGGATACTAAACTTTGAGAGCGTGTGTGGGAAACCGTCCAGAAGTGGTGGCTCGTCATTTGCGACCTCTCGAAAACTCACAAGTTGACGTTTTTGAACCGTAGCGGTGAGAGAGAGAGGAAGGACGCTAGCATCAACTAGCTAGCCGGTCGTCACGGCAACGCTACAAGCATGGGCCCGAAAAAAGTTCTGTCAGCAGAGGAAGGTGACGATATTAAGAAGTCGCTGGAGTTTATGACAGAGGAGATTTCTACTGTCAAACTGCAGCAGAAAGCCATCCTGGACCTGGTCGAGGAAGTTAAGGCTCTCCGCATCCAGAACGCCGAGAAGGATCGGCGGCTGGCGTACCTGGAGAACAGAGTGGCGGATTTGGAGCAGTACACCCGGATGAACGATGTCATCATCACGGGGCTTCGCATCAAACCCCGGTCATACGCCCGGGCGGTCGCCGCCGACAATGTAGGAGGGCCAGGAGAGGAAGATGTCAACTCCACGGAGCATCAAGTGGTTACCTTTCTACGGTCCAAATGTGTGGAAGTGGATTATAACAACATTGAGGCTTGCCACCCTCTACCCCGAAAAAATGACAGTGACAAACCAGCCATCATTGTGAGATTTGCAATACAGAAAACACAAAACAGCACTGTTAAAACAAGGAAAGAAACTGAAAGGATCCAATGTCTTCATGAATGAACATCTGATAAAAAGAAATGCGGACATTGCCAGGAAGGCACGTTACTTGAAGAAACAGGGAACAATTCAAAATACATGGACCACCAACTGCAAAGTATTCATTAAACTCAACGGAACACCGGAACAAGCCAAAGTGTTGGTCATCAGAAATATGGAGGAGCTGGACAAATACTGAGGTTCAACTTACTCTGGAGGTATGAATACACATGTGACGTGACACACAACACAACACATGGCACAGTCCAAAAGAACTTCATCTGCATCCAACAACAATATCAATATAACTCATTGGAATTCTCTTTATGATAATCTTGAACTGAAAACATTTCGATACACAGACCATAATGTTCTAGACTTAGAAAAGGATATAGACCCGGAAAATAACTTCTTCTACAACATCAGCAGTAACTGCTGCTACTTCACTGATGAACAGTTTAAGCACACCATCAACACGGAAAATAAATTATCAATAATCCATTTTAATAGCAGAAGTCTGTATGCCAACTTCAACAATATAAAGGAATATCTAAATGAGTTGACAAATCCATTTGGAATTATTGCCATTTCTGAAACATGGATCAATGCGGAGAAAGGACTGGACTTTGGACTGGAGGGATATGAAGTGAATTTTGTAAATAGAAGGAACAAGAGTGGAGGGGGAGTAGCTGTGTATGTGGATAAAAACCTAAATTACAAGGTGGTAGAAAGCATGACAACTGTAATTGATAATTTATTAGAATGTATAACAATTGAAATTTTTAAGGAAAAAGAGAAAAATGTAATAATTAGCTGTATATATAGAACACCTGGCTCTAGTATTCAAGTATTTAATGACTTCATAGAGGAAATGTTCTCTAAAACAAATCAAAAAGTTATGTTTATCTGTGGGGATTTTAATATTGACCTGTTGAATCCGAAAAAGCATAAAATGACCGACGAATTCCTAAACACTATGTACAGTTTGAGTTTACATCCTAAAATAACCAGGCCTAGTAGAATTACACCACATTGTGCCACCTTACTTGACAATATTTTCACTAACAATATGGAAAACAACATTGTGAGCGGAATATTAATTAATGACATCAGTGATCACCTACCAGTTTTTGCAGTTTATGACACTAATTATAAGAAAAATCAGCATGAAGAACAACTGAGATACAGACGTGTAAGGACAGAAGAAACTATGAATGCACTTAAGAATGATCTACTAAATCAGGACTGGGACAATGTGTACAAAGAAACTGATATTGATATTGCATATGGCATATTTTTAAGAATATTCATGGAATTGTACGATAAAAACTGTCCAACAATAAAATACAACAGAAAGCACGAATATTCAGATAGACCATGGATCACTAAGGGTTACAAAATGCATGTAAAAAGAAAAATACACTCTATAGGGAATTCCTAAAACAACGAACAAAAGATGCTGAAAATAAATATAAAAAATACAAAAATAAGTTGACCAATATTATACGTGTATGTAGAAAGGAGTATTATAGTAAAATATTGAACAACAATAAACATAATATGAAGGGAATATGGGATGTTTTAAATGGTATCATTAAAAATAATTCTGGACAGCAAAGTTATCCTCAATACTTTATCGACAATGGCAATATTATGGAAAACACTGCTGATAAGGTCAACAGCTTTAATCATTATTTTGTAAATATTGGACCAAAACTGGCAGAACAAATTCCTGAGTCACTGCCATCAGTAGACTGTAGTGAATACCTGATTGATAGGAACCCTAACTCAATGTTCCTCACATCAGTGGAGGAAAAAGAAATAATTGACATTGTACACATGTGTAAATATAAAACATCAACTGATTGTAATGATATTGACATGAAAATCGTCAAGAAGATCATTGAAGGAATTGTAGGACCTCTAACATATATTTGCAACTTATCATTTCAGACGGGAAAAGTGCCAAACAAAATGAAAATAGCTAAAGTTGTGCCGCTGTATAAAACTGGGGATAGACGCCACTTCACAAACTACAGGCCTGTTTCTTTACTACCACAATTCTCCAAAATCCTAGAAAACCTGTTTAATAAACGATTAGACAAATTCTTAGATAAATATAAATTACTCTCTGACAGTCAATATGGATTCAGATCAAAAAGATCAACATCTCTGGCATTAATCGAATCAATTGAGGAGATCACGAATGCTATAGATCAGAAACAGTATGCAGCTGGAGTATTTCTGGATCTCAAGAAAGCATTCGACACAATCAATCATGACATATTAATTAATAAACTGGAACGGTACGGGATCAGGTGGGTTGTACTGCAATGGGTGAAAAATTATTTAAGTGACAGGAAACAATTTGTGAAGCTGGGTGTCCATTCCTCATCATGCTTGGACATTGCTTGTGGTGTTCCACAAGGCTCTGTACTGGGTCCAAAATTATTTATTATTTATATAAATGATATTTGTAAGGCATCTGATATATTAAAATTAGTATTATTTGCAGATGACACAAATATTTTTTGTTCTGGGGGGAATCTAAAGGAGCTGCTGGATACAATTACATCAGAAATGTGCAAAATTAAAAAATGGTTTAACAGGAACAAACTATCGCTAAATCTAAGTAAAACTAAAATAATCTTATTTGGGAATTCCCTTAGAAATGCACAAGTGCAGATTCATATAGATGGTGTGGAAATTGAAAGAGTACTTGAACATAAGTTTCTTGGTGTGATTATAGATGATAAATTAAACTGGAAGTCTCATATAAATCATATACATAACAAAATTTCAAGAAGTGTCTCAATCTTGAGTAAAGTAAAACACATTCTGAACCACAAATCACTCCACATTCTCTATTGTTCCCTGATTGCACCGTATTTGAATTACTGTGCAGAGGTGTGAGGCAATATTTACAAATGTTCGCTATCATCAATCTTTATATTACAAAAAAGGGCCATAAGGATAATCCATAAAACCGGTTACAGAGATCATACAAATCCACTATTCTTAAAATCAAAAATTCTCAAATTCACAGATCTGGTTCATTTTCTCACTGCACAAATTATATATAAAGCAATAAATAACCTGCTTCCTGACAATATTCTAAAAATGTTTTCTAAAAGGGAACGGGGATACAATTTGAGGGGGGAATTAAATTTAAAACATCCTCGTATCCGTACAACATTAAAAAGTTTTTGCATCTCTGTGTGTGGAGTGAAACTGTGGAACAGACTAAGTAAAGATATAAAGCAATGTCCGAGCATGGCACAGTTTAAAAAGCGGTTTAAGGAGATGGTTTTTACAGGGTACAGGGAGGAGGTAGAGATTTGATAGGGTGTTCTTGTCTAATATTTTCATGTGTGTGCGGGTGCACGGGTATGTTGGTATGGGTATATATATATTTGTAGGTTGTGTATCCTTTGAGGTGTTAATGGGGTTATTGAAAATGTGTATATGTGCGTATGTGTAAATACGTACAGTGGGGCAAAAAAGTATTTAGTCAGCCACCGATTGTGCAAGTTCCCCCACTTAAAATGATGACAGAGGTCAGTAATTTGCACCAGAGGTACACTTCAACTGTGAGAGACAGAATGTGAAAAAAAAATCCATGAATTCACATGGTAGGATTTGTAAAGAATTTATTCGTAAATCAGGGTGGAAAATAAGTATTTGGTCACCTCAAACAAGGAAAATCCCTGGCTCTCACAGACCTGTAACGTCTTCTGTAAGAAGCTTTTCTGTCCCCCACTCGTTACCTGTATGAATGGCACCTGTTTGACCTCATCATCTGTATAAAAGACACCTGTCCACAGCCTCAACCAGTCAGACTCCAAACTCCGCCATGGCCAAGACCAAAGAGCTTTCGAAGGACACCAGGAAAAGAATTGTAGACCTGCACCAGACTGGGAAGAGTGAATCTACAATAGGCAAGCAGCTTGGTGTGAAAAAATCAACTGTGGGAGCAATCATCAGAAAATGGAAGACATACAAGACCACTGATAATCTCCCTCGATCTGGGGCTCCACGCAAGATCTCATCCCGTGGGGTCAAAATGATCATGAGAACGGTGAGCAAAGATCCCAGAACCACACGGGGGGACCTGGTGAATGACCTGCAGAGAGCTGGGACCAAAGTAACAAAGGTCACCATCAGTAACACACTACAACGGCAGGGAATCAAATCCCGCAGTGCCAGACATGTTCCGCTGCTGAAGCCAGTGCATGTCCAGGCCCGTCTGAAGTTTGCCAGAGAGCACATGGATGATACAGCAGAGGATTGGGAGAATGTCATGTGGTCAGATGAAACCAAAGTAGAACTTTTTGGTATAAACTCAACTCGTCGTGTTTGGAGGAAGAAGAATACTGAGTTGCATCCCAAGAACACCATACCTACTGTGAAGCATGGGGGTGGAAACATCATGCTATGGGGCTGTTTTTCTGCCAAGGGGACAGGACGACTGATCCGTGTTAAGGACAGAATGAATGGGGCCAAGTATCGTGAGATTTTGAGCCAAAACCTCCTTCCATCAGTGAGAACTTTGAAGATGAAACGAGGCTGGGTCTTCCAACATGACAATGATCCAAAACACACCGCCCGGGCAACAAAGGAGTGGCTCCGTAAGAAGCATTTGAAAGTCCTGGAGTGGCCTAGCCAGTCTCCAGACCTCAACCCCATAGAAAATCTGTGGCGGGAGTTGAAAGTCCGTGTTGCTCGGCGACAGCCCCAAAACATCACTGCTCTTGAGAAGATCTGCATGGAGGAATGGGCCAAAATACCAGCTACTGTGTGTGCAAACCTGGTAAAGCCTATAGTAAACGTTTGACCTCTGTTATTGCCAACAAAGGTTATGTTACAAAGTATTGAGTTGTATTTTTGTTATTGACCAAATACTTATTTTCCACCCTGATTTACGAATAAATTCTTTACAAATCCTACCATGTGAATTCATGGATTTTTTTTTTCACATTCTGTCTTTCACAGTTGAAGTGTACCTCTGGTGCAAATTACTGACCTCTGTCTTCATTTTAAGTGGGGGAACTTGCACAATCGGTGGCTGACTAAATACTTTTTTGCCCCACTGTATGTATGGATAGATAGAAACATATATGCCATTCAGGACATTTACCTCCAGCGATGCCTCCGTAAAGCACACAGCATCATCAAGGACCACAGCCACCCAGCACATCAGCTGTTCTCCTTGTTACCATCTGGCAGACGTTACAGGAGTCTGTCTGCTCGGACTACAAGACTTAAAAACAGTTTTTACCACCAAGCCGTACGACACCTCAACCACAACACTTAAACACACACAACACAGCACTCAGAAGCTACCCTGTAGCTTCACAAGTACTCTGTTTAATCTGCACTGGTCACTTCACTTTATTGTCATTGATATTTATATTTAAAGTGCAATACTGTAATTTTCTGCTGCTCATTCCTGTGCAATATCCCATCTGCCCTCCCGTCATATTTCTTTTCAAGATTTTCTTATTTAATCACTAGTGTACATATATTTATATTTATAGATACATATATATTTAGTCATCTTTTCTCTTTTACCATGTCTCTCTAATATTTAGCTCCTTACTATTTTTATATTTTTATATTTTATTTTATTATATTTTCTGTACTGTATCATGCTGCTGAGTGACTGCTGCTCGTCAAACACATTTCATTGCAATGTTGACCCTGTGCTAACTTGCATATGACAATAAAACTTGAAACTTGATATATGTATATATATTAAAAATAAAAAATAAAAAAATAAAATAAAATAAATAATAAAAAAAAATAAAAAAAAATAAAAAAAATAAAAATACACATGACATATAATGTGATTGCAAGGAGGTATTTCGGTAGTCTATAAATTACTAGATAGTGGAAAAGGGGTGGGATTAAATAAGCTCATGCTTCTTCCTGCTCCTTTTTGAACATAAAAGATATTTGTAGTTGTGGTTGCTCGTTTTCTTTTTGTTTTGCTTTGTTTATTTGTCTCTTTTAATTCTATGTTGTTGTACTTTTTTAACATGTTCAAAATAAAGATTCAATCAATCAATCAATCAATCAATGCCATCACATACATCAACTTTAATAATTGCCTGTATTGACTTAGACCGTTTGTCTCCAGTAAATCTTTCCAAGTTAACGTCATTAATTACTTTCTCTATGCCACTAACATGTCTGTTACACTCCATTACAAGAATGCTCAAAACCTCTTATCATTATTTACTGCTTTAATTTTAAATATCTCTTTCAAGACAGAATGGAGGAATGGTTCATTTGAATATTTTTAGAGTTTTAGAGTGAATCTTAGCACAGAAACAGCAGTAAAGGTTACTAATGACCTTGTTATGGCCTATGCCAGGTGGCTCATCTTTGTGCTTGTCCTGTTGGACATCAGTCCAGTATTCAATACCACTGATCTTATTACAAAGACTAGAACACACTTCATTGGTTTGAATAATTTGAATATCTGATATATTCCAATTTCTGCATGTAAATGGGGAGTCACACAAAAGGTTCATCTTTTTAATGTCTTTAAAACAAAATCAGCACAGAGCACGTTTGACATAAATTTTGTTTGATTTGAAGAAGGTGGGGGCAGGGCACTTCACTCACGTCTGTTAGACCTGTTTTATTTGACCCACACAAAATGTGGAAATTGGAAACAGCTAAAAACGAAAAAAAAAACCATGCCTGGAGCAATCCACTTATCAAATACATTGAAAGATTGTGTGCCAGTAAAGGTTCCCAAGGTTGTTCAGTCTGAAGCCGCATATAGATACTGTAGCTTCTTATTTGAAGCAGCAGCTTATAGGCAGACTGTGTACTTGTGCACCAGCACCTTTGCTGTGGCTATCACCCTGGTACAGACCGGAGAATATAATCTGAGGCTGTGCAACTGCCACGCGACATCTCACACTTATAGACAGGTTAAATAACAACAGGAAGTCCACCAAAAGATACAGCGGCTTGCTGTATGTGGGTGTGACTCAGGCAGCTGAAGACCTGATTCAAGATATAGATAGAAATACCGCACTGGTGTGAATGTTACCACAGAGTAAATGCAATAATGGACAGGTGAGGTCATATGCAAAAAATAGATAATCTCTTAGAAAAGCAAAAATGTTACACACCGGATAAAAGGTCAATAAATGCTCATTTGTACACAGAAATCTCAATAGGAGTTTAATCTGAAAGATTAATGGTTTATTCCTGAGCTGCAGTTACATTTATGGTGGAAAATAAATAATGGATGAAAAATAATGACTCTAGGGAAAAAAGAAACAATTAACCTATTCTGGTCCCCAAACAGACTTTTTGTGTCTTTTACCACTATCTTAGATATGTTTTAATTGCTGACCACTAGAGGGTGATATCTGTACAACTAGTAACTATATAAGTTGTAATTAAAGAGCAATTCCTGGGGCTGGAAAATGAAACCAAATAGTAAAGAGCTAAAAACTCCTCTTAAATATGGCTCTAAAAGGAGTAATTTCCCCAAGACTCCCTCATCCATTTAGACATTCTTAAGGCTTAAAATGATGGACTTGGTCACTTTGATTGACAGGTATGTGAGTGTAGGCAGCTCTGGCTTCTAGCTGACTGCTAGGCCTCACGTGACAGTACTAAACCCGACATGTCCATGATGTTCATCTTGTTGGAACATTTTTAATATAATTATCCAATAAATAATATACTATAAAAAAAGTTGCCATCCCATTGGTTTCTGTATTTTAACGCCTGAGCGTTTGCATTCTGTGGGTCACCACGTTGGGGTTTTAACATCTGAGGTGAGAAAGCACTGTGTGCTATTTCTCAAATAACGTTAGCTGGCTCTGTTAACTAGCTGGATTCATATACTGTGACTGTGTATTGCACTGACACAAACGTCATGGATATGCATCCGCAGCTATATTATTTATCGGATAATTATATTGAAAATGTTCCGACAAATGATATGAATCTCCAATAAACATTGCATACATAATTTCCTGGATTGTTATACTTTTATTATTATTATTATTAATTTTTGACCTTGAAATCACTGTGTTGCAGCATCAGAAAAGTTGTCCAAACTCAAAAAACACTCATTACACCAGCGTTACACCTGCTCTGTCATAGCATACTGAAGACAGGTGGTTCTGCTGAGAAACAAAATTTTTTTTATTCAGAAAAAACCCCCAAACAAGACAACAACAGACAAACAAGAGACAGATATTTGATGTGACAGACCTCACGATCTCTTTGCTCAGACCACACCGCGTTATTGTTTCCTGTTGCTCATGATGTATATCTCGCTCTCTCCTCGACTGCTGCAAACCTCCATCTTACTCTCAGCTTAAGAAACACTTGACAGTCTTTAATGTCCTGACTTATGTCCTTCAACATCAAAATTAATAAAGACAACAATATCATGTTCATCATATTTATTACAAGCTTAACTTTTAATCACAATACAGAAGCGATCTTATTTTTTTGGGACAGACACAACGTATCAACGCTATCTTAAAAAGTTGGTTGTGTTCAGGCTGTCTGGTCACAGCATGGATAACACGAGTTTCTTATTTCTCCCCTGATGCATGCCTCCTGGTTTTAATTGTTCCATGCGGATGAAGTGTTACATCCTGATGATCATCAGAGTCTAGATCAAGAGCTGAGTCATAAGAGTCAAACACGATTTCCCTTTATGAGATGCAACTAAACAACAGAGCTTAAATGCTCTCAGAAGAGAGCATTTAAGCTCATCATCTAATCCTCCTGGTGCCCTCACTGTCCTTTTACGCTAGCTTTCTATTGATTGGCCGCCCTTCATAAACAGTAGATTTTGACGACTTTTGTCCTCGCAACCAGACCTGTGTAGGTGAGATTAGTTATATCTGTGACATCAAACTGATGCATTTATCTCTGAACAGTCAGCCGTCTGTACTTATGACTCACGGGGGTTATTCATACATAAGACGACCTCATTATCTGAAATATGAACATACACAAATGTACCAGTATATGTGAGACAGATGGTAAGGAGATTTATGAAAGGTCTTCTTTAAAGATAAGCATTAATTTATTTCAAATGTCTGTGTTTGCTATGCTGTGTCACCTGTTTATTCTCATCTCTACATTGTTTGTTAAGATTCTTATTTCCACCTAAATGATAAAATTGATGTGCCCAGTTTATTACTTACTACAGCCATTATCACATTAATACTTTGAATACTTTGTTGAATGCACATAGGTCAGACAAATAGGACTGCTTCTGTTTATGTATCTAAGGCAGAATATCTGAGAAGAAGTTTGCAGTGGAGCAGTTTGAGTTCTTCACCAAACTGAACTGCCTGGGCTGAAACAAACAAAAGAGACATAAATTCTTTGGATAATAAAGAAAAAAAATTAGCAAAAGAAGAGAAGAATAATGAATAAAATCAGTGATTTGTAGGTATTTCAGTTCCAGGACTTACAGAAGCTGCAGAGAAGTAAATCTCGTACATGAAGTTTGAAGATCGCCACAGTGTGTGAAACAGTGGCTGCTTGTTATGCTTGATTTCTCAGAGAAGTCGTGTGTGTGAAATTAGGATATAACAAATTCAGTTTGCTGTTTGCTTAATTAGTAGAAATATCTTTTTAGTTTAAAAAAGAATATATATTTCATTTTACCTTTTATCTTATTACCTTAGAATAATACTTTAGAATAAAAATTTATACAAATTAATATTATTATATATTATTATAATAATATACATGCAAATAGAAACTGAATTTTCAGATAGTGCTAAAAAAAGGCATTTTCTCAGTTACAGTTACAACTAGAAAGTTGTGAAAATGGCCCAAAATTGGGTTGCTCTTTCTTTCTTTTTGATAGATAAAGTTTGAAAAGTGTAAATATTATTATCATTATTGTGTTATACAGTTGTAATATAATAAAATATAATATAATCATATGTTATATATTATAATCCTTGAGATATTCATGTTCATCCGTTCAGTTCATCAGATTTTAATACTCAAAAAACAGGACTGTGTGTGTGTGTGTATGGGTCAAATCCCTCACAGAGATCAGTGTGACAGCTTTCACTCTGTGCTGATGTTCCTGTTGTTTTTCAAGTGTTTCGTAGAAGCATACACCACATTTGTGTCCAGCTCACTCTGTGGTACAGGCCTTCTGATTTTAGCTTTGGGATGGAAATTCAGTGCTGCATAGTTCATGTCATCAGAGTCCACATTCTGTAAATGAAAATGTTCAAAGTCACTAATCCTGCACATTACTTGTTAACCTCTTAACATCCAGAAGGTCACAGGGAACCCATCTAGTGTTGGGGTCCAGCTACTGAACTTTCATCATTAAAATGAAAGAGCATTTGACAGAAAAACTACAATGCCAAAATGAATATATGAAACTTAATTTGGATGTTAGCATCCTGTAATTCCTTAAAATGTGCATATTCAAGCATGGTATGGTCAGGCACGGCTTCCAAGTGTTACCCTAAATGGGTTCAAGGCAGTTTAATATCTTGCTTGGTGAGAATAAATCTTAAATAGATTACCTCACTCTGTTGTGGATTCTGTCCATCATCTTGAGCTAAATTACAGGAACAATCCATCCGTCAGTAATTTGCTTTTGTATTTGTAATTTAAATGAAATCAAATCATATAAATACCTGAGTGAAATTTCCTGAGTTGGACAGCCAGACCAATGATGACCAGTAGAAGGAGAACAATTAAACTGCTCAGGATCACAGGCATCACATTTGTTAATCCACCAAACACATCTACAAAATGGACAATTTAAATAAAACTTTGTGTAATAAACTGCCTGTGACTGTAAAAAGTCATGCAAAATGACAAGATTTAAATGACAGAAAACATAAATACACTCTTACCTTGCACCTTTAAATATGTTCCACTTGAAATTACCGTCTTTTCATCTTTGTACTCTCCACAGAAATACAAGCCAGAGTCAGATGAATCCAGGTGTTTGATCTTGAGAAACAGCACAGAGGTGTTGGACGTCATGTTAAATTTGCCAGCTTGAAAACCATCTTGGAGAGAAGCATTTCCTTCAGCACTGACCAAAGATGAGATTCTGCTCACGTTGGGTCTGTTGGTCATTTTGAACCAGGATATGTGACCAGTATGTCTGCTAAAGTTGGAGCACTCCAGTGTGACTTCTTCACCAGGCTGAACCTCCACAGCATAAAACTGTGTGACTATGAAAGAGATCCAACCTGAACCAAACAACAAAATAAACTTCAAACTCCACCAAAACCAAACAACCAAACAATACCTATGAACTACACTGTCCATTCAGTGTCTCAAGATTCAGTTCTCTTCGATTACTCAACAAAAAGTAATTCTCGTATGAGGAAAATAAGTGATAGGTCTACTTACTGAAGGTGTAGAGTAAAACTGCAATCCACTTAAATTTCAGCATTGTGTGTATGACCACTGCAATGTTGCTAACTGAACTGTGCTCCAGCAAAAGTGATCTCTACATAAAGAGGCGGGCTGCTCTTTTATATGTACCGTTCCTCAGCCTGACGGTGCCACCAGATTTAGGAAAATGGTGCAAACCTACAGCTTTAGGAAGAACAGAATATCAGTATTTTATTGTTTGACAGCATTTCAGATAATGCTGGTTAATAGGATATATTTAATAGATGACGTATTTTAAAATACAGTCTTAGTTTTACAGTCTCAAGTTTAAAATACATCTACAAAAGCAGTCAGTCTGTATCATTTTGATATATTAGATATTTGTTGTCTTTACCATTGGATGTTTTAAATAAGACTTTGCGCTAGTGTTTACGCAGCTCTTTGAAAAGGTTTAACTCTACATTTTTCTGCTCAGTACCAGCCGTGTCAGTAATAATACGTGACAAAAATTCCTGATATCAAGCACTCACTGAGGTTCTCTGTTGATTCTGTAACTGCTAACATTGCATGAAGCAGACTGTTGGCCCCAAACTAAATAAAGTATTAATACTATAATCAAGTATCTTTTTTCATCATGCATGATTATATTATGTTAGCAAGGCTTAGTAGGTTCAAGTGCATCTCAGTGTGAAGCCTTTAGCTAGTGTGGGTTTGAAATGTACAGCCTGTGGAGGAGTAAACCCTTTGATATGAGGCTGTGCAAGTGTCACCCTGCTACAGCAGAGGGTAGTGATGTGAGTTTGTGTGAATAACAGCGTGAGATTGATTTACCACGAAGATGTGTCCTGATCTAGATTTGTTTAGCATGCAGCAACACAAATGCTCTTCGAGTGAACCGACTGAATCAGACCTGAATAAATTAGCAACTTAGTGAAGGTCCTTGTTGATCACAAAGACCTCAATTGTCAGGTCAGCTGGTGAACTCATCGTTTACTTTTTCGAATCAACAGGTCCTTTTTGTCCAGTCTGACAAAATTTGGGCAAAAATGTATTTAATCCGCTTTAACTTGGAATGATTGTTGGTACTAAACCCACTCATCTAAAAATTATGAAACTGCTTATCATTGTTAATTTTTGCATAGCGGTGATTAGAGCTCATTCAGAATGATGTGACCAATGTAAAACATTTGGCGTCTGGGTCTGTCTGAGGGATTTATTTCCTCCTCTTGATGCCTTTTTTTTTTTTTTTTTTGCTGCTTCTCTTTTAAAGTCCTTTCAGAGACGCAAAGATCCAACCAGGTAGCTCATTTAATGATGGAAGTGATGTTTCAGTCACAACACATGTCGGTTCTTCAGCATTAGTTAATGTTTGTGTTTTGACACATCATAGCAGTTTCTTTAGCAGACAGATTGCCTATAAACTATGTTCAGACATTCAGATGATGCATTCAGTCCACTGCATTGTGTTAAATAAATAATTTTATTGGAAATGAAAAAAATACACTTCAAACATGCAGTATGAAAAATGTCTCAACATAATAAAATAACATAATATTAACCTTTTTGTGCTGACCGTCAAGTCTACTTCATATAACAACAGAAGCTGACCCAGAGTGCTTTAAACACAGATTTGCATCACAGGTCTCCAAACAGGCATTTTCACAATGAAACTGAAAGGCGTGTTTTGTTGTCTTAACTCTGGAAAGTAAAAGTCACAGAGATTCAGTTGTCATTAAAATGTCTTCAGATTTGGCAAACTCATGATCTAATCAGTCATGACAGACCAGCCTCCCCTACATAAGCTGCCTTTATAAGTTGGAAGTATTGGTACCACTATTGTTTCATTAGGAATAAGACACATTGGAATATTCTCATTGTTTAACATAAATGACAGAATGTTACATAAATGTTATATAAATTAGCTTAGATACAAAACTGTAACGTTTGTGCACCACTACAACCCTGGTCCATAGCAACGAATCGTTGGCTGCCCTCTGCCACCCTTGGAAGCCATCGCTAGATCCTCTTGTTTCAGGAAAACCAGGGCCACAGGTGTCCTCACGTCAATCAGGTCCCAAACCTTCAGACTCACAAACTGGCCCATGCGTGGATTACCTCTGGCAAAATAAAGGGCCGTAATTTTTTGCGGTATGTGGGCCATGTGTAAGTTGTGTGCAGCCACGGGCCAGTTGCAGACACACTGCTGGACCTGTGCTGGCCCAGAACAGTTTCATCTCTGGCCCCAGATGTCAGCCTAATGTTTACCTTAATCAAGCCATGTAATAACAACATGTGCTGGAACATAATAGTGCAAAAGTAACACAATGAAACTCTATTCAGACAGTGAGTGGACTGACTCTTACGCAGAGCTTTTCTACTCTCCTGGATTACTTAAAGTGCTCCATATAACATTCACCCACTTTCTCTAAACTGAGTGCTTTCTAACTACATTCACACTCTTGACATGCAGACTGGAGGAGCCAGAGATCGAACCACTAACCTTCCGATTAGTAGGTGACCTACTCCTGAGCTACAGCCACCCAGTAGTAAACATGAGTAAACCCTCACTAGGTTTTGGATAAAGTGTACACTCAAACCTGTCAAACCTGCATTTGAAACTTCGGCTACCATAGCAGTATAGTATTGCAACATGGCATTTGGGTCTTCTAACTAAAATAGGAAAATAGGAACATAAATAGTGCCATCATTGCCAGACCTGGCCCACATCTGGTTGACATACACCCTCCATGACACCAGTCAGTCAGAAGTGCCAGCTTGATGCCGGATCCGGGCCAGACCTGTTTTCTATGAGCCTGGGCCACATACACCAAACCACAATCGGGCCAGATGTGGCATGCCATCACATAAACAGTGCCATCATTGCCAGACCTAGCCCATATCTGGATGAAATACCACTTACCAAAAATAACTGTACACCATCTGTGAATGTGCTATTGGGTTAGTTCATCATTTTGGTACAACGTAAATAGATCTAACCGTAGTCTTCATCAAGTACCTATCTGAAATCTCCAGAGTTTTGCAGCCATAGCAGTGATAACGGGGATGAGAACAACAGTCACAACAACCAGTTTCAGTTTCATTTGGCATGCTGAATTTAGCACATCAGACTTACAATTATCTCCTCCCAATCTGCCAGTCAGCAAGAGTTTGTGGGTCACATTCATAATGCAACTTTGTCTTCTGACTCTTCCAACACTGAAGACATAGCTCAAACCAAAGTTGTGGTAACATCGGCAAAGTCAGTTCATTTTTATTTTGGAGCTATGTTTTAACCATGACAAACAAAACATGAATGGCAGCTGATGGCGATTCAGAACTATGTGTCATGGTTCTGGGTCATTTGACCGACCACTTTGAGAGCGCGTTTTTGTGATTTATTTGTGTTGTAATGTAATTTCTGGTTTATGTTCTCTTGTTTGTTGGGTCCATTTTGTTACTTTTGTCTTTGTGTCTCCCTCTCTTGTAGTCTCTGTTTATGTGTCTGTATCGCTCCTCGCACTTCTGTGTGTCTTGGACGGGTCGTTGCGTTTTTTTTCCTTTTTCTGTTCACATTTCCCTCCTTGTGTTTCATTCCATCTTTCCCCTTCCGTCATGTGCATTCATGTGTCCCTCTCCCACAGTGTCTCGTCTCCCTTAACTGTTTTCTTGTCTCCCTCTTTGTGTCTCCTCCCTTTGTCTTCCCGGTCTGTCTTGTTTCCATGTGGGTTTCTTCCTTCCGGCCCCAGAGTCTGAACCAAAAGTTTGGTGCAGAAACCTGTGGTCGGGACTGTGCAGAGCTTGCAGCAGGCTCTGGATGCTGCGGCTGGATCTTGAGTTGAGGGCTTAGCCGTCTATTCCTGGGAACCGGAATGGGTGGAGGAACTGGCCAAACCCCATCCATTACCACCCGAGAAACAGGTATGGGTGCAGGGAAAGGTTCAGGTCCTGGCCACCCTCACCCTAGGAGCAGGCGCAGGCGCGGGAGCTAGCTGGACACCAGCCACCCCCACCCAAGGAACAGATACGAGTGCAGGAGTGGACTAAGTGTCAGCTGCCTTTGCCCTGGGAACTGGTGTGGGTACAGGAGCCTGCTGGACACCGGCCACCCTCACGCAAGGAACTGGTACAGGCCCAGAGGTGGACTGGCCTCACCCTAGGAGCAGGCAACGATGGACACCAGCTGCCCCCACCTGAAGAACTGGTATGGATGCGGGGACACACTGGGCCCTAGCTGCTCTAAGAGCCAGGACAGGGACCGGCTGGGCCCTGGCCACACTCACCCAGGTGCACCCACAATGGGTCCAGTGGAAGGCAGGGTCCAAGTCACACTGCCAGCAGGAACAGGCTGAGCGACATGTCTTGATGCATGCTCAGTCATCCAGGTAAGTAAATCCATAAAAGTTGATTCCATTCATCTGGACATACTGTTTTCAATGGGAGAAACGTTTCATCACTGATCCAAGTGACTTCTTCTGTCTTAGCTGACTGTAGGTTTCCCCAGACTTATAAACACAACATTTGCACAATGACTCAAACTAGCACCACTGAATGAACAATGGGCTGTGAGGTCAGTTCCTTGATCATTAATATGCAAATTGTCATGGCCACTGATCAATGGCCGTGAGCACCATCCACAGAGAGTTGGGAAATGGCTGCATTTTAAGATGGGGAATAATGTACCCTTAGGCCTCCTCCTCGATTCAGAGATGGTTTTTCCCTTTTCACGTAAATGGCCTCCTTGACTCCACGCTCAAACCAGCATTCCTCCCTGTCCAGGATGTGTACATCCTCACCATTGAAAGAGTGTCCAGTAGGTGTAAATAGACTGGGAGTCCTGGCCTGACGAGTTAGCTCTTCAAACGTGTTTACCATTGAAACCGCTGAGAGGCTGAGAGACAGGTTCTGAGATAAACACAGGAGATCAGAAATTATCAGTTTGAGAAACATAATGGTCTGTAATTAGAGTCTCAGAGGGCAGAATAGTTTTTATGGAAGCAGGATGAATACGACCAGTCTTCTGACAGCCCAGCACGGGCTAGTCATTAACCCTTTTGCAGAGTGAACAGGAGTTTTTGACTTTCACTCACCACAGGAAACTACTTTAAATTGTTCTTCCTGTGCTACTTCTGTTTCATTGGTGAGTGTTAACCTCACCTTTGTGTTTCAGGGGCGGGACCTTTCCTGGGTTTCCACCCTCTACATCCACACACTTTGAGGTAACAAGTTCACCAATTGAAAATCTCATTTCCAGCAATAACTTAAGATTAAGGAATTCCTTCAGTCTATACTGGATTGTTGAACTAACTGCTTTCATGAAGCTGGTTCTTGTTGCTTGAATGTTTGCTCAGTATTTGCCCTGTGAATTATTCACCCTTTTTTTCCTCTTCTGCACAGAAATCTTAGAGTTTTGTCTGAGACAGAAAGACAGAGAAAATGATTTGTGGTTTATTGCTGTGCTGTAAATAAACCTTTATTGAGTTACATCTGCATTCCAGAACTACAGTTATGATTCAGTGTGTTTCTGTCACGAAAGAGACAACTGACATACATGTAGCACTACAATTTTACTTGTAACTTAAATAAGAATATTCTCATAACGTTTGGTCTGCTGTGGTTTGAGGCAAGTAATTATCATAAAATTAGTAAAATATGAATGTGTATTTTATTGGGATGTCTTAAAAAAAGCTCTACCTTAAACCGTTAAATGTGTTGCATTAGTGTTAAATTCACCAAAGAAATACACTAAGTCAAATGAGTCCAGCTGTTTGATCTTAACAAACAGCACAGTGGACATCATGTTATATTTGCCAATTTGAAAACCAACAAGGAGAGAAGCATTGATATCAGCACTGCATATAAACAAGATGCAGCTCGTGTCGGGTCTGTTGATCATTTTGAACCAGAATATGTGACCAGGAGTTGGAGCACTCCAGTGTGACTTCTTCACCAGCCTGAAACTCCACAGCATGAAACTGTGTGACTATGGAAGAGCTCCAACCTGAACCAAACAACACGTTTTCATAAACTTCAAATTCCACAGGAACCAAACAATGCCTATGAATTATTGTCCAAGACGTATCTAGAGATGCAGTTCTCTTGAAATACTCAACAACAAGTAATTCTTTCATGAGGAAAAAAGTGATAGGTCTACTTACTTAAGGTGTAGATTAAAACTGCAATCCACTTAACTTCCAGCATCGTGTGTATGACCACTGCAATGTTGCTAACTGAACTGCGCTCCAGTAAAAGTCATCTCTTTGTAAAGAGGCGGGCTGCTTTGTTATATGTACAGTTCCTCATACTCACAGTGTCACCAGTTTTAGGAGAATGGTACAAACTGACAGCTTTAGGAACAAAATAATATAATAATTTTTTGACAGCATTTCAGATAATCTAGATAATATCTTTTTTTTAGAAGTTTACATACATGAAAAAGCTGTCGGTCTGCATAATTTTACCCAGCATTTGTTGTCGTCACCATTAGATGTCAAACATTTTTTAAAATAAAAATGTATACTAGTTGTTACACAAGTCTTTGCAGAGGTTCAGCCCTACTTTATGCCAGAAATAATAATCTGATATCAAGCACTCGCTGAGGTTGTCTGTTGATTTTGTAACTGCTAACACTGCATGAAGCTGACTATTGGCCCCACACTAAAACACAAATTAAACATGTTTTTTCACCATGCTTGATTATATTATGTTAGCAAGGCTTAGTAGGATCAAGTGCATGCTAGTGTGGACCCTTCACCTAGTGTGGCTTTGGTGTGCAGCACGTGGACGAGTAACCACATTGATTCGAGGGTGTGTAGGTGTCACCCTGAGAAGCAGAGGGTAGGGATGTGAGTTTGTATGAATAACAGAGTGAGGTTGACTTACAGTGAAGATTAATCCTAATTTAGGTTTTGTTAGCAAGCAGAAACACAAATGCTCTTCGATTTCTTCCAGCTGACTGAATCAGTCCTCACTCTCTGAACAAATTAGCAGCTTTTAACAGTGAAGCTCCTTGTTGACTATGAAGAGCTCCATTGTTACGTTGTCTGGTGCTCAGAGCACACTCACCATGTACGTTTTTTAATCAACTATTCATTTTCTATATATCCATTATCAAGCCAGATTAAGTCAGATTTCTAAGATTAAAGTGGGGCATATATACATATCATATATACATATATAGTCTCTCTCATAGATTATGGTATAATGGTGGATGTTAAATATTGGCCACAAAACTCAAATAATTTGTCTACAAGCGACCTTAGAAAAAATGAACTAAAACAGAATCAGATAGAAAACGAATGAAGTACATATATGTTGAGAGATTATATATATATATAATCTATATATGTTATTATATATATATATATATATATATATATATATAATTCTATAGATTTACTTTTATTAGCAGTAACATTTACAGATTTTATGATAGTTAAAATATTCAGTTTTGAATGTGCAGTGAATAACATGAATATTCTCAGCTGGTGTTTACTGCTTCCTTTTCAGGTTTGACTTTTGCTCTTACAGTCCTCATTCTCCTCACTTCAGTTGTGTTCGACCACACCATGTTGCCTCTTCCTGTCAAACACTCATTTCAGCCCTACTGCAAACTCCCCTCTAATTCTGACTTCTGACTCACTGCTTACTCATATGATTTGCATGTCCCGCATTGAAACACAAAAGCAGACAAAATTAATTAGAATAAACACAAATAAAGACAGGTGAGATCAAAAGCTGCTGCTGGTATAAAAATCATCTCTACTTCTCCACCTGCTACAGATCTCCTGCTTCTTATTATGGAACTGGACATGCTCAGTGCTTTCATTGGAGTCTAGGTTTTGTAAATAAAGTACATGCACTAAATAACTGAGTTGATGTAATTAAACAAGCCTGAAAGCACTACATTGAAAGAATATTATGTTAAAACATATGCAATAGATTAATCTTTATGATGCATGAAACTGTCTGCGAGTCTTTCCCCTGTGTGGAAGGGAAATTCTGTGGATGGGAAAACCAGCAAAATAACATCACGACTTTTATAAAGATGCAAATTGACACCCGGCAAGTGGATCATGATGTTGTCAGTATTGCTGACTGATACTCATCAATGTACCGTTGATGCGACTGTCCACATATTTATAAAGAAAGACATGAAATATAGCTCACCAATGACATTTTTCATCTCAACCTTGTATTAAGCAAATGTTTGGCAATGTACGTCTCATTTCAACAGCTGTAGTTAACTGTAGCTGTAGATGAAAATATTAACACCTACAAGCAATTAACAGTAACAAAGTTACTTGTCTCTAGTTTTCAGTGTGTTTTGGAAAGTGTATAAAATACAAAATAAATACAAAATAAAATAAAGTGTATAAAAGTTGTGATTCTATAAAAATAAAAAATAAAATAAAAAAATAAAACTGCTTACAATGATTTGCAATTTCATAAGCCCATATTTTATTAGCAGCAAAACACAGAAAACATCTAAATTTTTAAACTGAGACATTTTGTTGTTTCATGAAAACTATTAGCTCATTTTAAGTTGATTACAGCAGCACGTGTCAAAAAAGTTGAGAGAAGGTAAAAAAGGTTGGAAAAATAAGTAGCACCAAAATAAACATGGAGAAATATTTCACAGCTAATTATGTTAATTGGCAACAGATCAGTGACATGACTGGATACAAAACGAGCATCTTAGAGAGGCAGAAGATGGACAGAGTCTCACCAGTCACTCTCTATCTACCCCCCAAAACTATAACTGTTTCTATAAATTATTGAATACTTTAAGAATCATTTTTGAGTATCTCATTATCTACAGCAGCGGTCCCCAACCTTTTTTGCGCCACGGACCGGTTTATGCCCGACAATATTTTCATGGACCGGCCTTTAAGGTGTCGCAGATAAATACAACAAAATAAAACCAGTACCGGTACCAAAAAAAAGAAAATTTATTCATAACACACGTGAAAAGACCCAGGAAAACCGAGTAAACGATAAAAACGATAACAAAATAACGATGAAAACCGATAAAAACCCTGAAAACTATACATTTCACACCTGAGCCTCAACTCTTGCGGCCCGGTACCAAATGACTCACGGACCGGTACCGGTCCGAGGCCCAGGGGTTGGGGACCGCTGATCTACAGTACATAATATTATGATTATATTAAGGGAATATGGAAAATTGCAGAAGGGACAAGTCCAAAAATCAGTATTGGATATCCATCATCCTGAGACCCGTCAGGGCATGATTGTGTCATGGAAATCAATGTAGTGGCTCAGGAACACTTTCAGAAGTCATTATTTATTATTTATACAGGTAGTTCAATTGAGACTTTGTGTCTCATTTACAATAGACCTGTTTCAGACAAACATATTGAAAAAAGAAACAATGAAATAGCTAAGATTATCTAATGTTTACACAGTCATATCATAAACAGGAAGAAGTTCCCAGTAATTATTTCACAAGCTCATTTGTACATCTTTTAAAGTCTGGAAGTGAAAGCAGTTCAGAGAACTTCAACTTCCGTAATGTATACCATGAGGATGGAGGTTTGATGGAGCGGTGAATCCAAGGAATTCCAGAGATCACACACTATAAATAAAATGTTTATGTAACATCTAATATCTGTGAACACAGTTAAAGTTGGGAATTGTGGGGCAAAAAACATCTGGAGCTTCAAAATGGTCTTAATCATTTCAGTTTGATTAAGATCGAGTTTCCTCTTCTGTTTTGCTCGATGACAATCAATACTCGGGACTCGATTCGGATTCTGTAAGGAAGAGACAGATTTTTTATCCCCTAAAACAGTACAATATATCTTCCACTGAATATTACATTCGATATTGAATATTACAAACAGATTATCTGGTTGATCAGTTATTTAGGCACAGACAAATTTTGTTATCTATCTTTAAATTGAACTTATGCTGCTTTTTGATGTGCTGTTGATACAGAAATCTTTAAAGAAGAAAGAAAATGGAACAGATATTAACAAGTCCTTGAGCAGTACCTGTCTGAAGCCTCATTTTCACTACAAGGCAAATGATGACCTTAGTGAGAACGACAGTCACAGCACTCAGGATCAGGGTTGTCAGGTTTGTTGTTTCACCAGCTTCCTCTAGAAGAAACGTGCCTACACTTGATGTCATGAATGATATGTTTTGTTGCAAAGATTGACAGAATTCTTCAAATGTGATCCAAACTCTTTACATTACCACATTTCAATCTGACTGTGGTGAAATAAGCTGCGTATCTCATTCTCTTTGTTATTTCTTATCTCACCATTCTTACCTTGAACCTGCAGATCAGTTGAATTAACAATCACTGGGAGTCCGTTTGTGTAATATCCACAAAAATAAAACCCAGCATCAGACAAATCCACATGTTTGATTTTGAGGAAGATCGTTGAAAAGTTGGATGTCACTTCAAATTTTTCCTGATCAACTCCGTCGCAGAATGATGGTGGCTCAATAGAATTGTAAATGCTAATGCAACAAGGCTGGGTTCTGTTCACTAGTCTGAACCAAACTGTGTGAGTAGGAAAACTTGAAAGTTTGGAGCACAGCAGTGTGGCATTTTCTCCAGGCTGGACTTCCACAATCGAGGACTCTGAGCGGGAGATCCAGCCTGAAACAAATGGCAAAGAAATATATTTTTGATCCAGTAAAACCAAAACAGAAAAAGGTTTTGGTAGCTTTTAAATTCAGGTTTATTACTGGCTATTAAGTTAAACACACCTTTACCACAGACATTTTGAGATAAAATGAGGTCTGTTACTTACGGAGGCTGCAGACCAGCACAGCAGTTCTTATAGTAAAGCTCATCACTGTTGATATGAAATCACGGAGCTTCACTAAGGAAGGTTCAGTATAGAAGAAGGTTCCTATTTTTACCCTGTTGCTCAGACAAGATAAGTTGCCCACACAGCAGCTCTAAAATCACTCCCACGTTACGCGCCACAAGTACCAAAATGAGCCAGGGGTCGTGAGGTGCACCTTTCCTGTCTGGTATTATGAGTAACCAGTGTTTTCACCACTTCACAATTTTCCTTTTTTTGTTGTTGTTTTTTCTCCGAAGCAAAAAACAAAGAAATAAAAAAGATAAAAACTGTACATTAGTTTGGTAAAGGAGGTAATCGTTCGAGAAGATAATGAGTTTACTACTCATTCAAGGCTGTTTGATTAGGTATAGCTTGATGGTATCGAGCTGGACCAGATGCTTTAGTTTAGACACAGCAAGCGGCTGAAAACATTCCTCAGAGACTGTCATTGCTGTAGAACTGATGACAGGACCTTCATTTAGCAAATCTTCAGTTCCATCACATCTCCAAAAGATGTGATAGGTTGAGATATAGTCACCTTACTAACCATTTGACAGCAAAAAGATATGTTGACGAGAGCATTCTGAAATAATATAATCTTTGTGACACATTGCATTGTTGCATGCTGCAGTGGTTCTCAGACTATGGGGTGGACCCCTCTGATAGGGGCGCAGTGTGAAGGCAAAATAAACAAATGTAACTTTGCTGTTCTCCTGTTTGTAAAAATGCATTTTAAACCTTTTTTAATTGCTTATAATTAGCAAAAGATGTGGGGTCTGCTTCTGAATATAGCAAGAGGTGAAACCTCCTAAAAATGAAGGCCATTGTAGAAGTGCTCAAAACTGCTGTTTTTGAAGCAAATGCTGCACGGAAAGCACTGCAGCATTTGTTGCATGGGGTTTTATTGCAGAGCTAAATGCTTGCCTTTCTGTGGGTTTCAAGTTGGGTGACACACAGTGTTGTCACGGCGATGGAAAATGACAGTAGGAGGGGGCGCAAAAAATGTTGCTTGCCCACAAAGCTGCCCCCATTTTCTTTTGTATATGTATTCAATGTTACAGGTTACAATAAAATAAATAAATAAAATGAAAAGGGCAGTGTATACACCATTCATCCATCCTAAGTAAAATCATCTGTATGTGTGTCCTAAAACTTTACTTACTTTACTAAAACATCCCTTTTGGTTTAGATTCCATAATTTCTTTTTTTTTTTAAAGGAGACTCTTGTTCTTTATTCCTCATATATATATATAAGCAGAACAGTAATGAGATAACTGATAACATACACATTCTGAATACATATTGTAGATTGTAGCAGATGTTCACAAATCTTTTACAGGTTTACAGATGTATTTATACATTTACAAATCTACAAACATGTATGTGATGCGTGATATGCACAAATGAATCTCAGTGCACAGCATCTTGATACACATACACTAATTACAACATGCACACTCACAGATAGTTTTGTTATAAAAATAGACTCATATTCTTCTTGTGCACCTTGAAAATTGAATAATTTACAGAAATACCTGAACTTAAACATGCTCTGTTGGTGAATTTTAAATCACCATGATGGTGATTGAAAGTGCGTAGTACAGCACTTTCCATGCCTTTCATGATATAGCTGGTCTTTAAGTAATGACGTGATGAATCCTGCTTCTGGGCCCAAACTACTCCATGTTTAATAAGGCTTTTGTGTTTTTTTACATGTTTTAATGCTCTGTATCTTGTTCTATTTAATCTCAACAAGCCCCTAAAAGCAGTCAGTGATCACTGTTGGCCTCTCTCGGTTTTTATTACCGCTATTCATTTTAAATCTCATTTTTGTAAAACCTGTATGATGTAACTACACCCCAGCAGTATATTAATGACTAACCTCGTATTGTGAATGGATTATTGTCCCTAACCTTCGGGAACCCTCACATTAACTCTTGGAGTGGTAAGAAGGTTAGCATTCATCCTGCAGCTTCACTGTTTATATTATGCTAACATAGCTGTTTTGCTAGCGATCACGTAGCGCATTATTATATACCAGCTAGCCAAACTTCAGTAACCCTACAAACGTCACTGCTGTTTACTTTCCTGTCTTCATTTATGTTGGAAGTGATAGCGGAGCTGTATGTCTTAATTTTTTCAGAAATCCCTCAGTCAGAACATGCTATATTATATTTAGATGGAAACTAGCAAGCTAACTTCCTGCTAACTTCTAACTCCATTAAATTTCATGAATTCCATTTTCATGGATGCCTGGATGTTAAACTTAACTGTTACACCAGGTAGAGCAGCCATACTGATCATTTTATTACAGATGCAAGAATTTAGACAGCTTTTAACTCTCAGTTATGCCGCAGTGTTTGTGTGACTTAGGGATCTGCTGCGGAGTTTGGGTCCAGACATGGCTAATGACGTCAGACTTAAAGACCGGATTACTTGATAAAGTTTCATGACATTTTTTTTCCACGGTTAACTTTGACCTGCTACGCTAACAGTGAAACTCAAGGTCAAGTGCATAAGCCAACCTAGGTACTCATGTCCCCTAAGGCCTAGTATTTGGGTGAGAACTTTGAAGAATATCTAGAAAAAACTGTGGGTAATATGAACTTTTCACTGATTTTCACATTGTGGACTTTTACCGTTACCTGATTTTGAACAAAATAAATCAGCTCAAGCTGGTATTGGTATCTTGAAAAATGTGGATGCAGACAGACAGACAAAATTAACGTGGAACAAAAAACAAAACAAACAATTAACTATGAACAAAAAAATTTTTTTCATAACCTTTATTAAGCTCCTTTATTTATTCACCTCCATATTTCCAGCTATACAAAACTATCCCCGAGGGTCTGTTACTTTTAGAAGGCTGATGTATAAAAGTAAAGCTATTTATACTAATGTGGATTAATACTGAGGACTTTTACCTTTTGCTGTTTCACGAAGGGTTAAAAAGGGAACGTCCACAATTTAGACTTCTTTAATGCAGAAGATTTTATTAAAGCAATTTAGCAGGATCAAAGGAAAAGCAGATTTAAATAATAATAATCACAGAATCTAATCACTCGGATCACTAACCTATTTTAAGCTAATCCTGACTTTGTTCCAGTCTTTGGGAGCAGAGAAGTTGGAGAAGAGAATGAAGATGCCTTGACTGCAACACACTCTCTGTGTGGATATAATACAGTGGGAAAAGAGGCACTGCAAACCCATTAGTGGCAGGAAATTGCTGCCTCGGACAAGTTAAATGCATGATATGCAAATAAAACTTCTCTGCTTTTATATGCAAAACATTTGTGCTCTCGCTTATTTGCAAATCAGAGACTGCCTACCGCTCTCTCTCGACCCCTACCAGGTAGCTTACAAAGCAAATCGGTCCATGGAGGGTTTCATCACCTTTACGCTTTGCAAAGCACTGAGCCATCTGGAGAACAGGAAGAGCTACGTGAGGATGCACTTCGTGGACTATATTTCAGTGTTCACCACCATAATCCCAGACATCCTCACCACCAAACTGGACCACCTTAAGATTCCACCTGCTCCTGGATCAAAGATTTCCAGACTAACTGGCCCCAGTCAGTCAGACTCAGCCTGAACCTGAACCCCCCCCAGAGAATTTGTCCAACCGGTGCTCAGAAAACAACCTGACACTTAACATCCTTAAAACGAAAAAACCTATCATGGACTGGAGGAGACACAGAGAGGTCCACTCCCCTCTCAAATGGAGAATGGGTGTAATGTCTCCACCTTCAGGTTACTGGGCACCCAGATCTCTGCTTATCTCACCTGGACCCACAACACCAACACCCTGATAAAGAAGGCCCAGCATATTTTTCCTGTAACTGTAAATATAAAACAAGTGTATACAAAAGTTTACACGTGAAAAATACAAGTTCAAATTATTTCTACACATTCTCACTTTTTATTCTGCAAGCTCTCACATCACATCAAAGTATTTACCTTCATAAAGAGCAATTAAAACAATCAGTGCTATGTGAATGTCAATGGAGGTCATCATGGTTTGTGGAATTGTGCCTCTGGAATTACTGAGTACCAGAAAAAGTTTTTCATTCTTGAGACTTGAGCTTTTGTTTTTCTTTTGTTTTTATTCTGTCATTCAACTTTTGGAACTTGTTTGGATAAACCAGCATGAATGGATTAATAAGTTGTTTTTAAATTTATAATGTAGTAATGTTGTAGTGGTGGATGTTCATACTAAACATGGCCAACATGTTTAGTATGAACATGTTGGCCAAAGTTATAATTTGATCCAAAAGTTATAATCCAAAGTTATAATTTGATATGAAAATAAATTACCTCACTGTGTTGTGGATTTTTTTCATCATCTTGAGCTGAAAGAAACAGTACATCCTTAAGTTATGAGGGCAATACCTTTGTATCTGCTATTTAAATTAAATCATATGGATACCTGTAGGAAATTTCCTGATTTTGACAACCAGAACAATGATGACCAGCAGAAGGAAAACAGTTAGCCCACTCAAGATGATACTTAACGGATTTGTTAATCCATCAGATAATTCTAAAAAATAGAAAAAAGAAAATTATACTATCCTACCTGTTTTAACTAAACACATATATAAAAAGACAGAAACAGTGTTATTTACCTTGAACCTTTAAATATGTTCCAGTTACAATTACTAGCTTCTCATTGAGTTTCTCTCCACAGAAATACAGCCCCGAGTCAGATGAATTTACTTGTTTGATCTTGAGAAATACCACAGATGTGTTGGATGACGTGCAAAATTTTTTTCCATCACAGGAAAAAACCTTTTCAGAAGTTAACATAGACGAGATGCAACTGATGTTGGGACTGCTGGTCATTTTAAACCAAAATATCCGGGAGTGAAATCTGCTGAAATTGGAGCACTTCACTGTGACTTCTTCACCAGGCTGAACCTCCACAGTGTAAAACTGTGCGACTGAGGACGAGATCCAACCTAAAACAAACAAGGCATCCTAAATTTGAAATCCAACAGGAACCAAACATCGAATTACACCATCCATGAAGTGTCTACACGATTCTTTTTGGCTCGATTATCGTACAGAATAAAGGGTTGAAACTGTACTGAGAAAAAAGTGAAAAGTGTACTTACTAAAGATGCAGGGCAAAAGTAGCATCAAGGTAAAGTTCATCATTGTGCATACCACCACTACAAGGTCTGTAAGTGAACTGTGCTCCAGTAAAAGTTGTCTCTATGTAAAGAGGCTGGCTGCTCTTTCATATGGGCGGCTGCTCAGTGGCAATGCTTTTTTAGCAAATGGTGAAAACTGACAGCTGAAAACAAAAAGCAGAATATCATTATCATTATTGTATGACAGATTTTATATAATTTAGATCGTTTTTTTGCTGAAGCTTACATGTCTACAAAAGATATTTCACTCTACATATTTTTATACATTTTGTCTTCACCTGATATAAACACTGTTTAGTGAGGTTCTGTCGTGATTTTGTAACTACTAACATGGCATGAAGCAAAAATACTGATCTCATAATTGTACTATATTATATATGCTTGATCGGGTTGTAATTTATCTTTAGCACTAGACAGCCTGCGAGTCTGTATTTCCCTTTGTAATTTCGAACAGCTACTTGTGGAGTGATGCCTATGTTAATTATAGAAGTTATTAGCTCCATGGAATGAACACTGGTATGAATGCGCGTGACATTCAAGTTGATGACATGTTCACGAAAACCAGCAGAAATCTAACATGGTCAATGATAGCTACGAGAATAATGTCCTCAAGGCTTAGTAGATTCAAATGTGTGTTAGCATGGAAACTTCAGCTGATGTGGTGGCGTCATAGCTTGAAATGTGCAGCCTTTTAAGGAATACATGCTTTTGGTTGTTTGTCACCTTGCTGCACGATGTGAGTTAGTGATAGTAAGACAGTAAAGTGTAACCAAAAGCATAAGCTTGATTTAAAACAAGGATTTGACTGGATATATGTCCGTCTAGCACACAGAAGCAAAAAAGCCACAAAAAAGACGCTTTTAACTGTGGAGCTCCGTACAAAATACAGGCTCCACTGTCTGGTCAACTTGTACTGACAGCACACCCACAATACTTATTAGAAACAAATGTAGACCTTCCTGTTTTTGCATTAATAGAACCACTTTCCAGTTATGAAACCGTTGACCATCGTAAACGTCTGCAAAGCAGTCACGAAAGTTAACTCAGGATGACGTGACCAACAAAAAACATACAATAAGCAACAGCTTTGTAAGTCATCTGCTGACATCCTGTGGATGGGCACAAGGTGACCTTTGTGACTGATGCCTTAATGCACCAACTGTGGTGATATCTGACACTTAAAAATAACAATTCTCATTTCAGTAATTACTAAGTCAACATCAGAAGGATGGCAGTGGAGCAAGTAAAAAAAGTTATTATTATTATTATTATCATTTGTTTAAACAGGTAATTTCAGATTAAAACAGATTTTTTCAAATAGTGCTATTTGTATGTGTCTAAAATTCCTGTCCTTATATTGAAGTATGTCAAAATCATTCAGAATTCGGTCATGTGTTTCTTGTCTGCGTCACGCCTATGTCCCTCCATGTTTCCTGTTTTATTTTGAAAGTCTTCCATGTTCAGTGCGTTTAGTTTTACTTCCCGTGTGGCGTCATCATGTTCATTCGTATCAGCTGTTTCCCCATGTGTTTCCACTTCCCCTTTGATCACCTGCTGTGTGTATTTAGCCTCTGAGTTTTCATTCATTTTTTTTGTCCGATCATCTGCTATTCTGCCATGCTCATGCCATGTTTCAAGATCTTTATGTACTCATCCCAAGTCTTCACATTTCATGTTTTTCTGTGCCAGGTTTCCATGTTCACGTTCCAGGTTGTTTTTATGTTTTGCCTTAGTTCTCCCAGTTTATGTTATTGCTTAGTTTCACCTTTGCCCTTTTGTTTTGTACTGTTAACCAGCCTTAAATAAACGGCTCGCCTTCTGATAAGATGTGTTTTGTTTTTTGCGTGTCAGCACTTGGGTAAAACTTCCCATAAAATGTCATCAGATGCATCCTTTAAGTCTGCATCAGATATAAGGAAAAACAAATTGACCCACGTAGGATGAAGATGGATGTTTCTTTCAATTTTCATCAAGTTATCCATGACTACTTTGTAATGTTCATGGTGTATATTAGGACTGGGCGACCAAAATTCATATCTCAATATTTTTTAGCTGGATGGCGATATAAGATATATATCTCGATATTTTTTTAATCCCATGAAGTAAGAACAAAAAGAGAGTTCTTAGTCAAAGGTACTTGTCCCAGATGTCACACAGGCACTTTTATTAACATACAACTGTAGATGTACATGAAAAAATAGTCAAAAATAAATTGTCAGCATTTATTAAATAATAATGCTCCATTTTTTCTTTTCATGCATAGCAAAAAGCTAAAAATTGTAAACTAAATGTAAAATGTAAACTAAAAAGATGCAGATAGAAAGATAACAAAGGCAACTTGCTCTTTAAAAAGTGCTTACACTGAAGTAAAGTTTTCTAAAGTGCTTCTTTGTGTGTATTCCTGAACAATCATCTGGTACTTTGTGCAAAAAACACAAAACATTACAGATTGAACGAAATTAACAAAATTCCATTCTTTGGTCTTTGTGCAAATCTCCAATGACAATAAAAATATAGAAAGAACACAAACAATTGGCAAGGCCAACTACTGTACAGTTTACAGATTTTATGCCAGGACAACTAATCTGTCAACAGTATCAGGCTTCAAGGATGCCCTGTGGCAGGTTACAATGTTTCCACTGCAACTAAAAATCCTTTCAGAAGGGGAGCTGGTAGCTGGCACACAAAGGTATTTCTTGGCCGGGAGGCTCAGTGCTGGATAGGCAACTTCATGTTCCCTCCACCATTTGAGAGGGTCAGCACCACTCTCTACACAAACTGACAACAGGTAGCTAGAAAATCCATTTTCAATTGCCCCCCTCTGTGGGAGGCAAGCTTCTTCACTCCTGGAAGAAGCTTGCCAGTGATCTCTTTTTTTTTTTTTTGCTGTGTGTCCTACTGCTGCTTCTTCACGGTCTGCAGACTCAGGCATGGCTGGATCAGGCAGCTCAGACAAACAGCTACCCTGATAGCTGAGCAGACACTCTGCCTCCAAGATGAGTTTATGTTTCAGTGCATTAATTTTCTCACTTGGGATGTATTTCGCCCTGAACCGTAGATCCACAAAAGAAGCAATGTCCAACAGGTCACTGGTAGATGGATCTGCATATTTATTGTTGAGGTAATCCACAATGCGGGTCTTGATGGATTTACACAGCTCACTATCGTCCGCTCCAGGTGCCAGGAGACTAGTGTTAAACAGGTGTAGCACAAGTCTGACATATGACAGGGTCACATACTTCTCTCCTGAAAGTGCATCAGTGAAGTCCTGACAGGGTTTGAGAGCTTTCTGAACTGCTTCCAGGACCTCTATGTCCTGCCAAGTATGGACTAGAGGTCTGGTTTTCATGTTGACATAGAGGACTTTAGAAAGTGATCTTTCCTGCTCCAGAACCCTCTCTATCATGAGAAGCCTTGATCCCCAGTGAGTTGTTGCCTCTGTGATTAGCTGGTGACTTGGAAGACCCAGCTGTATTTGCACTTCAGCCAGCTCTCTTCTCTTCCTCCAGCTGTAGGAGAAGCTGCTGACGACTTTCTTACACAGAGAAATAACCCGGGTAATGCGGGCATCATCTATAGCATGTCCTGTGACACACAAAATACAAACTTTTAAAATCACTTTAATTGATATGTTAAGAGGCAAATTAACATCCATCTCAGTTGTATAGAATGTGATTCATAAGACTTAACAATATTTGCAAAATGTGTCGTGTAATGTATAACCTAGAAATGGTTCTCGTTAAACTATCTTGGTAAAATCACCAGCAAATGATTGGAACATGTATATTTTTACATCTTTTCAATCTCACTATGTATTTAAAAATGTATCCCTGTCTTGTCTTAGCTGGGGTCCTCATTTCATGTGTCACAATCTTCAATCTAATACAAGCACAAAATACACTCCAATACGTTTATTGGATTTAATAGGGATAGTTTATTTATTTATTCAACTAACTTTCAATTTCTAAGTGATAGATGTATATGCTGGCTATGACTTAGGCTTCATCTGGCCATTGGTCAGTGCAATACTGAATCTGTTGATTTGAAAAAAAAAAATGCTAATAAATGAAAAGTTTATAGAGTCACTTGCAGAGCTAAACATGCCTATGGACCACAAGACAAATATTTTTATGTGACCAAACCACTGGATCCTCGGCCACTTGTTCAGCTGAACTGCCTTGACAATATTTGCCCCGTTGTCAGTTGTTATAGCAACCAGTCCCGCCGGGCTGAGCTTCCAGGTTTTGAGGACATCCTGCAGGGCTTCAGCTATATGCTCTCCGGTGTGGCCTTGAGGAAAGTAGCTGGTCTGGAGCAGTGTTGGTCAAGTTACTTGAAAAAAGTAATCAGTAACTAATTACTGATTACTTCCCCAAAAAGGTAATCCCGTTACTTTACTGATTACTTATTTTCAAAAGTAATTAATTACTTAGTTACTTTTTAAAAACACGATTTACAACCTGAATAGGTGATAAAGCGATAGATAATTCAGCCCAATTCTACTTTTTCTACATAATCCATCATACAAAATGTAATCAAATGGAAAAGTCCCTTTTTAAAACTTGTTTTATTAGTTTTAATCTTTTAACTTTATGCATCAAGCAAAAACTTAATTATATGCAACATTCTCTGACTGGAAGAAATTTGTTTAACATTTAAACCTATTTTCTGCACATTCCAGCACATTAAAAAAATATATTTTTTGTGTGTTTACACTCACTCTTTCAAATAAATGCAAGTAAAACACAGCAGAAAATAAATAAAATCAAAGACTAGCAGTCCTGTTGCTCTATTTTCACCTATTTTCAGTAGGGTAGGCAGAGGTTTACCCTGGTGCAGGTGTGCCACAGCGGTCAGTTGAAGAATCCGCGAGTTTCTCTGTGAATTTCCCAATTACGTCATAGCGCACTCGATGCTTGCTTGGAAGTTTAGGGGTTTTTTTTCAATGTAAAAAGAAGTTTTCTTCCCACGCACAACAGACACTAATGTTTTTGTCACTTTTTATGGAATCAAACTCAAAATAAGGTCAGTACTTCCATGCTTTAAACACTGCACGCTCATACTCTCTCCCGCATTCGATATATGATCCACTGTTGATCTGTACACAGCTGTTGTCACGAACGTCGCACTCGCTTACGTCACTGTCATAAGACATTCTTGCAAAAAAATCATGGTTTTAGTAACACAGTAACGCAGCGTTCCTACGGGAAAGTAACGGCAATCGAATTACCGTTTTTGCAATAGTAATCCCTTACTTTACTCGTTACCTGAAAACGCGTTACTGCCCATCTCTGGTCTGGAGACAGGCAGTTTTCAGTGCCCAGTCTTCCATGAAATGTATAGTCACACTTATGTATGGCTCGCACGTCCTGCTGGACCACATGTCGGTGGTCAGTGCGAAGTGAGACACTTTGGTGAGCTGGGCAGCGAGACTAACTTCAGTATACATTTTTGGCAGTGCTTTTCTGGTAAAGTATTTCTGGCTAGGTAACTGGTATCTTCGGTCAAGAGTTTTTAGCAGCTGTATAAAGCCCTCTTGTTCCACAGTTGAGATGGGGACCACGTCTTTAGCGATATGATAGGCCACTGCTTTAGAAATTTCCCCCCACTTCTCACTTTTTCTATCATATGGCACAGCACGAGCATATGAGTGTTGTAAGGTGGTCTATTTCGCGGCAGGAACCTGGGAAGACTTTGCGGTCTGGGATACAGCACCCAGTTTCACACACTCTTCATACTGCACTTTATGGCGCTGTTGTAAATGGTGGAAAGGATTAGTAGTGCTCGAACCTTTCGTCGGGACGCTTTTTTGACATTCTCTACAGAATACATTATTCTGCTGCTCATCTGACACTTTGAACCCGAACCATCTCCAAATAATCGAACCATTGGTTTTCTTTTTCCGACGAGCTCCTCTTCGCTAGCTACCGTGTCCATCTTGTTGCCAACTGGAGGTGTAGCGATGGGGGAGGGGGTGTTGTGTTCAGTGAGGGAGAGAGGCGGGGCAGACAAACCCAGACGAGAGAGAGGCAAAATAGCGGCTCCACAAGTGTAATTATAACGCAACATATACTATATCGATATAAACAATATTGTCACATCTTATGTCTTGTATAAAAGTATATCGATATTTTTTAAAAACTCGATATATCACCCAGTCCTAGTGTACATCGTGAAGAAGTTGCCCATATGTCAAATTGTGCATATGTTCGTGCTTTTGGTTTTGTTTTGCATTCACAACACGTTCATCATGCCATCACGTTCATACCTTTTCTAACACTGCTGGTACTCCATGCAACACATGTCATTTTTTTTTATCATTTATGTCATTAAATGTGTTTAAGATTGAATAGTAAGAGTCCATTTTTCTTTTAAGCACACTCTGGATGTGACTACAGCCTCCTTATTTAATGTCTCCCGATATATGTTACGTATCTCAGCGGCAAGGTGGTTCAGATTTTAGCACTTGTGGTAAATGGGTTGGTTCTTATATAGCGTTTTTCTACTATATCTGAGCACTAAATGTGCTATTATGTTATTTCTATGCCCCATTTCAGTGCTTTCTAGCATTAACATGCATTCACACTCCATGGGATGGATTGGCGAGCAACTGCCAAGGATATTTGTCATGCAGACTGGAGCAGACAGGGATTGAAACGCCAGCCTTGTAATTATTAGGTGACCTGCTCTACCAAATGAGCTACAGCTACCCCATTGTGACTGACAGGAAGGTTCTATATTCAAAGCTTTGTGGGACCTTTCTACCTCCTGTGCTTACTGAGTTTTCTCCAAGTACTTTAGTTTCTTCCATCTCTACTTCCAGGAGCTCAGCAGCTATAAAGGTCATCTACCAACCAGAAGGTTGGTAGTTTAATCCCTGGCTGCTCTAAATATCCTTAGGCAAGATACTAACCCCAGATTGACCTCTAATGTATCCATTAGATTATGAATGTGTGTGAATGTTTAAACAGAAAGCACTTAAGCATAGAAAAAAAGTGCTTGTATGAGTGGGTGAATGAAGTTGAGTAAAGTAGAGACCGTATGAGGACCAGTTTCTCTCACAGCCCAAAGACATGCGCAGTTAACTACACATTCAAAACTGGATGCAGGTGTCAATAAATAAATAAAGTTTTAACTTCTTAGCATCAGCCAGATCTTCAGGTATCCATTTAAGGTTTGGTTATGTTTTGGATGTGTTTACTGTATATCTGAGTGTCAAACACATGAAATTTCCAAACATAAAAACACATGTTGATGTTATGAGGTTAGCAATATTTGAGAATAGTGGTCAGTAATACTAGAAAAATACCTGAAAGTATAAAACATCTCAAGCACAAGTTGTTGTGTTAACAAGGTATTTGATCTTCTAAGAATGAGCACATAAAAATGGATTTCATGCATGAGTGTAGAGTGTTGGAAAGCCTCATGGATGTAATTAGACTGACCCAAAGAAATCCATATAACTATAATCTAATATATATTGTTGGAATAATTGAATGTACTGTGAGGGGCGTGCATGTCACAGGGACTGCAGCTGCACCCGCTGCATCTTTCCTTTGATCTGTTACTGCTGGAACATTCACAGTGTGGACCAGAGTGAGTGGTTTCAGATGAGGCTGTAAACGTTTCACGCTGCTTTAAGCACTTCGCAAGTTCACAAGTTTTATGGACGCTTATACATGTTGAGTAAAGTTACTGTAAACCTGTTAGACTTTAACACGTATACATCTGACTAATGCAGACAGTGCCGAGTGTTACAACTGTCAAAATGCAACAGCAAGCTTGTGTCATTCATTTGATCTTTTTAAAATTCTGCAGATTATGCAGCTGTGACAATAGTGTTTGCACATTTCACCGTAAGGAGACTTCAGTCCCATATTCTTCTTTCTTCAAATAAAAGTTTTCGTTTTCAAAAATTATAAGGCCTCAAAATAAAAAAAATAAAAAAAGCCAGCTACCACAACAGCTTTCTGACAAAGAGCAGAGTAAAGGCACAGTTCCACTCTGAGCTGAGGTTCAGCTGCTTCCTGAACTGGTGGCAGCGAACACAACATTTAGCTCTGGGTCTCCAGAGTTTTAGTCCAAAAGCCACTGTGCCATAGTTCATCAAAGCACAGATTCTGTAAATTATTTTTAGACAGTATAGTTTGAGAGAGAAAGTGCAGGAAAAAAATCGTGTTGGATATCTATACTGATATGGACTGGGTAATATGTTAGGAGTGAAACGCTGCGACATTGTGTGATGGAAGACATCCTAAAAAATCAAATAAATACAATGATGGGGCATTTTTTCTCACACTTGGACAGTCGAACGTTCGTCCTGATGCCGTTGGATGGACTGAAACATAATGTCCCAGGGGTGTTCTAATGGATTTGGATTTGTTATGGAAAATGCCAATAGGGCTTCACAGTGAAAGGCAGTGATCAGAGGATCCACTACAGGACGTCGGCCCTCAGGGCAGTCTGTATATTTTGTTCAATTCAAGTTCTCCAATTAAAAAAATTATGAATATTACAACTGCCTATAAATGCAGTGTGTGAAAAATTACATTTGCATTGATTGTGACTGATGTTACAACATGGAGCTGCAAGTATTCATTTTTAATGACACAATTATGGAGCCTTTTCACTTAGTTTTAGGAATCAACAGCAAAATGTAATTAAAAAAACATAATTCAAAGTTGACTGTTTTGAGTTTTATCTGACTTGTCTTAGGCTTTAGAGAAGGAGGGTCTGATTAATAATTATATGCTCTCACTTTTATCAAACACTGCCTCAGATTTAGATTGTTACATTAACTGGGTAGCCATGACTAGCTATAGGATACAGAAAAATCATATCAGTCCTCCTTTAAACAGCAGCACAGTCCAAATTGGAGTTCTGAGGGGTGGCAGTGGATTAAGTCAAATAAAGCTGTTTGTTGCTATTCTTGAGAACATGTTTTTTCAGCTGGTTTTTACTGCTTTATTGTAGGTTTGGCTTTTGCTCTTACAGGCCTCATTCTCTTCACTCCATTTGTGTTCAAACCACACAGGGTTGCCTCTTCCTGTTAGACACTCACTTTGCCATTGCTGTAAACTCACATCAAACTCTTACTTTTGACTTACAACTTGTTTTTATGACTTCCTTGCTCATCATGTAAAATGCAAAAATAAGAACAGAACATCATTAAGAAAAAGCACAACAGCAGATGAGGTGGATCAGCTGCTGGTGTTAAAAAAAGTCTAAACTTTTGCTCCACCTAGAGGCCTCCACCTTTGAAGTCCAGTGGTTTCATAACTAATTATAAATCCTGGAAAACAGTACATTCAAACTCTGAAGCCTATCACAAAATATATATGCATTATTCCTTTTGATGCATGAAACAGACCTTAAGTCTTTTTATTGTATGGTCTTGTGATTTTTAGTGTTTCCTAAATGTGTGGATGGGATCATTTGTATAGACATGCAGCAAGTTACTGCAAAGCACACCAGCAATTCGACAGACACACACAATAATGATTAATGGCTATTCTTCACACTCACCTATGATATGTGAGCCTCATACTAAGTACGTGTGCAAGTGTTTGGTAATGGGCCTTTTGTTTCAGCAGATCAGATTTCAATGTGAAGACCAGTCAGGTGGTATAAATTCAGTTAAACACAGTGGTTGACTGTTACAGAGAGTGTTAAAGGTAAAGTAACTCTTTAAGTATCATCTGCCAGGCCTTTGATGTGTGTGGTTACAGGTACAAACTAGTCTTCCTGTGGTTTAGACTATTCCATTGCTATTTGTTGTCTTCTTAGTTTGTGCAATTCTTTTTCTTCCCCAGATGATTTGCACAAATATAGTCACTTTTTATGAACTACTTTCTCTTTCATTTTAGCTCTGCACATTTCTGACTTTAGTCATGCGCGGTTTTTACATTAGCTTTGCTCGACACACAAACTGTCAAATGATTCATAAAGAAAAGGGGGAAAAAAGCATCATAAAGAAAAAGATGCAGCTTTTACCACAACATCATGACCACATCATAGCTTTTAGGCAAGAAACAGGTTGACAACAAATGAGCAAAATCTATACTGATACTTGCTGTTTTAAGCGCGCGTGTGCGTTCAATCATTTGTGTCAGATTAAAAACAACTGTAAGACAATTTAAAAGAAAATGAAACACAATTTTTCAACAAAAAAGGCAGTTTTTATGCTGACTGCTAAGAGTGATCAAGGATTAATATAATCACTTTCAGTGTCCACACAATGTGTTAGCAGAGATCTGGCCTACCGATCAGCCACACTTCTTGTGATGAGGCACCTGTTAGTCATCCTCGACTGTAATTCCTGCTTCCAAATAGTTCAGATTGCTGCTCTGAGCCTGGTTCTGCTGCAGGTTTTCCTACCCACTGCAGCCAAAGTGCTTGCTCATTGGGGTTAAATGATTGTTGTTTTTTTTCTATGTATGTAGTATTTCAGGGTTTATCTTACAATATAAAGTGCCTTGAAGGGACTTTTTTTGTGATTTGGCGCTGTATAAATAAAATTGAATTGAATCGAATTGAATTAAAATCCCTCCCCAGGTGGTGGCTGAAATGTGTATAAGAACATGGACAGAGAAGAAAGCTGCATCTTTTGTATTTTTCATATAAACAACAAATGTTTTAGGATACAATAGAGACAATTTAAAAACTTAAATGTCAAAGTATCCATTGAAATTAAGAAATATATATTCTGATGAAAACACTTGTTTTAAATCACACCCAGACCACATAACCGTATTAGAAAGATTCATGTTGTGGCTTCATTATTTATTAGTCTCGGTAGAATGAAGTTGACGCCATAACCGCATTAACGCGACAAATCTCCGTTAGCGAGTTAGCGCGTATCGCCCCGTCTGTGCGGCTGGACGGTGCAAACGCGTTAAAGAGCTAGTCGCGCTATATCATTGATGCCGTACCTTTAATATTTAAGTGTATCACTCAAAACAAAGCAAAACCTGGACATCTACATAAAATCCATAGAAATACATTCCAGAGTCAAAAACATCCACATGTTTGATTAGGCAGAAGATGGTTGAGAAGCTGAAAGTCATTTCAGGTGATCCCCTTATTGAAACCCTTTGCACCATTCACTACTTTTACCAGGAGTAAACATGAGTCTGATCCAGCTGTACCAGTGAACCAGAATGTTATGGAACTGGATGTTGGAGCGCTGCAGCATGATTTCTTCTGGAACGGCCTCCAAAATCTGAGACCCACTGATGGAGATCCAGGTTGAATCAAATTAAATGCGTTCTTAAACAAGAAAATGCCATACATTCAGTAATAAAATATATAAAATAAGTCAGCACATACACAGGCTGCAGAAACGGTCTTAAGAGACAAAGCTGTTATCAAGTTGAAGTTAATCACTGCACACACGACTGAAGCTTTGCAATGTCTGGAATTATGTGAGACCCAGGAAGGAGGGGGGGGGGGTCTTTCAATAAAAAGAGGAGGGTGTTTTTCTCAAATGACAACAAAAACGCTACCAGGAAAAGCCACCGATACTACACTTTTACCCACATGACATACAAATGATATTTTCTTCAGTTTCTCAAGGTTAAAAAAGCAGCCACATAAAAACATCTTGTTAAAAAAGATCCAGTTCATTTCCATGCTCAAAAGACTTGCTAAATAAACTCAGATAATGAAAAAAAAATAGTGTAAAATAGACAAGAAATGTGTGTAGAGGTGTGTATAGGTTGTCAAAACATGGTTTCCTGTGTCAAACGTTAATTATTTCTTTGAACCTTTATCATGATGACTGACTTCTTCCTGTGTTATACAATAACTATGACCACTAGAAGGTGCTGTTATTATGAATAGAAATTATGTAAGTTGTAATTAAAGAGCAAACTCTTTGGCTGAAAACCCATAATTCATTAATAAACAATTAAAACAATTTCCCTTGGGATAAATAAAGTATTATCAATCAATTAATCAATACGGATACTGTTAAAGTTTAACTTACTGGCTGCTGCTAGTATTGGCAGCTCTCTACCCAGTCTACAGGATATTTACACCTCACGCTGCATTCATAAAGACACTAGCATCATGGCTAACCTGCATGACCCCTCCAACCAACTGTTTACTCCTCTTCCATCTGGAAGACTTGAAGGAAGACAGTTGCCGGAAACAGAGGGGGCTGGCAGCCCAGACAAGCCTCTAATTGCGACATCCCAGTGGCTGACTAAATGTGATTATTATGAGCGTACTTGACCTAGGAATGGTGTGTACTCCAGGTGTTTTGTTTAATGGATGCCAGGCAGGGTGGTTTCCAGCACTTGGTTAAGCCACTCCATCTGGCCATTAGTCTGGGAATGATAACCAGAGGACAGACTAACCTAGGCGCCAATCATCATCATTATCGTTTATTTATATAGCACTTTAAAAACACACCTGGTAGACCAAAGTGCTGTACAATACAAATATAAATATAGTAATAAAATAGCAGAAACCAGACATAGCAATAACTGTTAGGATGCCTGGGTCGTTGACCCAGGGTTTTGAGTTTATTGTATTATTTATCTTTTCTATTCTTTGGTTTCTTTGTTAGAGTTATGTCTTATGGTTTGTCTCTGTGTAATCCTTAGTTGCTATATCCCTGTGTCCAGTCAGTGTCTGTGTCTGCCCTGGTCCCACGTCTCTGTTCCCTCTGTTGCAGTGCACGCGTGTTAGTCTGTGTCTTTAGTTCAGTCTGTGTCATGTTTCCTGTTTTAGTTTGAAAGTCCATGTCTGATGTTAATGTGTCTGGTTTTGCTTCCCTTTGTCTCGTTAGGCCTGATTTGCCCCAGCTGTGTTTCCCTCCTGTTACCCATTCCCTGATTGCTCCCTCTGTGTATTTAAGCCCTGTGTTTCTTTGTGTCTGTGTCGTGATCTACTCTCATTTATGCTGTGTGTTCTGTCTGCCTGTTCATGTAAGTTTATTTGGATTTTTGGGTTTTTGTTACGTTTTGCAATCCAGCAATAAAAGCTGAGTTTTGAGTTACTTTCCGTCTCCGAGTGTCTGCACATTGGGTCCTTCTACTTCCACTCCTGCCTGCACACAGCCCTAACCTGACAATAACATTCATAAAAATGTCAGGTACCCACAGAGTAAGAATAAAAATAGGTTTTTAATCTGGACTTAAAAACTGGCACTAATGTAGCTTGTCTAATATGGAGAGGAAGGCTATTCCAAAGCGTTTGAGCTGCTACAGAGAATGCTCCGTCTCCTCTAAGTTTCATCTGTGACTTAGGGACAGAAAGCCACAGTTTCTCAGCTGACCAAAGCGAACGAATGGGGACATGGGGCTTCAACAAATCAGAAAAAATAAACAGGTGCCAGACCATTTAGAGATCTAAAAACCAATAAAAGGACTTTAAAACGAATCCCAAATTCAATTGGAAGCCGATGTAGAGAAGCTAAAACCAGAGTGATGTGGTCGAATTTCCTTCTGCCTCAAAAATATATCGGTTAAAGATCTGGAGCACATTCTACCAGATATTGTCCATATTTGTGGCGAATACAAAGGTATCACTACCTCAAATAGTACAAAATTTTAAGTCTTATTCTAATCAAAATAAACAGATACAAAAATGACATGAACAAGAGAAGTCTATTGAGAGTTTATTGAGCTTGTTTTAGAAAAGTGAATATGCTTGGCCTTGAAAATTTCAGCTTGAAAAACACTCATATCATTGAGGCCTAGACTGAAGATTAGTTTTTGCAATTTTTGAAAAGTTACTTTTGGATTTTTTATAGTTTAGTTTAAAATTGTGCACGGACTGCCAAAATAAACACATCTATCCACCCTTTTGAGGACATATGTAGGACAAAAGAATATTAATCATGTTCTTGATAATTGAAGGTTGTGGGTGGAGCTCATGTGGCAGATGGTGGGCCACAACCATCTCCCAGGCATCCACTAGATGGACATTCAGTTCTTTGAACATATCCCTGAGCACCTTGTCCTGCTGTAATGAGTACCAATCACTGTTAGTAGATGCATGAAGGAAGGTCGTCAAACTTTTGGGGTTTCCAGTCCGAATGACAATCATTGTGTCTGGAGCCCTGGACAGCAGCCGGACCATTGCTCTGCGGATGGTCTGCAGCCGGCGGATAAAGAACTCAATAGGGAAAGTGCCAAAGTGTGCCCAGATACCAAGTACTATGACCGTGTCCCTGCCTCCAGCCACCTCGTCGAGCTCATTGGCAATATAATGCAGCTCAATGGCTGGGACACTGACGGATCGTAGAGGAGGACCGTGGGTGCGGTATGTCACCAAAATGTTGTTTTTGTGGTCCAGGGACATCAAAGGTCCAATTGTTTTCTGGATATGCATGTTAAATGCCTTTAGATCTAAAAAGGATTACACAGGGAATAAGTTAAGCAGCAATAAATCAGTCGATGCCAGAAAGGTTTAGTAGATCTGCTACCTGGTAGTGCTGCATCAAGGTACTCAAACCACTGCCTCATGGTGGAATCTCCATACATATGAACGGTTTTTCCTTTTAGACACTGAGTGATGGCTGAGGAAGAGTTGAACTGATGAATTGGGGTCACACCTAGTCCTCTCCACACACCCTGAAAGTAATAGCCAGAGGGTCCAGACCCCACTCTGCTGCTAGGCACCTCTGACTCACCTGACCAATAAAACAAACAAACAATTGTATATTAGTGTATTTATTATATACACAATGTAAACATCAGATGATACAATGATACAATCACTAAAGAGAGAACACATTTTTACACTGCTAAAGTTAAAGATATTTCTCTATTCAGATTTGATATCTGATGTGTGATTAAGACATTATAGGGAGCAGCCCACAGTGGTCCTAAACCTAACTAGATTTTAATGTGGTCTATTATTCGTTGAAGAATTTCCAAGCACTTTTACCACTACTGTTGCTAAGTGTGGGTAACTTTCAGGAAGCTTTATCACTATGCTCTGCGATTTTATGTCCTGAATGTGCGCAGAGTGAAAAGAAGTGGTTATGTCTTAAATTTATTTTAATTTTAATTTTTTAATTTTGTGCGGAGGACCGAAGCTAGTAATGAGAGCTAGGATTCCAGCCGCAACTCAGGAGATTAACCCCCTGGTTTTGTGCATAACCTTGTGAGACAACTGAGGGAGAATGTTCAGGGGACAACCAGAACTGTGGTGCCTACCAGTGTGCCAACATGTGCTGGAACAGAGCACATTGAAAAAGTAGAAGATTTAACGACAACAATCCCTATACTTGCCTAATTTTGACTTATGTGAAGTTACTTAAAACTCAAGTTGAACAACCACTGTTTGACTAAGCGAGGGAAATCCGGAAGTCACTTCAAAGACAAATCCAAGAGAACTGAATGAGACTTCAAGGGAGCTATCTATGCCAAACAATATTACTGAAAGCAAGCTGAAGGTAATCTTACAAAACACAAAGGAAGATCAGCCTAATTCAAATCTGGGAAGGGGTTTAATTTTTACTGGCCTATTCCATATCTTGTATTTTCATAATAGACCTCCTTATTTTAGGAGATAATAGAATAGTAAAATGAATAATAAACTGCTTGCAATTAGTGCAACATCCATAGTGTTTTAGTTGAATACTGTAAGTACTCCACTTACTCCTTTCAGTTTTTTTTTTTGTTAGAGACACCAATAGTAAAGAATCAGGCTTTACCGTTCTGTTTGGGCAAAACGTTGACACTCGCCACTCCTGAAGGAGGAATAGCGACTTTCAGATTGACACCACTTAGGGAAAGAACACATATTGAAATATTTTAACAAAAATGGCAGAGAAATTTTATTTTTTCTAAACTAGAATTGAATCAAACACAGCAGTCAGCAAAAACACTTGGGTTTGACACATCAGCTGGTGACCCCCCCCCCCCCCCCCCTTCAGGCACATTACCATAAAAAGAACATCACAATACAGTTTAAAAGTAAACTTCTTTCACTGTCACAACAAATCGTGAGTTACTCATTTATGCTTTGCCCAACTCTGCTCACATCCTCTGGCTGTAGTTTGTTGCATTGCAAATGCATGTTGTTAATAGGGAAGTTGCAGTCTCTCTGGTGCCACATACATACTCATAACATGGTTGACAGTTGCTTCTCCCGTCTCTTCTTCACTATTTAAAATTTCACCTATCAGCCATCAGAAATGCCAATACTGATGATAATATCAGATAGCTAAATAATTGACAGCTGCCTGCTAATACATCAGTAGGGCTGTAATAAAATTCTTTTACTTTGATTCTAATTGATTAATTTTAGTTCTGCCTCTTCATACATAAAACTCCAGAGATTTACCACCTTTAGAATATAGGAAATGCTTACCTCTGAAAGAGCTTCTCCATGGTGCTAATTTTTTGTTTATATCCTCCATTGAAGTTGCTGATCCTGGTATCACAGCTTAGACTTTTTGGCTTGTAGCAGAACCATGGCTCATTTGTATGGAGGTCAGTGTAGTTGCACACAGGCTGCTGGGTTGGACGTAGACATACATTACAAGTGGTAGTTTCAGTGACTGAGCCTAAGTGGAACTGGCTCTTGAAGAAAATCCTGTCAGGATGTTCTGTGTTCAGCCTTCGCAGCTCTGTGACTGCCTCACTGGGGTGAACCAGTATCACCTAGTAGGACAAATAATTAGAATTTTGTAACCTGCTCTGTTTGTTTTATAGACCGCACTTGTCACCAACAGAACAATCAAATGAAATCAAGATTTATCACAGACTGGCAAATGGTCTGCAGATGAAAAATGAAGCTAATGTGAAGTGCCACAAAGTGAATCTTGTGATGTGACCACTTGATGTTAGCTTCAAAAGCAAACAAGCAATAATAGTTAACGTAGTAAGCGTCACCTGAACCTGTGCGTTTCCTTCCCAAAGTAAAGTGAATATAGCAGAGTAGGAGCCATTAAGATGATCTAACACTTGCCCTGCCACACCAGCACCAAGGGTTGGGTTATGCAGCCGGGCAAGTAAGACATCTCCCCCAGACCTCTTCAAGTGTCCCTGGAAATCATGCATTTGAATCATAACCTCAAGTTTGTCTCCCATGTGCCACTGTCCCCCTCCCCACCTTGGGAGAATGGTGAAGGCACTGTGGGCTGGGTGACTGGTACTGCTCAGGGAAAGAGGTGATGGTAAAGATGGAGTTTCAGGCCAAGCGATGGAATCTAATAGGCGTTGTTCTTCAAGAGCTTCCTTGGTGGATAGTGGTTTTAACTTGCAGAAGTCATAATGCATGTCAGCAGGTGGAGTGACAGTGGCAGTTCTTGGAATGATGAAGGTGGTGTTCACTTTAATCTGAAACTGGAAAAAGGAGAGAGTATGACATTGACAAAAGGACATTCAACCAGGTATACATCATACAGCTATTCATCTTTAGTTCCTAGCACAGTATGGTGGGCGTACATATTGGCTTTTCTAGCAGAGAGAGGAAGAGAGTGATGAGCCTTGGTAGGGTTATATAAAGTCTGCACAGGTTGAGACTAAATTTAATCCAACTGTTCCAAACCTGATAAAAGACATATTTCTGATTTCTAAAACTATATGTCAGCTTTTTCAATGTAAATATTTTTACAATATTACATCATGCCAATTATCTATTGTTCGTGGCCTCGAGCTTAGCCATTTTCTTGTAACAGTCTTTTTACTGCCCACCAATAGTGCCTGTAGTCTAAAGCAGGGGTGTCCAACTCCAGGCCTCAAGGTCCAGTGTGCTGCAGGTTTTAGGTGTGTCCTTGATCCAACACAGCTGATTTAAATGGCTAAAATACCTCCTCAACATGTCTTGAAGTTCAGAGACCTAGTAATGAACTAATCATTTGATTGAGGTGTGTTGACCTAGGGTGAGATCTAAAACCTGCAGGGACACCGGATTTCTGTTATGGCTGTGGTGGCTGACGCGTGGAGCATTGAGAGGAGGACCCAAGCGCAAGTACTGACTAGGAGTGAGCTTTTTTTGTTTTTTTTTTACAGTGGCCAAACGAAAAACAAATGACAGCTGAGCATGGCAGCGACTAAACTAACAAAACAACCTAAACTGGAAGGAGCAGGAAACATAAAAACCTGAAACGGGGAAACATGGAACATGCAGACCAACGGCGAGAGACACAGGACTGAGAACATGAAGAACTCAGCAGGTGATACACTTGAGAAATGCAAGAGAACATGCAGATGAACGAACAACAAACAGAAGAAGACACAGGGCTAAAATACACGAGGAAACAGGAGGGACTAATCAGGCATCACGAGAAAGGGAGGAGGCACACAGACATAAGACAAGGACTATCAAAGCATTATTTGTGACGAGCTCATCGGCTTACTAAAAAAGAATGGTAGCTAGCTTGTACTGTTGGGACGTAATATTGTTATAAGCTAAGATGACCTTAAAAGAGCGGGGCTACATGTGGTGATGCTAGCTAGCGTTACAGATGTGTTGATGACACCTGGGTCAAAATCAAAACCCAAGAAGTAGAATCCTTCACTGCACACATTAACTCTGTGGATAAAAACATAAAGTCCACCAGCAAAGACACAAAGGATAACTATTTGCCATTCCTGGACTGTGCCGTGTGCATCGAAGAGAATGGAAACCTCAACACTGAAGTTTACTGGAAGCCCACACACACGGACCAATACCTCGTCTTTGGCTCCCACCACCCTCTGGAACACAAACTTGGAGTAATCGGGACCCTACAACACCGAGCAGAAAATGTTCCCTTTAAGTCTGAGGCGAAACCCAGGGAACACACACATGTAAAGGAAGCTCTTAAAACATGCGGTTATCCTAATTGGGCTTTCATCAAGTCAGCAAAGAGGCACAGAAAAGAAGATCAGACACCAACTAGGGAGGATCAGAAAGACAAATGCAACAAAATTGTCATCCCCTATGTAGCCGGTGTATCAGAGAAACTCAGGAGAGTCTTCTCCAAGCACGACATCCCATTTTACTTCAGGCCCAGCAACACACTCAGACAGAAACTGGTTCATCCCAAAGACCAAACTCCTAAACACAAGCTCAACAACATATTGTAGCTGTACAGTGCAGCTTTCATACCTTGGCTCGTGTGATTAGGTAGAGGATCAAGAGGGGGTCCATGACCCTCCTGCGGACACTCCCATAGGGCTTAAAAGCTGGGACTCTCCACCAATTGTGCTCAGAACTGAAGAAGCTTCTCGAATGAGAGGTGAAACGTCTTCAAGAAAACTTAAAGAAGTCCAGACGCTTTTCTTTTCAAACTCCTTAGATTACGATGACCTGGATGACTGAGAACCTTCACAGACATATAGCTAGCGTTTGCCATTTTAGCTAATTACCTTCACCAGGTGGGCCACAGGTGTATAGTGGGAGGTTCAGCTCTCCATTTCACTGCAGTCCCTTCATTCTTTATATATCCGTGTTGGACTGAGTGTAAATACAGAGGCTGAATGGCCTTTGCACTGGTACGAAGTATGTGCGCTTGTACAAAGCTTTTGGCACCATCAGCACTGTAAAATAGCCAGGCAACAAGCCTGTGTCTGTCAAACCAATTAGAGAACTTACATTACACTGTATGGCTAATTTGCATTACTTTGGGATTTCTGAAATGAGATCCAATAGCTAATCTATTTTCAAACAGAGTCCCACAAATAACAGGTATCCCTTTAGAAATAAACAGTGATACTTCTAAAAACCGTGTATTCCCACACAGCATTTAATTTAGCTAGTTTAGGAAGATTTCACTTTTCTAATAGTTTCACAGGCTAATAGTTTTTAAACAGAATACCACAAACAACATGTATCCCTTTAGAAATAAACTGTGATACTTCTAAAAGCACATATTCACACCTAGCCACACTAGCACTGTATCAACCCCCAATGTTCCTTTAATGCAACTAGCCCTATAATTATCTACTAGTCACAAACACACTGCAACAGTAAGACTTGTTGATTACACATGGATGATTTAACTACTTTAGGGGCATTTTACTTTTTTCTTTAGCGCTCCGAAAAGACACAGAGGCTAATAGTTTTAAATAGAGCACAACAAACAACAGGTATTCCTTTAGAAATAAATTTTTCTTGTGTTACTTCTAAAAACTACAGATTCTTAACTCTGCAACAGTTAGACAGAGTGGGTTACAGTTAGGCCCCCAACAGTCAGCAAAACAAGTCATAAAACAATAAAAGAGGCTCCTTTTATCAAGAGCATCCCGGCACACATCTCAACTGTAGTTCCATAGTTTCCACATTTTTTAATTACAAACAGTTCCATTATCTTATCTTATCATATCAGAGGTCAACTGAAACCTTGTCCAACTGAACCTCCAAAGGTTTTTCACATTTTCTTACACCCCACACCTTTATCTCTACAGGCAGACAATTACACCTCCTACTGACCAACCGAACCACCATATCGTTTTAACTTTTTATTTTTTCACCTGAATGTGCGTTGGAGCTGACTTTGCTACCCGCACAGAGCATTTCTCACAGTCGGGCGCTGCTTATACAATAGAGAAAAGCAACAATACAGCGTGTTTCTCTGCTCCAAGAAATCCGAGGGCCTTTCACAAGCTAAGCATGTCTGTTATACCCAGCGCATAAATGTCTGTATGTCAGCGCTGATTATTCAAACCCTGTTTAAAATGTGACACACATATGTTGTCCGAAAACAATTCCTCTAAATTTGCAAAGTTACTGATTTTAAAAAAAGATATTTTCAAATTTTTAGTTGCATGTCAAACAACATGCATAGCTAAATTCACAATGGTATAACCGTGCTAAATAAAAGAGGCCCAGGCACCAAAGCACTCTAATGCAAACCTCTAAACTGTATGTTGATAAGTACATGAAGTGTATCTCTACCTCTACAGCTGAAAACAGTTTGTATCTGCACTCTGAGGGTCTGCTGAATTGTTTTTTAATACGGCACTTTTAGACGAACTGCAGATGAAGAAATCCTCTTTATTGTAGAAACTGTCCCTAAGCTATTGTTGCTCATACTTACTGAGTTCCCTAGCTACTTCTTTACTATGTCAGTAAACGTTTTGAAAAGGAAGCTGTTGTAGATTTAAAGAAACATCTTAATTGAAGCAAAGGCTAAAAATTGGAATAAATTTTATGTGACTGTTCATATTAAAGCCAACAACAAGTGAAAATCTAAAAACCGGCTCCAAGCCGTTGTATTAATAATCCCCCCCGCCCCCCTCTCTCTCTCTGTGTGTGTGTGAGTGTGAGTGTCCGCCCTCACAGACGGAAGGTCACAGCAGGAGGTTTTCTCAAACGCATTACCAATCAGTTTATTTTTTACAAGAAGTGTAGCTCATACAATGGTATAAATGTATTCTTTGCGATACTTTATAAATATGAAACTCTTTTGAGTTCAGGCACATTGTGAAACAAGAATCTAAATATTTGTGTCACAATTTCTATAAAAGCATGTTGTTTACGTGGATAATGCAACAAATCTTTTGTGCGTCCTATTAATGATCAATGGTAATTGAAGAGGAAGCTTGAACCCTGGCTCAGGACATTTTCATGACAAGTGTCAGCGCAGACATGTGCTAACGAGAGAACATGTTTTATCATCATAAAGACTGTGATATGAAGCATTGTTAAAGTGTCACTTCAGTAATGTTGACTCATGTTTTTTAATAATGACTTTAAAACACTAAACACTAATTTATGTGGTTTATTTTAAGTTTACAGAATAAAATGTGGTAAGACGATGAGTTTTACTTCTCACTGACCGTGTTATGTGTATCTATTTATCATGTATGCTACTTTGCTCTGTGGACTGTAAAATGTTTCATTGTGTTCATAAAATAAACCAGGCTTTCACTGTCTGCATCTTTTACTGTTTTTCTGCGTTTGTTCACTCCAAGTTTGACAAAACCTACAGATATCCAGAGTTAACTCGCTAACAAATGTGGAGCAGTCTCAGTGTATTTAGCTGCTTTTTCCCTAAACACAACCAACTGAGAGAAACGCCTGTAGTCCTCACTTTGGTCATTTGAATGTTGAAGGAGATTTGTTCCATAGACACCTAATACTAGTGTTTCCTGCACTTAATCCATCACTGCTATGTTCTATTTAGATCCAGATTCCTTTTATAGTTTGTAGTTTCTTTACTAACACATTTGTAGATGAGTTTATTGCTGAACAACACAGCTAGCAGTCTCACACACTCTTTAGGTTTTTCAAGTTTTGTGTGTAATGGTTTAGTCTCTCAAACCTTATCCTTTTCTCCCCAGTATCACAACAGTATGACTCCCAAAGTACGGCTCAGTAAACAACCTATGATTCTAAAGCCAGAACAGAAAGATACAGTTGGAAGATGAATGATTGTGTTTTTATGATGCATAGTAAAACTACCCCCTCTTGTTCTTCTCTGTGTTGTTGTTGTTCTTGTGTGTGTGTGTGTGTGTGTGTGTCTGGTTGTGTGTGTGTGCCTTAGAAGTCAAATAATACACTAGCCATACTTAAAAAAAACATCTGAATTTCATTTAGGTGTGAAGGGCAAGCTTTACTTACTTAAGTACTGAATATTATGTCACTTATTTATGCGCAAATGTTTTTATAATGAAGAACATTAAAACATTACTGTTGGCCACATGTCGGGAAATGGCCATCACACTGTCATTTAGAATTGTTTAAATAACTCGTGTCTTAAGTCCTTCCATCAAACAGAAAATAAAAAAAAAGTCGCATGGTTCACTTTTATATCACAAAATGTTAGAAATACAAGTCGTTCATAACAAACTGAAAGGCTGGGAGTTTAAAATGCAAACCAATGGAAGCAGAAGTAGAAGACTATAATGTCACAGAGCATACGGTGTCTATTATTGTGTAGACATGTATAAATAAGAGCTTAATTTCTTAAGAAATAAACAGGTGGAGTGATCTTTATCAAAAGTGGATGTTGCATCTGTGGCTAAACCACTGTACCCAAAAAACTTTAAAAATCTACTGCGTGTGAGGCTGTGTAAGTAAAGCTTGCCCTTCACACCCGCGTGTAACAAACCATTTGTTGGGGGTTGTGGATTTGGCACGCCAGCATTGTGAAAGTGGGGAAACATGTTTCTGGCTGAGCATAAGATTTCTGCTTACTACTTAGAATCTCAGTTCTAAATGAAATTCAGATGTTTTTTTTAAGTATGGCTAATGTATTATTTGACTTCTAAGACATACACACGCACACACACACACACACACAGACACACACACAGACACACACACACACAGACACACAGACACACACACACACACACAAGAACAACAACAACACAAAGAAGAACAAGAGGGGGTAGTTTTACTATGCATCATAAAAACGCAATCATTCATCTTCCAACTGTATCTTTCTGTTCTGGCTTTAGAATCATAGGTTGTTTACTGAGCCGTACTTTGGGAGTCATACTGTTGTGATACTGGGGAGAAAAGGATAAGGTTTGAGAGACTAAACCATTACACACAAAACTTGAAAAACCTAAAGAGTGTGTGAGACTGCTAGCTGTGTTGTTCAGCAATAAACTCATCTACAAATGTGTTAGTAAAGAAACTACAAACTATAAAAGGAATCTGGATTTAAATAGAACATAGTAGTGATGGATTAAGTGCAGGAAACACTAGTATTAGGTGTCTATGGAACAAATCTCCTTCAACGTTCAAATGACCAAAGTGAGGACTACAGGCGTTTCTCTCAGTTGGTTGTGTTTAGGGAAAAAGCAGCTAAATACACTGAGACTGCTCCACATTTGTTAGCGAGTTAACTCTGGATATCTGTAGGTTTTGTCAAACTTGGAGTGAACAAAAGCAGAAATAGGGGTTGGTACAGTGCTAGTGTGGCTAGGTGTGAATATGTGATTTTAGAAGTATCACAGTTTATTTCTAAAGGGATACATGTTGTTTGTGATATTCTGTTTAAAAACTATTAGCCTGTGAAACTATTAGAAAAGTGAAATCTTCCTAAACTAGCTAAATTAAATGCTGTGTGGGAATACACGGTTTTTAGAAGTATCACTGTTTATTTCTAAAGGGATACCTGTTATTTGTGGCACTCTGTTTGGAAACTATTTGCTTAGCTTAGTGCAACCACCCCAGAAAATTGCAAGGCAAAGAAATGGGCTATTGCACAATGGCCAAGTCAGTTACTGAATATGCTTTCCAGTTATTAAATACAAAACTAAAGGCAGAAAGACCTACAAACAAGCTGCAACAGAACTTGGCTGCAGTAAAAGCCTAGTTAGTAGAGCATCTGAGTGGGAACACAGCATTTTTATTTAATTTCTATGGGTTTTAAGCTTCTGGCAGTCACACACACACACACACACACACACACACACACACACACACACACACACACCTGCACATGCACATACACAAAGTAGTTTGAATTAAGCAAAAGTCCTCACCTCCAGGATATCCATGATGTACAGCATTAAGATAAAGATAAACACAACCAAGAAGAGGAAGATGTATCCATGCTTTGGAAGGCAAGTGCGAACTTTCTCGTTACAAAGGTTAAACTTCATGATTGCTAAACTCTCATCATCTCCGGCTGCAGTGTTGTACGGTGACCTGGTACTGGATTTGAGAACGAGAATATTAACTAATAACTGCTCAAAAAAATAATACATAACATTAAACAAAGGCAAGTACATTAACAATGCTAAATACATAAAAATCTTTCCTACCTCAAAGGAGGTGACTCTTTGAGTCCCTGTGACGAAGGTGATTGTGCTGCTTTACAAGTAATTATTAGTTCTCTTTGTTTGGACTTCTTGGTTTCCAGGTAGTTATTGCAAAAGGGTGGTAACATGAGACAAAATACATACAATATCTAATCCTTATGCAACAATGTAACAAGGTACTTTTATTACCAATGTTGTTATGTGTGAAAAGATTTTACCTTATTACCTCTATGTTTAGCTTATTTAAATTGCAGAGTAATGCCTGTACATAGCGTGTCAGCAAAAACAAAGTGTCTGCTCAAGTTTAGACAAACACCCACATGTATTGTTTTAACCCACTACAAGATCGTTAATCAACTTGTCCTCTTCGTCTTGCAAGCTTGCATCCTGTGCAGCCTCGTATGCACGCAGCAGATAAGAAGTTGTTTTTTTCCTAACTTGTACTCCACCCATGAGTGTTACGTGAGAGGGCAGTATATAATAAACTCTGAGTGAACGCCTGGCGCGCTTCCTGCATAGGATTCGCCCATGTACATGAATTAACTCTGGGCCCGTGGTTCTTTGCTTTCCTGAAGTTTTTCTCCTTACATTTCTTGGTCCTCCGAGTCGGACAGCCTCCTCAAGGGAGGAGCAAAAGCCCTGGAGCGTAAAAAAAAAGTTAAGCGGTCCACGACGCTGGGATCCAGTGTAAGACCTCAAACATAGATGGAGAGATCTTGGAAGGTAAAGATTCCACTCAATCACACTCGCGTAAAATGAAAGGGTTGACAGTCTAATCCACTGTACGGATTTCTACGTGTAATAAGGTTGACCCACTGTAAGAGCTCATAGGACTAATCCGCCGAAAGGATTGTAAAGTAAAACACGTTAAAGGTCTCACCCGCCGTAAGGGTTTAGGAGTGATCCGCCGTAAGGATCTGCGCGACTGTGTATAAATGTCTGTTTTCTGTGTGTCGGAAGTAAGTTAATTTTTTTTTTACAGCACAGTAAGATGCTGAACTACTTCCTTTGTTACTGTCAAGGAGCTCAAGTACTGGTGACAAAGCGGAAAGGTTGGGTTTCATCCCATAAAACTGACACCGCTTCCTGATTAGCAGGAAGTGAAGGGCGTGTCAGCAACCACCCCCGCGTCTCGTGCCAGAGACGGCTCTGCAGTTGTGTGATAATGGGTCTTCAGCCCACCAAATTCACTGCTGAGGAGCAGTGGCTAGAGAAAAAATGTCCAGGCGCCGGACAAATTAGTGTTTGTAGATGGAGAAATTCTAAGAAAACAAAATGTCCCAGCTGGGAAGGAAAATGCAACCCCCCAGCTGTAACTCAGCTAAAAGAAGCTTTAGTAGAGGAACTAAATGACACAAAGAACTTAAAAAAGAAAGGTAGACGTGCACACGAATTGCAGCTTCATGCAGCCTGGGAGGAGGAAGTAAATAGACGTCAAGAAAATAAAAATAAAAAACAGCAACGGAAAGCTAAGCAATCAAAAATGCAAAATCCCCTTTTAGGCGGAACTCAAGCTGTGTGCGCCACCCTCCACCTTATGCACCAGCATCGCTTCCTGCACCAACGGCAGCAATGCCTGCCATAAAAACATACGTAGAGAAACACTGGGTGACCAGGAACACAGGGCCTCTGCCTGAGGCTTTGCAGTATGCAGAACATGCTTTCCGTGTAGTTACAAAAAAAAGGAGAAAGACGCAGGTATTTTCACAGTAGATCCAGCCACAGGATTTATTGCATTTTCAGAAGGATTCAGGGGACAAAGGCAGGGACAGAGAAGAGGCAGAGGAAGTTACAGAGGGAGAGGTTACAGACGCTCAGAACAAGATGGTGAGGAGAAAGATAACAAATGCTGGACATGTGGAGAGGAAGGTCATTTCTCAAGGAATTGCAGGTCAGGGACAGGAAGGCGTCAGCATGAGGATGAATGACTAGAGGATAGAGAACAAGCTGAGGAAAGTGAGGAAGACACAGAGGTGTTCAATGTTCACCAATTAGTTTCACAAGCTGTAGACAAACCCGAGATCACAGTACACGTTCACTCTGTGATACGGGGGCGTGTAAAACAGTATTCAACGTAAAATCAGACGAGACACTGTGCAGTCCTCGAAATCCTTTTATTAATCCACCACCCGTTCCTGCAGCCGCATCTGCAGCACCACCCGTTATACATTCACCCATATCAGGAAGAACATAATAATCCCTCATCAAGTAAAAACTGGAGATCAAAGTAGTTTAAAAAGGGTTGGAAACAGACCCGACTGAATAGATATAAATACAAGAGGAATAATGAAAAATAAACGAACGGCAAAATTAAATTACAACTTATCATTAATGTATTCATACTAATATGCTGAACCCTGTATGAAATAGCTGTAAACTACATGACGGAGAAGCTGAATTGAATATGAAAGTGCAAGTCTTTGCCACTGTGGGGCAAAGCACGCAACCACTGTGTGAGGTTGCGTTTTGGTCTTTTCTGAGCTGATGAGCAAGCTACACATTATCAGATCAGGAGCTGGCTGAGAACTCTTCAAAGAGAGGGAAATAGAACTATGATAACTGGAGTGTGCAGAGTTTCCTGAGCAGTTTTCCTGCATCTTGACTCATGTGTGTGGAGTGTTCATAGCATCATGTTTTTGTTTATTTGTTTTGGAGGGTGGCACAGTGGTTAGCACTGTTGCCGCACAGCAAGAAGGTCCTGAGTTCAATTCCACCATCAGGCCGGGGTCTTTCTGTGTGGAGTTTGCATGTTCTCCCCGTGTTTGCGTGGGTTCCCTCCGGGTACTCTGGCTTCCTCCCACCGTCCAAAGACATGCAGCTTGTGGGGATAGGTTAATTGGATAATCCAAATTGCCACTAGGTGTGAATGTGCGAGTGAATGTGAGTGTGAATGGTTGTCTGTCCCTGTGTGTTGGCCCTGCGACAGACTGGCGACCTGTCCAGGGTGTACCCCGCCTCTCGCCCTATGACAGCTGGGATAGGCTCCAGCGACCCTGAAAAGGATAAGCGGAAGCGAATGGATGGATGGATGTTTTGGAGGGTTAAAAAATAGTTAAATAAATTTGTGATCATATTTATGAATCACGATAGTACATGCCATTGGCCAAATGATTTATTTACGCAGATGAAAAAGAAAAAAGTGAGTGTTAATGTGTCTGACGTCACAGTGTTTTTGTGCGCTGTGTAAAAATAATTGCCTCTGATTGTGAGAGCGGTGATTCTGCAGGTCACCAGCTATTACAAAAAAAAAAAAAAAAAGAGTAAAAAAGAGACAAAATTTACATTGTAGATGAAAAATAATCATAGGAAAAAGGTTTTGTGTTGATCAGCCAAGAGCAACTACAATCTCATTTTCTGATTTTAAGAAAGGACAATTCACAAAAAACAGAGAGAGAGAGAGTTGTGTGTGTTGGTTAAGCAGTGATAATAATAATGAACATGTTTTAGTTTGTCACTTTCAGGCGACAAACAGACCTGAATCAATTTTCCACATGCAGCGGTCGGAAGAAAGTTATAGTTTAACATCATTAGAAACATTCAGGCCAAGTTTCTGGCTAACTTATTTACAGCTCCATGTGTCCCTCAACCTCACAAGCGAGCTCTCACTCCTCCCTGAAGACAAGGAATGCAGCTCCAAAGAGCAATAACATGGCAGATAAAGAGACAGCAGCAGAGTCCTGGGCAAAGAGTCCCAGCAAGCAGCAGCAGTGTGGACAAACAGCATCACAGAAGAAGAGCAAACCCATCATCCTGAATGATTGGATGAATGGCACTGTGTTCCCAACAAGCTGCAAATTCACTGTGCATGTGAAAAGAACGTTTGAGGAGAACTGAGGAGACTGTTGGAGTTTGACATTTGCCACTTTTGGAGAAAATGGCAAGAAGAGACAGTGAAACACAGGACAAAGCTGAAGGAGAACTGCCGGCTATTGGACTGTTGAAGTGGGAGAGGACAACAGAGTGAGAGAAGTGGTGAGAACACATAGGAATTTTGTTGTTTAATCTGGGAAATCAAAATTTGGGTTAGCAAACCTGGGAAAAACAAAACTGACTGCTTAAGTGAGAAAATTGTGAAAGAGTCTGAAACACTGCAAAAAGAAACATACAAAAATCACACACACACAAGCAGAACATGCATTAACCCTACTAACACTTCCAAATACAAGAGAGCTCATGAAGATTAGACAACATCTTAAGCATGTGAGTCTGTTTACCATCTTATCCAAGTCACTTAGTGTGACGAGAAGTGATGCAAAGACCAGTGGACTCATAGCACATTAGTTACAAAATGATTAAATAATAGCAGAGAAATGTGTAGGAAAGGCAGTTTTAAGAACATGTTCTGCTGGATATGCAGCTCCACAGACATGCATTAAACCTGCCTAATAACACAAACACACATGCAATGAAAATTAGCTTGTTATCTCTCATCAGTGTTAAAATAGGGTAAATTTAACAGACACTTGTTATCAAATGCTGAATTTATCCAATAATAATAATAAAAAAAATGACTCTCTAGGTTGCAGGACAACAGTTTAACTTTTGTGGGAAAAAAGATTCTGGTTTGACCACCCAGTGATCAGACAATAAATTTAGTTGTTAATACAGTAAATTGGGAGATGTTTTCTGCTTGTTTTGATGCAGCACAAGTAATTTACTGTATGAGGGAAATTCTATTTTTGTGATAATATTTTGAACATGCATTTCTGTTGTCCTGTCATCTTAGTGGGTTAATAGCTGATATGCAAATTAGTTGATCGTTCTTAGATTGAGGAAAGGTGACTGAATTTTAGCACGAGTGAATGGGATGTGTTGGAGTTTGTTAGAGTGGAGACTCTAAAACACTGAGTTTCCTGTTTTGATGTGTGAGTGTATCCTGTACTTAGATACACAACTCTGAATACGTCAGAACAAACTTCTTTTGTGAAGTGCATGACAACATGTCACATGTTTTATGATGACAGGAAAAAAGGAAAACTGAATAAAATGGGTGTGTGTGGCCTAAATGAGTGAGAAGCACAGATCTGGGGATTAAACTCATAGCTAATAATATATTAGGCTTATGTTGTGTGTTGTGCAGCTGATGGTTGGTTCGGAGTGAATCTAGCTGATGATTTTTCTTTTGTTGTGAAGTTGAGCCTGCCAATTAGTATGATAGTATGATAAACCATGCTAATGGTATGATTTACCCTCCTGAGATGAGGAGCTTGTGTCATGACGTAACAAGGCCTTTTTTATTTTGATACTTTCACAGTGCACTGAAAGTTTTGTTCGATAATCTCTCTCAGCAGATCTGCACGATTAGAAGCGCTATACGATACGTCGTCAAGAAAATTGTTACAAGTGAGTTTCTCCACATTGAAATGGGCTCGGGAGAAAGCCACTTATTTGGGACGATTAGAAAATGAGAGTCCCTGCCCAAAAAGGATTCAGCGAGGTAATCCGATCTAAAATTCTTCTTTTTCTTTTGAAATGACGTCATTTTGCTGAGGGTGGAAATCAAATGCGGCGATAGTTTCCACTATCAGCAAAGAAAGAATGGATGAATGAATGAATGAATAAATGGAAATAAAAACAAACTGACTGACTGATAAAACCTGACAAGACTTGACTACGACTCAAAGTTAACCTCCACCTAGACAGGACAAAAGGGTGGATGAATTTATGTGTTTCTTTTTACAGGAGCAGAAAGATGCCAGCAACATCTGAGGTTGCATACCGATTTAACTTTTAAATGCCACTTTCTGTGTCTGTGAATCTACCAGGGGTGTGTTATTCATGGGTTTGTGTTGTTCATAGAGATTACTGTGAGAAAGTGTGTATACACCTGCGCAGCGTTAACATTTACATTTCTTTTCTACAGCATTACAGTTCTTCATGTGACTTGATCATGTGATTTATACCAGAACAACTAGTTAATGTTTTTCTACTACAAGATTTCTGGGTTTATGTGTGAAGAAACTGTGTTTATAGGTTATGAGTGGTGATGCTGTTACACTGTGTTTTAGGGAAAATGTGAAGGTTATTTTGATTTCACTTCCAGATCTTGTTTTTCAGGCCATGATGGTGTGTATGCAGGCTCCTGGCGGAGCCAGTTTTTAAAGCAAACTTAATATGCAAACACACTAACATCTTTTACTGCAGGATTATAGGTCCGAGGTGGTGCTGCTCCAGAGGGGGAGATGCCCTGATGTTGCCTGGGACATGATCTAGCTAACCTTTTTCTTTAAGACAGGAATCTGGTTTTGATGAGTTGACTCATGGGAGTGTCCATGCGTCAAGAGGAGGGGTCCAGGATTAACATGAAACAATGAATTAACATTAAACTATATTTTATATGATTTTTGCAGCGATTTGTGTGATTAATAGTTCATTCAACGGGTATCAAACCTATGCAAGTGGTGCAACCATGTTCAGATGAGGCTTTGATGGCCTGTAAGTGAAGTTCACTGAACTAAAGAATGTGGTTTGATGATTGTTGACATGCTCTCCAAATAGAAGTTTTCCTCATAGCAAGGAAATACAGGTGCAGCAGTCATCTCCTGAGAAATCTTCAGAGGCCCGGTGAGAAGCAAGAACCATTCCAGGCATAGCTGACAGCCCAGGCAGTGGTTGAGGTCAAAGGTCGAGCTGATTGGGGCCCATCATGAGATTAGACTTTGGAGCCGCAGCAAGGACCACGAAACTGTGTTGGAATGAGAGCTGTGCCAAGGGGGCTTTCCAGAGGCCAACAGAGGAGATTGTGGACAACAGACGGGCACCTGAAGGATGAGGGGAGCGTGCCAAGCTCCATCGACAGCGCAGAGGGAGTCCGAGGATGACATCATGATTCTGTGAAAAGCACAGGAACCAGAAGCTATGGTGGTGATGACAGCAGTTTCCTATGAACATCACCTAATGCTGTGTCACTGTACTGTGCATACGATGACACTCTGAAGACTGCTGGGATCATAACAGCAGTAAGATAACTGGACCCAGCACCCTTTCCACAGAGGGTTTTTTTTTCTGCAGTAGAAGAGTCATAGGTATTCCTATCACAGGACAGAAAGTTCTCCACGCCCTTTTCCCATGGGTAGGGACTGGAAAACATACTGGACTATAGATTCGGCTTGTTCCTCAATGAATCCTGCAAGGTCAATGAGGGACATAACCAAGAAATGGACGCTCTCTGAATTGCTGTAATGCAATATCGTGTAGCACTGGACATGATCCTGGCTGAGAAAGGAGGACTGTGTGTCTTATTCAACACCATGTGCTGCACCTACATACCAGATAATGTACATTCTTTAAACATGGCTTCAGATTCTAAAGAGACTGTTGATCGGCGTTGGAGTTTTCCTGGTTTTATTTTACTTTACTTTATTATATTTTATTTTATTTTGCTTTTCTTTACTTGTGTTATACCTTGTTTAAAGGCTGTAATTTCACAGATGATAAGTTTATCACTCACAACATACGCAGATGTACCACAAACCGATGAAGATCATGAAGACTTCTTTTCCTATTTGTTAAATGAAGATGAAGTGCAACTAATTATGTAGTAACTGAAAATGTGAAAGACAAGTAGTTACTTACTGATGACTATGATGTAGACTCTGATACAAGTATCTAAGTTGCCCATAAAAACCAGCAAATGCATTCTATGATAAACTAACTGAAAATACATGTTGTAAGAATTTATGTCCTGATAAATGATATGCGTTTTGCCGTACAATTCAAATTGCTAAACACAGGCTGGAATGTGAAAAGATTTTACCTTATTACCTCTATGTTTAGCTTATTTAAATTGCAGAGTAATGCCTGTACATAGCATGTCAGCAAAAACAAAGTGTCTGCTCAAGTTTAGACAAACACCCACATGTATTGTTTTAAGATAAGAAGTTGTTTTTTCCTAACTTGTACTCCACCCATGAGTGTTACGTGAGAGGGCAGTATATAATAAACTCTGAGTGAACGCCTGGCGCACTTCCTGCATAGGATTCGCCCATGTACATGAATTAACTCTGGGCCCGTGGTTCTTTGCTTTCCTGAAGTTTTTCTCCTTACATTATGTGGGTGGAGTTGGAGGAGGAGTTGGAGGTGGAGTGAATGAAAGAATAACTGATGACGTCCTATTAAAACAATGGCCTATGGCTAAAGAGATACGTTATGTATTTGTATGAATATATAAAATACATTTATAAGTATATGAAATAGTGTTACAGTGAAACAGTGACTAGCTATTCCTGTAACACTAAGCAACAAAACAGTCATATAAGTCAAACTTCACTCAACTCATTCTTCTCGCTTCCTCCACTTCCGTACCATTGATTCATTAATGTTGAATTCCCTTGCAGCTGCTCTATTCCCATGTTGTTGCAGTATATTAATGACTAACTTCGTACTGTGGATAGATTATCTCAGTTGTTCTCCTGACTGAAGTTTGGTCTGTTTACAGCATCCTGCCATGCGATTGCATTTGCCTTTGCATGTTATATATTTGTATGAATATATAAAATACATTTATAAGTATATGAAACAGCTATTCCTGTAACACTAAGCAAAACACTAAGCTGTACTAAGTAAAAACCCACAGTACACCCATACTAAGAGGGACAAAAAGTATATGCACAGACTAATTAGTAAGGTTTTATTCTAACACGTTGTAATAGGTATCCCTTTTAGGGCAATAAGTCATCCTACCACTAATTGTGTTTTCAGGAAAGCCAACATACCATTAAGAGGCAAGTTCCCCTAGCTCCCATGTATTTTGGTCCCTGAACAACAAATAGGTCACTAGATAGGAAGAGACAAAAATGTAAACCTGTGACTATTATAAAAGGCATTTCTACTCGTAATCTGGATATACACCTGTGGTAGAGTCTCAAAAAAGGCAATAATGCTGAAGCCCTCTACAGGAAAGGGCAGAGCAGGCTGTACCTGCTGCGGAGACTCAGGTCTTTTGGAGTGAAGGGCCCACTCCTGAAGACCTTCTATGACTCCGTGGTGGCCTCAGCCATTTTTTACAGTGTTGCCTGCTGGGGCGGCAGCATCTCTGCTGTAGACAGGAAGAGACTGAACAGGCTGATCCGCAGGGCCAGCTCTATTCTAGGATGCCCTCTGGACCCAGTGGAGGTGGTGAGTGACAGGAGTATGATGGCTAAGCTGTCATCCCTGATGGACAACATCTCCCACCCCATGCAGGAGACTGTGACAGCACTGAGCAGCTCCTTCAGTGGCAGGCTGCGGCACCCACGGTGTGGGACGGAGAGATTTCGCAGGTCTTTCCTCCCCACTGCTGTCAGACTCTACAACAAAGACTTTGCAGCTGATGTGCAATAAGACTATGTGCGATACTCTTTTTCTGACAAAGTTGTATTTTTACTCAGTTGTATATAGCATTTGTATTCTATTTTTATCCTATTGTACATATTGTTTTATTTTATTTTAATCTATTGTATATAGTATTTTAATTTTATTCTATTCTATACCGTACAGTTGTGTACAGTATCTTCTTCTTCTTCTTTCAGTGTTCTCTAATTTTTGATGTATAATTTTGCACTGTCTACTTTCTGCTGTAACAAAACAAATTGTTTGTCCTGACTCCGTGTGTGTGTGTGTGTATGACATTCTGCAGCTTGCTTGCAGTTGTAGGGTATTGCGATCTGATGACGTGCAGTTAACATACCAGACAGTGGTGCACCTGCTCAGGACACTGTCGATACTCCTTCTGTAGAAGGTGGTGAGAATAGATGGTGGGAGATGGGCTTTCCTCAGCTTCCGCAGGAAGTAGAGATGATCTTCACAGAGGATCTATCAATGTTCAGTGGACCATGATCTCTCCTTGCACCCAGGAAGTCAACAATCATTTCCTTTTTTTTGTCCATGTTTAAAGACAGGTTGTTTACTTTACACCAGTCTGTTAGCTGCTTCGCCTCGTCTCTGTATGCTGACTCGCCATTCTTGCTGATGAGACCCACTACAATCGTGTCATTGGCAAACTTGATGTGGTTCACACAGTGCATTGCTGCACAGTCGTGAGTTATCAGAGTGAACAGCAGTGGGCTGAGCACACAGCCTTCAGGGGCTCCATGGACATGCTGTTACCGATCCAGACTATCTGCCTACTCCCAGTAGGCAGCAGTTTGCCACATATTGGCAACCAACTCTTTGCAGGCTGTTTCTATTTATGCTTATTACACCTTAACTACCACAAGTGTTCCCAGGTAATAATCACACACTTTTTAAATTTGCTTTAATAGGTAGTTAATATGTTATTAAATAGAGATGGGCAGTTTTGCATTTTGGTTTTTTCCTAACTATAACTCAGAAGCTTTCACAGGTAATTGACAGTCTTTTATTTTAACAGAAGAAAACCGCCGTAGCTTTAGCATAACAACAACAAAAGCGCTCTCTCCACCCAAAAAAACCACACACAGTCGCAGGGAGAGAGCGTCACACTGTAACCATGGCAACATAACGCTGTCGCCTGGAACAACAGAACATAGCTGTTGAACCCCAAACAGTCTGGACCTGCTACAAGAATCCTGCTCATGTTGGTCAATTTAAATCGCTCATACTGTAAACTGTAAAGCTGCTACGCTGGTCTTTTTAAACCACTTCAAGGTCACTTTAAATGGTCACCACCCATCTTGAGGAGTTTGCCCCCTCACATATACTAATGTGCCACAAACAGGACTTTAATATCACCAACCATTCCCATTTTATTACGGTGTGTCCATATAAATGGCCCACCCTGTATATACTGTACCATGGCAATAAAAAAATAGAACTTTGCCTTTCTGTTTTGACGGCAAGTTGACATTATCAGACTAAAAAAGCTGTCAAGCTTGTCACCGTGACACCACTGGCACATAAAAAAAATAACTTTGCATTTATGATTTTACAACTTGTGTTTCATAGCAGATTGTACTAGACAGAGTAGGCAGCCACACAGCCCTACAGGACTGTTTTGATAACACTGTTTGGAGTGTATTTGCAGAAGAATCAGACTTGGAGGGCCACATATCTGCTGTCAAAGTTAAAAAGGGGCACATTGAACCAGGTTGAGTAACAACAACACCAATTCATCAAGAATCTAATATGGGATCGCATCATACTATATCACTGTTGTGAGGTGGCAACAAGGCAAAGCAAACGTAGCCTATGTTTTACCTGATGGGTACAATGTTGCTGTTGAGGGGTTTCTGCTGCTGATTGTGCAGGAGGGCAGGGCTGTGTTGATCTCAGACTGTAGACATTAAAAAGTCCATAGGAGAGATGGTAGCTGATTAAACAAGTGTTATGAGATAATAACAAATTGCAAAGATTGGTGACAGTGCTTGGAACCATAAGACAACAAAAACTGTGAGAAATAAACTAGGCTCTGCCTGTGAATCACTCTTTGTCTCTCTTCCTCTTTCATCTCCTCATCTCATCTATCACTCTCCACTTGCTGTCCATCTGAGAACAAGGCACAATTTGCTATTGCAATAAAATATCATGTAATTATCCACACTTAACAACTCTTGCACTTAATCTATAATAAAATGATGACAGAAAAATGTTATAGAAGCAAAGCATTCCTGGAATACCTCTCCAACAACTGGCATATGTATTAATGTTACCTGTGTCAAGTCAAGTCAACTTTATTTATATAGCACATTTAAAAGACATCAAGTGTCGGCCAAAGTGCTGAACAGAGGAATAATATAATAAAAGAATTAAAAAATTAAAAATTAAAAATTAAAAATTAAAAATTAAAAATTAAAAATTTAAAAATTTAAAATAAAAATAAAAATAAAAAATTGTAAGACATGTAATATCAACGAGATCCGAAAGCCTTGGAAAATAAGTAGGTCTTGAGATTCGATTTAAAGACTTCCAAGGATGAAGAGAATTTTATGAAGGGGGGGAGACTATTCCAGAGTCTCGGGGCGGCAATGGAGAAAGCCCTGTCACCTCTAGATTTGAGCTGGGAGCGTGGAACTGATAAAACCATCTGACTGGAGGAGCGCAGAGATCGAGTGGGCAAGTGCAGGCTAAGAAGATCTGAAATCTAACCTGGAGCCAAACCATGGAGGGCTTTAAAAACAAATAATAAAACCTTAAAATCAATTCTATGTTTAACTGGTAGCCAATGTAGAGATGCGAGTACCGGGGTAATATTCTCTCTCTTTCTAGTACCCGTCAGGAGACTTGCGGCTGCATTTTGAACAAGTTGCAGGCGTGACAGGCTTGAGTGACAAATGCCTAAATAGAGAGAGTTACAATAGTCAAGACGTGACGATATGAAAGCATGGATAACAGTTGTGTGCTCTTTGTAATCCAGCTGCTGAGGGATCCACTGCCTTTATTAGCCCCACACAGCTCCTACTGTTTCCTCCTCATGTCCTTACCAGGCATGTCTGGACAATATTATATCATGAGTAATAATTTAAAAAAACTATACACATAAAATACACACACGCACGCACACACAGTGACATTTTAGACCTTCTTCAGAAAACTGTATATACTATGGCTACAAGTTTCCATCATGGTGCTGATCCAGAATCCTTCCCTTATTATTTATTACTAGAGCCACAATAATACAGTAAAAGGAATACAAAAATAAATAATAAATATAAAATAATGTATGTTTGACTATCCACTCTGTACAGGCAGAAAGTTTATTAAATGTTTAAACTGTAGAGATACAATAATTTTGCTGCTGTAAAATAAACATTTTGTCATATTTAAAATATAAATCTAATATCATCTGTTTCTTAATGTATGTTCTTTAAAATACAGTGTGTGTGTTTTTTTTAAATATCGTAATTATAATCAATTCAATTCAATTCAATTTTATTTATATAGCGCCAAATCACAACAAAAGTTGCCTCAAGGCGCTTTATATTGTACAGTAGATACAGAGAAAAGCCCAACAATCATATGACCCCCTATGAGCAAGCACTTTGCTGCGACCGGTTGGGGTGAGAGAAGGAAAACAGGATAAAGACATGCTGTGGAAGAGAGACAGAGATTAATAACAGATATGATTCAATGCAGGGTCTATTAACACATAGTGAGTGAGAAAGGTGACTGGAAAGGAAAAACTCAACGCATCATGGGAATCAGGCACGTGCAGAGGGGGGGGCTAGAGGGGCTTGAGCACCCGCCCCTTTCCTGATGGGTGCCCAAAGTGCCCTTTTGCTGAGGCAACTTTTTAAAAAAAAAATTATTATTTTTTTTAATGTGTGTGTGCGTGTGGAGTCCTGTCTGTGCCCCTCAACAATAATATTTAACTATTAATCACAGTTTTGCTAAATAAAAGGATCTGGCTTGCATCAGTCACATGATCACATTTAACCAATGATCGCCCTTGACGGCAGAACGCGCTGGTTACGAGCCGGGAACGAGCTCACAAAGAGCACGCGCATTTTTAGCGGTCCGGAGCTGCAGGAGAAACACAAGTTAACTCAGAGACACAGACTGATGCGACAAAACCAGTAAGTAGGTGTACACTGTAGTGTGTAGCACACAGGAGTATTAGCTTATTATGTACACGTTGGTAAGCTGTCTTGTTGCAACTGACGAACTGAAACAAACGAGCGTGCTGTGTGTGCAACAGCCCGACAAACATTACCTGTCCTTTTATTAACTGCACAAGTAGTGCTGGTCATAGCTGCTGGCTACCTGTGTAAGGCTGTCATGGGTCTGTAGCTCTGTCACCGTTTTAGGGAACATATTTAGTTTTAAAGGAAGTTTCCGGGCTTTTTCTGCCTTTCTGGAGGGATTATATTTCACTAAAAAACGATCTAATATGCATGTCCACATAATTATGCAGTATTATAATTATAATATATTAAAAAACACACGCTGTATTTTAAAGAACATACATTAAGAAGCAGATTATATTAGATTTATATTTTAAATAAGACAAAATTTGGTTTTTACAGCAGTAAAATGATTGTATCTCTACAGTTTAAAAAAGCTTTGCCCCTGCACAGAGTGGATAGTGAAACAAATGGAATCATAAATACATTATTTCATATTTATTACTTCCCCCTCCTCATTGCTTTATTATTGTAGCTCTAGTAATAAATAATAATGTAAGGATTCTGGATCAGCACCGTGATGCCCATAGTATATACAGTATTCTGAAGAAGGTCTAAAATGTCACTGTGTGTGCGTGCATGTGTGTGTTTTATTTAGATGAATTAAAAATATATATATTACTCATGATATAACATTGTCCAGACATGCCTGGTAAGGACATGAGGAGGAAACAGTAGGAGCTGTGTGAGGCTACTAAAGGCAGGGCTATAACATTTTTCTGTCATCATTTTATTATAGATTAAGTGCAAGAGTTGTTAGGTGTGGATAATTAGATTATAGTTTATTGCAATAGCAAGTTGTGCCTTGTTCTCAGATAGACAGCAAGTGGAGAGTGATATATGAAATGATGGGATGGAAGGAAGAAGAGAAGCAAAGAGTGATTCACAGGCAGAGCCTAATTTATTTCTCACAGTTTTTGTTGTCTTATGGTTCCAAGTGCTGTCACCAATCTTTGCATTTTGTTATTATCTCATGACACTTGTTTAATCAGCTACCATCTCTCCTATGGACTTTTTAATGTCTACAGTCTCAGATCAACACAGCCCTGCCCTTCCCATATTAGATTCTTGATGAATGTCTGTTGTTGTTATTCAGCCTGGTTCAATGTGCCCCTTTTTAACTTTGAGCACCCGCCCCTTTAAACCTCTCTGCACGGCCCTGATGGGAATCCCCCTGCCTAGTCTATTGCAGCATAACTAAGGGAGGATTCAGGGTCACCTGGTCCAGCCCTAACTATATGCTTTAGCAAAAAGGAAAGTTTTAAGCCTAATTTTAAAAGTAGAGATAGTGTCTGTCTCCCGAATCCAAACTGGAAGCTGGTTCCACAGAAGAGGGGCCTGAAAACTGAAGGCTCTCCCTCCCATTCTACTTTTAAATACCCTAGGAACAACAAGTAGGCATGCAGTGCGAGAGCAAAGTGCTCTAATAGGGTGATCATCCATAATTATGTGGATATGCATATTACATCGTTTTTAGTGAAATATAAGCCTTCCAGAAAGGCAGGAAAAGCCCTGTAACTTACTTTAAAACTAAATATGTTCACTAAAATGGTGGACAGAGCTGCAGACCCATGACAGCCTTAACCAGTTAGCTAGCAGCTATGACCAGCACTACTTGTGCAGTTAATAAAAGGACAGGTAATGTTTGTCGCTGTTGCAAACACAGCACGCTCATTTGTTTCAACTCGTCAGTTGCCACAAGACAATTTACCAACGTGTCCGTAATAAGCTAATACTCCTGTGTGCTATACACTACAGTGTACGCTGTACACCTACTTATTGGTTTTGTTGCATCAGTCTGTGTCTCTGAGTTAATTTGTGTTTCTCCTATAGCTCCGGACCACCCAGGCAGCAAAAAATGCGCGTGCTCCTTGTGAGCTCGGTCCCGGCTCGTAACCGGCGTGCTCTGCCGTCAAGGGCGATCATTGGTTAATGGTCATCATGTGACTGATGCAAGCCAGATCCTTTTAAATATTAGTAGTTAAATATTATTGTTCAGGGTCACAGACAGGACTCCGCATGCACACACACATTTAAAAAAAACTGTAACAATTAATAAAAACCAATTGCCTCAACAAAAGGGCACTTTGTTATGGCAATTGTTGCCCCCCTTGCACGTGCCTGCTTTAATTGTCCCACGAGGGGAAATTTGGCTGTAACAGCGGCAAGAAAGACACATATACAAACAAACAATACACAGGACACAGAACAGAAACATACACAATTTCTTACATATTTACATCAAGGACAATAGTTACCTTCCTGCAGACCCACCACCTGCAGGATGCACCGTAGGGGTTGAATGCAATGTGAGTCGGGCGGCGGCCAGGAGCGGAGGTCCTGGCGGACCGATTCTTGGCTGCCAAGATTGGCAATTGGGACATGGAATGTCACCTCTCTGGTGGGGAAGAAGCCTGAGCTAGTGTGTGAGGTTGAGAGGTATCGGCTAGATCTAGTCGGGATCACCTCAACACATGGCCTGGGCTCTGGAACCAGTCTCCTGGAGAGGGGCTGGACTCTGTCTCAGTCTGGAGTTGCCCCTGGTGAGAGGTGTCGGACTAGGGTGGGTATCTTGGTATCCCCTCGGCTTGCTGCTGGTATGTTGGGGTTTCTCCCAGTGGACGAGAGGGTTTGTTCCCTTCGGCTTTGGGTCAGGGAATGGGTCCTGACTGTCATCTGTGCTTATGCGCTGAGTGGCAGATCAGAGTACCCAGCCTTCTTGTAGTCCCTGGGTGGGGCACTGGAGGGTGCTCCCCCTGGGGACTCTGTTGTCCTACTGGGAGACTTCAGTGCTCACATGTGCAACGACAGTGAGACCTGGAAGGGTATGATTGGGAGGAATGGCCTCCCTGATCTGAACCCGAGCGGTGCTTTGTTATTGGACTTCTGTGCAAACCACAGTTTGGCCATAACGAACACCATGTTAGAACATATGAGTGTCCATAAGTGCATGTGGCACTAGGACACTCTAGGCCACAGGTCGATGATCGATTTTGAGGCCACATGTTTTGGACAGAGGGGCTGAGCTGTCAACTGATCACCACCTGGTGGTGAGTTGGATCAGGTGGTGAGGGAAGACGCTGGACAGACCTGGCACGCCCAAACATACAGTGAGGGTGTGCTGTGAACGCCTAGCAGAGGCCCCGGTCCGCAAGATCTTCAACTCACACCTCCGGCAGAGCTTCAACCGCATTCTGAGGGAGACTGGGGACATTGATTACAAATGGACCATGTTCAGCACCTCCATTGCCGAAGCCGCTGGACTGAGTTGCGGCTGCAAGGTAATTGGTGCCCGTTGTGGTGGTAATCCCCAAGCCAAATGGTGGACATCAGAGGTGAGGGGAGCCACCAAGCTGAAGAAGGAGTCCTACCGGGCTTGGTTAGCCTGTGGGACTCTGGAGGCAACTGATAGGTACCGACAGGCCAAGCGGAATGCGGTGGCGGAAGCAAAAACTCAGGTGTGGGAGGAGTTCGGAGAGGCCATGGAAAAAGACTTTCGAACTGCCTCGAAGAGATTCTGGCAAACCGTCAGGCGACTCAGGAGGGGAAAGCAGTGTTCTACCTGCACTGTGCATAGTGCGAGTGGTGCTGCTGACTTCGACTGAGAAAATTGTCAGGCAGTGGAAGGAATACTTTGAGGATCTCCTCAATCCCACTGGCCCATCTTCCGCGGCGGAAACAGAGTCTGGGGACGAAGGGGATGATCCGCCAATCTCTGGGGGCGAGGTCACTGAGGCAGTTAAACAACTCCTTGGTGGCAGAGCCCCTGGGGTGGACGAGGCTCTGGATGTTGTAGGGTTGTCTTGGTTGACACTGTGAATGTTGCGTGGAGATCTGGGGCAGTACCCCTGGTCTGGCAGACCGGGTGGTGGTCCCCATAGTTAAGAAAGGGGACCGGAAGGTGTGTTCCAACTACAGGGGAATCACACTCCTCAGCCTCCCTGGGAAAGGTGGGTGCTGGAGAGGAGATTCCGTCCATTAGTCGAACCTCGGATACAGGAGGAACAATGCGGTTTTCGTCCTGGTCGTGGAACACTGGACCAACTCTTTATCCTCTCGACGATTCTCGAGGGTGCATGGGAGTTTGCCCAACCAGTCTACAAGTTGTGGACTTGGAGAAGGCATTCGACCGTGTCCCTCGGGGGGTCCTGTGGGGGGTGCTCTGGGAGTATGGGGTGTGTGGCCCATTGCTACGGGCCATTCAGTCCTTATACGACCGTTGCAAGAGCTTGGTTCGCATAGCCGGCAATAAGTCGGACTTGTTCCTGGTGGGTGATGGGTTCCGCCAGGGCTGCCCTTTTTCACCGATTCTGTTCATAATTTTTAAGGACAGAATTTCTAAGCGTAGCCAAGTGGTGAAAGGCTTTCAATTCGGTGGTCTCAGGATCTCATCTCTGCTTTTTGCAGATGATGTGGTCTTGTTGGCTTCATCAGGTGATGGCCTCCAGCTTGCCTTACCACTTCACACAGCCGAGTGTGCAGTGATGCTGTACCGGTCTGTTGTGGTGAAGAGAGAGCTGAGTGTAAAAGTGAAGCTCTCAATATACCAGTCGATCTACACCACTACCCTCACCTATGGTCACGAGCTGTGGGTAGTGACCGAAAGAACGAGATCGCAAATACAAGCGGTGGAAATGGGCTTCCTCTGACGGGTGGCTGGCCTCTCCCTTAGAGATAGGGTGAGAAATTTTGCCATTCGGGAGGGGCTCAGAATAGAGCCACTGCTCCTCCACATCGAATGGAGGGGTTTGGGCATCTGACAAGGATGCCCCCCTGGCGGCTCCTGGGTGAGGTTTTCCAGGCATGTCCAACCGGGAGGAGGGCCCGGGGCAGAGTCAGGACATGCTGGAGAGATTATATCTCTCAGCTGGCCTGGGAACGCCTTGGTGTTCCCCCGGATAAGCTGGAGGAGGTGGCTGGGGAGAGGGAGGTCTGGGCTTCTCTGCTTGGGCTGCCCCGGATAAGCGGAAGAAAATGGATGGAGGGGCAATAGTTACCAAAAGCAGAGTATTGTACAGTGTCAGGGACCAAGCAATAAAGCATAAAGGTGTTTATTTCAAAAAGGGGTTTTATTGACCCAAAAATATGAAAATATATTTAACAAAGCCAAAACTTAAACAGGCAGGCCAATAAAAGAGGTCAACTAAATAGACTAAACTCAAGATAACAATTAACAAAATCTCAAACAAACATAAGATAAACTGACCTGCTGAAATGACACACGGGGGAACTTAAATACTGGTTTAGCTAAACCAAATGACACACACGGGGGAAAACAAAATGGCTGCCATATAACCAACTAATACAAAACAATTAAACAAACATGAAACACCCCACAGGCAATGAAGCATGTGGTTCTATCCAATTAGGCTGTCAGTGGTACTTCAGCTCTCCCAGCCCTTTGCCACACCTTTTGCCAGACAGGAGGAGAATCCAAACCCCAGGTAACTCAAACAAAGAAAGATATATTAATATAACAAAACAGAACTTTGACCTTGCAGTGTTAATATGTGTGCACACCATATAAACATTGGAAGGTGTCATAGAAAAATAAATACACTTAATAAAGAAACAATATTGAACAATAAGTAGAATATATTAAAGTAGTGACTGTAAATTAACTGTGAATCAACTGGTGGTGAGGTGTGGAGCTTACCATGTGTGGCATGCCATCACATACAGTTATTATAATTAAATAAAATTAAATACAGATAAGAGGCAAACCCAGGTCGTAGTGTGAGAAAAATCTAAATTGCCTATATGTGTGAATGCGGGCGTGAATGTGAGTGCGAATGGTTGTCTGTCCCCAGTAGCGGTTTTTGATACGGGCGACACGGGCGTGTCATGGGCATCGGCAAAAAAATAAAATAAAAAATTGCTTGTACTCATGCTGCCCCGACATCAGCCAGCGCATATTGGGAATGGTACAGGCCCCGATTGGTTTTCTATCGCCCATTTGCTGGGAGTAAGGGCGCCCTCCGTTTGCGAGGTGCGCCTGCTGCTTGCGGCACAGGGAGGAGAGGGCGGGGCGGCGGGAAACATTTGGATCCAGCAGGCAGGCTCCTGCTGGTGTAGCATCAAACTGTGTGGAATCAGGATTAAGAATACCAGCAAACCATTCTCTTAAAGACTTCAGAAGCACTTGAGCTAAAGGATTCCTAAAAAGAACTCGTCAGCAGATGTGCCTCAAAGTTGAGCAGACATGGCACTACTTGTGAGAGTGACTGGCTGTCACTCTGAAGCTGGTCTGTATGAATGGCAAAGGGTTTAAACAGCTTGACAAGGTTCTCCATCTTGGTCCAATCACGTGTGAGAAGTGTATCCATCTCCAGCTGCTCAAGCAGTTGGTTTAGTTCAGCTCTGGTTTCTAGCAGTCGTCTCAACATGTCAAAAGTACTGTTCCAACGAGTGGTACAATCCCCGATCAGAGTTTTGCCACACCTTTTGATCATTTCTTCATTTGCCACTGATGATTTTCTTACAGCATGTACCAGTTTTCTTGCTTTAGTTATGACTGAACAGCAGTTGGGTGTTTCATGGCATCTTTGATTGTGAGCTGGAGAGTGTGTGCTAGGCACGGCATTCTGTGGAACTTGCTGCTCTCCCCATATTCTTGCAGCTCAAGGTCTTAAAAAAACAAAACAGACAATTATAAAACGTGTAAACATTATAAACATAGAAGCAATAGTCTAAAAATTTTGTTATATTTCCACTTGAGGTATGTATTTGATTTAATAAAAACGATTTCGTAAACTATGGACATTAGCTCTGTGCTGCAGGTATCTAAGTAAGCAGACCTGTTTCAATACATTTTATTTCTTAATAGTGTTATCCCCATAGCCATGAGTAGGATCACAGCAGAAGCACTGATTAAAGCTTTTACTGGGGATTGTGAGTCAAATAATGTGGGCAGCCGTTTATGTGAATAAAGCATAAACAGCATTGCAATTATTTAGTTTAAATTAAAAAAAAGTTAGGGAACTTTCGTTTACAAAAACATAGTGAACCTTTACCAGCTACAGCTAGTTTCCATTTCCAGCCTTTCTGCAGCATATATGCTGTCTGCAATGTAGCTACAGTAAATGAGAGGAAGTAGATTTCTTCTATATATTCACGTGCATCAGAACATTCACTAGGAAACTCTAACATTATAGCTGCAAATGCTGTTGATTAATGCAACTGTTTACATGAGTAAAAAGAAAAAAATGACAATGTGTTTGCTCCTATAAAAACACACCAAAATCTTCACGTTCCTCACACTCCGTGTCTGACTCCTCCGACTCAGACTACATCCACATTTCATTTTGGCCTTCTCCAGCAGCTCTTTGCTCATCCTGAGAACCGTTGGTATCATCAGTTCTCCTGCAATTCTGAAGAAGCCATACGGCTTTGACGATGTTGGCCCCGTTATCGGATACAACGAGCAGCACCTTCTCGTTCCCTACAGCCCACTCTTCTAATGTCTGATCAATGCAGCGGGCGATGGCCTCACCGGTATGTGGGTGCTCCAGTCGGTGCAGGTTAAGCAAAGCATGTTGGACCTGGCCTCCAGGTGGGTGGTAAAAACAAGCCGACACACCCATGAAAGATGCTGTTAATCCCCTTTTGCTCTAGCCATCTACACACACTGTTAGCTTCCTCGCTTCTTTTATTAGTTCTTTTAGTTTCTGCTTTGCTATATCCATCTTGGTCCCAATGAGACTATTACCTCTTGCAGCGCCTGGTGTTCGGAATTTTGGTTCAAGTGAATTGCTGAACTTTTTGAAGGCAATTGACTCACACAGTGGTGTAGATATCCCAGTCTCAATAAACATATTCACCAACGCTTCCTCTCGCTTGTGATGTTCCTGCGAATTGACCAACCAGCAGCCATCAGGTCGCCGTTGGAAGCACTGCATTAATGTTTTTTGTGGAGTTGTCTTGGGATGCATCACGCTGCCTTGCCTGGGGTTAGCTTCTGTTTCTGGGGATGAGGCTTGGGCGTGCTCCCTTACCTTCTCAAGGTAAGCTAGGTTAGCTTTCTTGTGCGAACTTTTCAAGTGCACTTTAAGGTTTGTGGGATTTTTCCCCTTTAGAAATGTCCCACATATTTTATCTCTTTCCACTACAAGACACTTGCTTTTATCTAAAACACAGTCATATTCAAAGTAATCCCAAATTGGACTCTGGCGCTTTCTCCCGACTTTTGCTGACATGATGCTACGCGTGGACGGAGCGGCAACACAGATGACCCGACTGAGGTACTTGCCACCTGCTGGCATAATGAGGCACAGCAAGAACATAAGCTGGAAACTACACTTCATTCTCACCCTAGACTAACGTATGACACATGACGCATGACAAAAACTAAACACATCTTCTCTATAAATTCAGTTAATTTTAGTTAGTTTTGTGAACCGTCATTTCAGTTTTAGTTTTTCTTTTTTTGCAAAGTCTCATTTTTATTTTTATTTCTGTTAACGAAAATGTTTTTTATTTCTAGTTTTCGCTATTTCGTTAGTTTTCGTTAACGATAATAACCTTGGTAATCATGAGAATTTGCATATTAATGATCAAGGAAATTACCTCCCAGCCCGTTATCCATTCATTGGTGCTAGTTTTAGTCATTGTGCAAATGTACTGTTTATAAGGTTGGGGAAGCCTGCAGTCAGCTAAGACTGAAGAAGTCACTTGGATTAGTGATGAAATGTTTCTCCCACTGAAAACAGTACATTCAGATGACCAGAGTCAACCTTTTGGGATTTACTTACCTGGATGCATCAAGACACCCCTACCTCTATTTACAGTGGGATGCAAAAGTTTGGGTAACCTTGTTAATAGTTATTATTGTCCTGTATAAATTGTTGGTTGTTACAATAAAAATGTCAGTTAAATAAATCATATAGGAGACACACACAGTAATATTTGAGAAGTGAAACAAAGTTTATTGGATTTACAGAAAGTGTGCAATAATTGTTTAAACAAAATCAGGCAGATGCATAAATTTGGGCACTGTTGTCATTTTAGTGATTCCAAAACCTTTAGAACTAATTGGAACTCAAATTGGCTTGGTAAGCTCAGTGACCCCTGACCTACATACACAGGTGAATCCAATAATGAGAAAGAGTATTTAAGGGGGTCAATTGTAAGTTTCCCTCCTCTTTTAATTTTCTCTGAAGAGTAGCAACATGGGCGTCTCAAAACAACTCCCAAATGACCTGAAGACAAAGATTGTTCACCATCATGGTTTAGGGGAAGGATACAGAAAGTTGTCTCAGAGATTTAAGCTGTCTGTTTCCAGAGTTAGGAACATATTGAGAAAATGATAGACCACAGGCTCAGTTCAAGTTAAGGCTCAAAGTGACAGACGAAGAAAAATCTCGGATAGACAGAAGCGACAAATGGTGAGAACAGTCAGTCAACTCACAGACCAGCACCAAAGACCTACAACATCATCTTGCAGCAGATGGAGTCACTGTGCATCGTTCAACCATTCGGGGCCCTTTACACAAGGAGATGCTGTATGCGAGAGTGATGCAGAGGAAGCCTTTTCTCCACCCACAGCACAAACAGAGATGCTTGAGGTATGCTAAAGCACATTTGGACAAGCCAGCTTCTTTCTGGAATAAGGTGCTGTGGACTGATGAAACTAAAATTGAGTTATTTGGGCATAACAAGGGGCGTTATGCATGGAGGAAAAAGAACACAGCATTCCAAGAAAAACACCTGCTACCTACAGTAAAATATGGTGGTGGTTCTGGAGACCAATGTCCAGGAATCAGTGACAAAGTTGAAGCTGCGCTTGGGCTGGATCTTTCAACAAGACAACGACCTGAAACACTGCTCAAAATCCACTAAGGCATTCATGCAGAGGAACAAGAACGGCCATCTCAGTCCCCAGACCTGAATATTATTGAAAATCTGTGATGTGAGTTAAAGAGAGCTGTCCATGCTCGGAAGCCATCAAACCTGAATGAACTAGAGATGTTTTCTAAAGAGGAATGGTCCAAAATACCTTCAACCACAATCCAGACTCTGGAACCTACAGGAAGCATTTCGAGGCTGTAATTTCTGCAAAAGGCCGATCAACTAAATATTGATTTCATTTCTTTTTTTGTGGTGCCCAAATTTATGCACCTGCCTGATTTTGGTTAAACAATTATTGCACTCTTTCTGTAAATCAAATAAACCTCATTTCACTTCTCAAATATCACTGTGTGTGTCTCATATATGATATATTTAACTGACCTTTTTTTTTTTTTTTTTTTTTTTGTAACAACTAACAATTTATACAGGAAAATAATGACTATTAACAAGGTTGGTAGGACTAAATTTGCTAAAAAAAGCAAATTTGCTTTTTTAGCAAATGGTGAAAACTGACAGCTGAAAACAAAAAGCAGAATATCATTATCATTATTGTATGATAGATTTTATATAATTTAGATCGTTTTTTTTGCTCAAGCTTACATGTCTACAAAAGATATTTTACTCTACATATTTTTATACATTTTGTCTTCACCTGATTTAAACACTATGTTTAGTGAGGTTCTGTCGTGATTTTGTAACTACTAACATGGCATGAAGCAAAATACTGATCTCATAATTGTACTATATTATAAATATGTTTGATCGGGTTGCAATTTATCTTTAGCACCAGACAGCCTGCAAGTCTGCATTTTCCTTTATAATTTAGAACAGCTACTTTTGCAGTGATGTTAATTATAGAAGTTATTAGCTCCATGGAATGAACACTGGTATGAATGCGCGTGACATTCAAGTTGATGACATGTTCAGTCTAACCTGGTCAATGATAGCTACGAGAATAATGTCCTCAAGGCTTAGTAGATTCAAATGTGTGTTAGCATGGAAACTTCAGCTGATGTGGTGGCGTCATAGCTTGAAATGTGCAGCCTTTAAGAAATAAATGCCTTTGGCTGTTTGTCATCTTGCTGCACTGTTCACCTTGGTGAACAATAATGTGAGTTAGTGATAGTCAGAAAGTAAAGTGTAACCAAAAGCATGAGCTTGATTTAATCATGATTATGCAAATTCTCATAAGCTTAATGCCCCAACCCTCAAACAATGTTGCAGAGGCATATCAGTCAGGGCAACCATACAAAATCCAGAGCCTTCAGGAACTTAGAGCAAATCTCATCCACCCCAAGGGCCCTGCCACTGTGCACTTGTTAAGCCACGTCAGTGACTTCCCCCTCAGTGATGGGCGAGTTGTCTCTCTCTGCTTTCTTGGTGGAAGGCATGACTATGGGATTGAGAAGTTTGTCAAAGTGTTCCTTCAACTGCTTGACTACATTCTCAGTCGAGGTCAGTGAGTGTGTGTGGGATACAAACATTGGCGTTAGTTATGGACAAACTGTGGTTCACACAGAAGTGAAATAACAGAACTCCATCAGACAGGCTGTTCCAATCACACCCATCCAGGCCACATTATCATTGCTGATGTGAGCATTTAAGTCCCAGAGCAGAACAACTTAGTTTCTGGGTGGAACGCTGAATTTTTATTTGGAGCACAAACAATACTCAGGACCTGAGGTACAGGGAACAGCCCTCTTGTACACTGGGGAAAAGCCCAACATATAGGCAGCAAACTGGGGGGATACAATTATACCCACCCTTGCCCGTTGTGTCTCCCCGAGGGTAACTGCAGAGTGAAACCACTCTCTAGGAAACATGTTCCAGAGCCTGAGCCATCTGTTGAGGTAAACTGACTATATCTAGTTGTTATCTCTCAACCTCATACACAAGCTGGGACTCCTTTCCTGTCAGTGTGGCAACATTCCATGTAGCACAAGACAGTTTTGGAAGCCAGGGATCAGCGTGCCAGGACCCCCGCATCTGACTGCCACCCAATCCACCAAGCATCAAACCCATGTGCCCACCCCTGTCGGTTGGGGCCCACAGAATGACAGATTCAGATTGCGTTTTCACACACACCAACACACCCACCCAATGTACCTTCAACACGAAACAAGGTGTTGTCATTTCTAAATAAAGATATACATACAGTTTTTTAAATACAGATATGTTTGTCCATCTGTTACTATTACACCAAGTTCAGCTATCTCTGCTGTATATGATGTAACCATGTATAAGGTATAAGGACCAGTCTCTCTCACAGTCCAAAGACATGCACAGTTAGACACACACATTCTAAACTGGATGCAGGTGCCAATAAATAAATAAAGTTTTAACTTCTTAACATCAGCCAGATCTTGTGCTCTGAGGGCCTCTGGATGTCTGGAGCCTGGATCTCCTCCATACCTGCTTCATGCCCTGGAGGACGGGGCCATGGCCCCCACACCCTCTAGCAGATCATGACATGAAGGAACCCTTTAAATACAAGCGCGCTCATGCTCACAGGTGTACACACGGGTGCTCATAGACACAAACTACACCCTTTTTGGCTACTACCTCAAAGCACACTGTGCACTGTCTATCCTTTGTGCTGCACAATAATATTCAATATTTAGTATTTACTGTTATATTCACATAGATTATTGTGATGATGTTGTTTATTATATTGCACTGAGGGTATAAACCGTCTCAAGCACAAGTTGTTGCGTTAACAAGGTATTTGATCTTCTAAGAATGAGCACATAAAAATGGATTTCGTACATGAGTGTAGAGTTGTTGAAAAGCTTCATGGATGTAATTAGACTGACCCAAAGAAATCCATATAACTATAATCTAATATATATTGTTGGAATAATTGAATGTACTGTGAGGGGAGTGCATGTCACAGGGGAGATGAACTGCAGCTGCACCCGCTGCATCTTTCCTTTGATCTGTTACTGCTGGAACATTCACAGTGTGGACCAGAGTGAGTGGTTTCAGATGAGATGTGTTACTGTAAACCTGTTAGACTTTAACACGTATACGTCTGACTAATGCAGACAGTGCCGAGTGTTACAACTGTCAAAATGAAACAGCAAGCTTGTGTCATTCATTTGATCTTTTTAAAATTCTGTGCATATTCACAGCTGCAGCTGTGACAATAGTGTTTGCACATTTCACCCTAAGGAGACTTCAGCCCCATATTCTTCTTTCCTCAAATCAAAGTTTTATTTTTCAAATATTATAAGGCCTCAAAATAAAAAAAATAAGCCAGGGTAACAACCAATGTTCCCTCTAAGCTGCGCACATGCGCGATTGCGCACTGCTGGCACGGTCTCTGCGCACAGAAAATTTGCGTTGCGCACAAAAAAAATCTAACATGAATTAAAATTAAAATTAATACTTTAACAATTCTGTTTTGCAGTATTAGTCAGAAAGTGACTGGCTGCTCCCGTATGGGATTAGAACGATGCCACCTTATCCCATAGTCCAGCCAATGATGCGATTCACATTCGCAGCTAATCAACGTCGCTGACAGGCTATGACAGCGTCTTTATGTGCCGACACCGGTGTTTTAGCTTGCAAAGCAGCGTGGCTGATGTGGAGTGAAGCCACATTAATGACAACGTGTACAACCATTGGAGATGTGAGCAGGACCGACGGAACAATTGACGGGAAAAGTGTGGACTTTATACCAGCTTTTAAATTGTGTTGATAGGCCACGTAAAACCAGATGTTGGCGTGACCACAGTGCACACGTCTGATGTCGCTCACAGTGCTCCAAGGGACCGCTCAGGGAGTTTGTGTGTTTGCTCAGACACATGAAAAATTAGAGGGAACATTGGTAACAACTACCACCACAGCTTTCTGACAAAGAACAGAGTATTTTTGACTTTTGACTATTTTGACTTTTGTTGCCATGATGCCAGGTCTCTCTTGAAAATGAGATTTTTAATCTCAATGAGATTTTTTACCTGGATAAATAAAGGACTAATAATAAAGGCAAAGTTCCACTCTGAGCTGAGGTTCAGCTGCTTCCTGAACTGGTGGCACTGAACACAACATATGGCTCAGGGTCTCCAGAGTTTTAGTCCAAAAATCACTGTGGCATAGTTCATGTCATCAACACGTAGATTCTGCTAATTATTTTTTTTGAAAGAGAAAGTGCAGGAAAAAAAAAATCATGTTGGATATCTATACTGATATGGACTGGATAATATGTTACTAGTGAAGGGCTGCCACATTGTGTGTTGGAAGACATGCCAAAAATTCAATGAGAAAAAATGTCAGTTAGTTCAAAACGCAGCTGTGCGTGTTAGGGTCCCTGGGTCGTCGACCCAGTGTTTTGTGTTTTTGGTTCTTTGATTTTGTTATTTCATTATATTCTAGCTTTGCTTTATGGGTTTAAGGATTATTCTTAGTTTAGGTTCTCTGGGTGGGGTTTGGTTAGAGTTTTAGTGTTCTGGTTTTCTGTGTTCCATAGTTGCAATCTACCCTTATCTAGCTGTGTGTTTTGTCTGCCTGTGTAAGTTATTTGGGTTCTTACTTTTGTTCTGTTTGAGTTCAGCATTAAAGCTGTTTGAGTTTACGTTTGTCTCTGGAGTCTGCACTTTGGGTCCTTTTCCTGCCTGCACACAGCCGTCACATAACAGTGCGTCTCTTAACTGGTACTAGAAATTATACCCACATCACACCAGTTTTAGCCAACCTACATTGGCTCCCTGTTGATTATTGTATCAATTTCAAAATTATTTTCCTTACCTTTAAAATTCTAAATAATTTGGCTCCCAGCTATTTATTTGAACTCCTTCATTTGTATATCCCTAATAAGGCACTTAGACCTTCCAATCAAATGCTCCTGACACAAGGTGGTTGGGTCTTTGCTGTCGTAGCTCCCAGACTCTGGAATAACCTTCCTCCTTATATTCGTTCCTTCCAGTCCATCCAGTCTTTTAAATTGCGTCTTAAAACGTATTATTTTAGTCTGGCTTTTGATACAAACTAGTATGTTATTTCGTGGCTAGTTTTGTTTCAAACAATTGTCATATTGTTTCCGGCCCTCCTTTTAACTGTTTCTTTTTATTCTGTCTTGTTTCCCTCCACTGACACGTTTCTCCAGACTGTCACTGACCCGCAACCAAACCGTTCATGCAAAAATGATGTTACAGGCAGTATAATGATCTCTCATTATCTTTCATGTCTGTCACATGTGCTCAGGGTGAACCTGCTGTCATCTGTAAAAAGCACAGGGGCCCAGTGGTATGTTATGGAAAATGCCAATAGGGCTCCACAGTGAAAGGCAGTGATCAGAGGGACCACTACAGGACGTCGGACCCTCAGGGCAGTCTGTATATTTTGTTCAATTCAAGTTCTCCAATTGAAAAAATTATGAATATTACAACTGCCTATAAATGCAGTGTGTGAAAAATTGCATTTGCATTGATTGTGACTGATGTTACAACATGGAGCTGCAAGTATTCATTCTTAATGACACAATTATGGAGCCTTTTCACTTAGTTTTAAGAGTCAACAGCAAAATTTAATTAAAAAAATATAATTCAAGTTGATTGTTTTGAATTTTATCAGTCTTATCTTAGGCTTTAGAGAGGGAGGGTCTGATTAGTAATTATATGCTCTCACTTTTATCAAACACTGCGTCAGAATTACTTTGGATTGTTCCTTTAACTGGGCAGCCACAAAGAAATCATATCAGTCCTCATTTAAACAGCAGCACAGTCCAAATTGGAGTTCTGAGGGGTGGCAGTGGATTAAGTCAAATAAAGCTGTTTGTTGCTATTCTTGAGAACATGTTTTTTCAGCTGGTTTTTACTGCTTTATTGTAGGTTTGGCTTTTGCTCTTACAGGCCTCATTCTCTTCACTAGGGATGGGTATCGAAAACCGGTTCTTGTTGAGAACCGGTTCCCACTGTTTCAATTCCTTGGAATCGTTTGCCATTTTTGCAAACGATTCCCTTATCGATTCCAGTCGCCCCGAATGACGTCACCACGTTGCGGAGCGTCATTTACCTGGCATGAAACATGGCGGCTCAAACGCTAAAAAGTTTGGTTATACTTTACGAGAACGGATGACAACAGGGCAACTTGCAATACTTGCACAGTAGATATTTCATTTAAGGGAGGAAACACTACGAATATGCAAAAGCATTTGCTCACAAAACACGCGATAACCTTAAATGAATGTCGTGTTTTTAATTCCGCTCCGGACTCGTGAATCTCAACCCAGCAGCAGCGGTAACGTTTGCACGTCCTCTCCCGTTAATGCGGCAGGTAAATCATCAACTAACGGTGCATATTATGTTAGCGCGATCTGCCTTATTACAAAACCTGCCATTACTGTGCATTTAGGTGACCATGATGAGACAGACAGACAGAGTCTGGCTCAGATGCTGGCAGTTCTCGCTGCAGTCTACCGGTAGCGTCTCCTTTCAGGCCAGGATAGACGAATGTCACCGAGCAGTGACTAAGTTTGTGGTAAAAGGCTTGCACCCATTTGCCACAGCAGATGCCCCCAATTTTCGGTAAGTGAATGTGTTTAATTGTAGGCAGGAACATTACTGGATATTCTTGTGTAATTGCTACAGAAGAATATTTATTTTATTATTTTACATTCACAATTTTCTTTCCTGGGGACCCTGTGACACCCCATTGAAGAGCGTTAGGTTGGATCTGTTAAGATCTCACTGTTGGGTTTGTAAGGCCATGTTACTCCTAAATTTCTATCTTGTTCAAAGAGAAGATATAAAACAAAGATCTAAGCTAATTGACCTTTGTGTTCTCCTTTTTTTTAAAAAAAATAATCGATAAGAGAATCGATAAAGAATCGAATCGTTAAACAGAATCGAAAATGGAATCGGAATCGTGAAAATCTTATCAATACCCATCCCTACTCTTCACTCCATTTGTGTTCAAACCACACAGGGTTGCCTCTTCCTGTTAGACACTCACTTTGCCACTGCTGCAAACTCACATCAAACTTTTACTTTTGACTTACAACTTGCTTTTCCCCCCTTGCTCATCATGTAAAATGCAAAAATAAGAACAGAACATCATTAAGAAAAAGCACAACAGCAGATGAGGTGGATCAGCTGCTGGTGTTAAAAAAAGGTCTAAACTTTTGCTCCACCTATAGACACCTTTAAAGTCCAGTGGTTTCATAACTAATTATAAATCCTGGAAACCAGTACATTCAAACTCTAAAGCATATCACAAAATATATAATGCATTATTCTTTTTGATGCATGAAACAGACCTTAAGTCTTTTTATTGTATGGTCTTGTGATTTTTAGTGTTTCCTAAATGTGTGGATGGGATCATTTGTATAGACATGCAGCAAGTTACTGCAAAGCACACCAGCAATTCGACAGACACACACAACAATGATTAATGGCTATTCTTCACACTCACCTATGATATGTGAGCCTCATACTAAGTACGTGTGCAAGTGTTTGGTAATGGGCCTTTTGTTTCAGCAGATCAGATTTCAATGTGAAGACCAGTCAGGTGGTATAAATTCAGTTAAACACAGTGGTTGACTGTTACAGAGAGTGTTAAAGGTAAAGTAACTCTTTAAGCATCATCTGCCAGGCCTTTGATGTGTGTGGTTACAGGTACAAACCAGTCTTCCTGTGGTTTAGACTATTCCATTGCTATTTGTTGTCTTCTTAGTTTGTGCACTTTTTTTTCTTCCCCAGATCATTTGCACAAATATAGTCACTTTTTATGAACTACTTTCTCTTTCATTTTAGCTCTGCACATTTCTGACTTTAGTCATGTGTGGTTTTTACATTAGCTTTGCTCGACACACAAACTGTCAAATGATTCATAAAGAAAAGGGGGAAAAAAGCATCATAAAGAAAAAGATGCAGCTTTTACCACAACATCATGACCACATCACAGCTTTTAGGCAAGAAACAGGTTGACAACAAATGAGCAAAATCTATACTGATACTTGCTGTTTTAAGCATGCGTGTGCGTTCACTCATTTGTGTCAGGTTAAAAACAACTGTAAGACAATTTAAAAGAAAATGAAACACAATTTCTTTATTAAAGGGGGAGGGGTGTTACAAATCAGTTTTTATGCTGACTGCTAACAGTGATCAAGGATTATGACAATGACTTTCATTATTCACACAATGTGTTAGCAGAGATCTGGCCTACCGATCAGCCACACTTGTTGTGATGAGGCACCTGTTAGTCATCCTCGACTGTAATTCCTGCATCCAAATAGTTCAGATTGCTGCTCTGAGCCTGGTTCTGCTGCAGGTTTCTTCCCGTTAAAAGGGAGTTTTTCCTTCCCATTGCAGCCAAAGTGCTTGCTCATCAGGGTTAAATGATTGTTGTTTTTTTTCTTTGTATGTATTATTTCAGGGTCTATCTTACAATATAAAGTGCCTTGAAGAGAATTTTTTTGTGATTTGGCGCTGTATAAATAAAATTGAATCGAATTGAATTAAAATCCCTCCCGAGGTGGTTGCTGAAATGTTTATAAGAACATGGACAGAGAAAAAAGCTGCATCTTTTGTATTTTTCATATAAACAACAAATGTGTCAGGATACAATAGAGACAATTTAAAAAAAAAATTACACCCAGACCACCTAACCATATTAGCAACATTCATGTTGTGTCTTCATTATTTATTAGTCCTTTCAATATATATATAATCCTTGTAAATACACCAGCAAAGATGAATTTAATTTTTGATATTACTTTTCCAAAACTTTGTACAACTACAAACACTGATTTTATCAAGTCAAACCAACTAGGTCAAGTTTCACTGTCTCTTCTTCTTCTAAAAGACTACTGACTGTTGATGCTGTGCAATTTCAGCTGAAGTGATAAGTATTTGTTCCTTTAGCCAGTTCTGCAGCTGGTGGCCAGGGGGATAAAGGACAGCATCTTAAGCACACAGTGCACTTAAAAGATGTATGTAGCTTTTGGGTCTGAAAATTGAAAACTGCTTATACTGGTATTTTTTCTAATGACCAGCAGGGTGTGACTTTTCCACCCATGTTCCAAAGACATGCATGTTTAGTTGCAGCCTACAGTACAAGTGAAAAAGCATTTACCTCTTTGCTGTTTCCTGTTTTGCATATTTGTCACACTTAATTTTCAGGTAATTTATTACTGACAACTCATACAAGTGGTCACAAAAGAACCCAGATCAATATCTAAAGAACCGCAGGCATCACTTGTTTCAGTTAAGCTCAGTGTTCATGATTCAACAACAAGAAGAGACTTTGCAAAAATGGCATCCATGGGGGTGTTTGAAAGTGAAAGCCACTGCTGATGTAAAACTAACCCATCATTTCATAGAAAGAACATCATACCAGCAGTCAAACATGGTGGCGGTAGTGCGATGGCCTGGAGAAAATACTTTTTCACAGCACGGAGGAATGATGATTGTCTGGTTATGTGATGGACTTGCAACCTTTTCAGGGTGTACCCTGCTTCTGTCCCTATGGCAGCTGTGGCCTTAAGGTTGAGCTCAGATCCACGTCCAGAACTTCATCTAACTCTCATTATAAGAGAATCAGGATAGACTGTTGTGATTGTTCCAGCCTCCTCCAACAAACAAAAATTGGATCTAATTCAGTGAAAAGCCAGGCAAGAGAGAAAATATTTAATGAAACATTTTCTTTACTCTGACTAATCAGTCACACACAAACAATATAAAACAACAATTTAACCCTGAGTTACATAAACAAGTATCCACTTCTTTATCTGATGCCGACTTCTGTTTCTTATTCCAGCTGCTTCAGGTGAGTCCAGATTCTTCAAAGTACAGTAACAACTCACTTAGCACTTAGTTCCTCCTACGCCGGGCGGCGCATCGGGCAGCTAGTGATCTCCATCGATGTCGGTCAGCAGCGACTGCTTCAGCTTCGTCCCAGGCAATGTCGACAGTTCTCAGATCGTCCATGAATGTTCAACGCCATGTGGTCTTTGGTCGGCCTTGCTTTCGCTTGCCAGTGCGTGGACGCCATGTCATGGCAATCTTAGCTGGGCGATGAGGGGGTAGGCGTAAAATATGGCCCGCAAAGCAGAAGTGCCTTTCTGCAACAACATCGGCTAATGGGCGGGTGCCTGCTCTTCGTAGGACCTCCTCATTTGTTATTCGGTCCCGGTAGGAAATTCTCAGGATTCGCCGCAGGCCACGTTGTTGAAGCACATTCAGGTGTTGAATAATTGCACTTGTTGAGCGCCAGGTTTCACTAGCGTAAAGTGCAGTAGGGAAGACGATAGAGTTCAATAGTCTGATCTTGACCCTAACATTCAGGGAGGTCGAGTTCCAAATAGGTTGGAGTCGTTGCAGGACACCAACTGCCTTCCCTACTCTGGTGTTGACATCCCGATCAGAGACCCCGTCATTCGAGATGATGCTGCCAAGATATGTAAAATTTTCCACCTCTTCAGCACGTTGTTGGTTGATCATGACAGGAATGCGGGCACGTGCATAGCCAACTCGGAGTACCTTGGTTTTTTTGGCGCTGATTCTTAATCCAACTTTCGTCGCCTCCCTCTGCAGGGCTGCGGTCAACACAGTAACAACTCGCAGTGTCTTAATTAATTAATGAAAAAATAGCATAAACAGTGAACAAAAAAAGAAAATAAAAATTTATGTAGTTTCTATCCTTCAGCAGCAGCAGCTACATTACAGAGACAGAACAACATGGCATCAGTGTAAATCATTATGCTAAAACCTCTTTCACACTTTGCAAAAAATGATCATATAAATCCTCTTGGTGCCCATATGGAGTTTCTTGACTTTAACAGCCATACCACTGATGATATTTACAAGGAAAACAGTCAGAGGAGCCAGAATCAGCTTTGCCATCAAATTATTCTATGACAGGATCATTTCATTGGTTCGAATTCAGGTCTCTCTGTCGGTCACTCTTTTCTTTGCTAGTTGTCCACATCATCAAATTCACTGTTGCCGTTTGATAAAATGACATCTTTTGACATCTGGATAAATTTTTTTTGTGCATTTTAACATTTAAAAAAATCTGATGAAAAGAAACTTTGAATTTTTCTTACCTTTAATATTTAAGTGTATCATTCTAAAACCTGGAATTACATCTGCATTAAATCCATAGAAATACATTCCAGAGCCAAATACATCCACATGTTTGGTTAGGAAGAAGATGGTTGAGATGCTGAAAGTCATTTCCGATGATCCACTCTGAAATCCTTCGCAGCATGCAGCACTTTTATCAGCTGCAAACATGACTCTGATCCAGCTGGATGAGTGAACCAGATTGTTAAGAAGTGGATGTTGGAGCGATGCAGCATGATTTCTTCTGGATGGATCTCCACAGTCTGAGACCCGCTGATGGAGATCCAGGATGAAACAAATCAAATGTGTTCTTAAACAAGAAAATGCCATGCAATTAAAATTAATCAATTAATTGAATTAAGTCTTAATTAAAGCTAGGTTAACAGAAATATGACGTCAAATGTAATTAAGTTAGCACAGGCTGCAGAGACTGTCTTAAGAGACAAAGCTGTTATCAAGGTAAAGTTAACCACTGCACACACGACTGAAGCTTCGCAATGTCTGGAATTGAAGTGAGACCCAGAAAGGGGGGTCTTACAATAAAAAGAGGAGGGTGTTTTCTCAACCGACCACAAAAACTCTACCAGGAAAAGACACTGATACTACACTTATACCCACATGATGTACAAATGACATTTTTTCCAGTATGTTGGAGCTGAGGATATATATATATATATATATATATATATATATATATATGTATATATATGTATGTATGTATGTGTATGTGTATATATATATATATATATATATGACTTTCTCCACACTATGCACTTGATGATGACCTCTTTCATTTAATTTTGAGTGTTTAAATCAACCTTGTTACATCTGTGGTGTCCGCCGTAGGAAATTAATGGGAATCCACCCCCAATTATGACTCAGTGCTTGTCTACATATTGTCAATTAAGGCTTTAAAAACCAGCATGGTAGTAGCAAAAATAAAAAACTCTGAGGCTTTAAAATATAAAGTTCAGAAACCAGTGGGTAACATCATGGTGAGTGCAACCATCCTTTATATATAGTCTGTGGTTTCAATAGATCAGGGGTCTCAAACATACAACTTCCAGCCCACTGCATGACTTTATAACGTGTGGAAATTGTGGTGAACGAGGCATCATTTCTTTGTCTTTGTGTGTTTATTGCACCAGGAAGCATTATGTTGTAAGTTATTACAAATTCATCTCTGTATGAGTAGTTGCCCACCTTTTTAATTCCACCCAAGTACAAATACAGGAGCATTCTTAATGTATTTCCTGTCAGCATAGCCATTTGATAATTACAGTTTCACTGACGAGACAAGTTAAGTCATCTCCAGCTGTGTACTCTCATTTTTTTTGGCAAAAAGAAAGGAAAATATTTATAGGTAATAATTTATGGTTTACTTGAAATAAAATGAGTTTGACACTGCTGATCTAAGGGTAAGGCCAGTTTCCACAGATGTTAGTTTTGTACTGCATACTGCAGATGGTGGGAGCTACTTCTGCTATGAGTCTTCAGAAGCACATGCTTTTACTTAAGGGTGAGAAAATGTCACACTGCTGCAAACATCTCTTCACAAGTTTGAACACGCGATGCAAGTCGTAGAGCTTTACTGGTGATGTGGGTCTAAGTAAGTGAAACCTGTTACAAACCCTCAGGCAGCTGTATGGTGATACAGCTTTAGAGAGGTTTGCGTTTCTTCTACAAACTTGCTCACTGTAAATACTATATGAAATATACTGTATCTTCACGTTAAGAGGTCTGACGTTGGTGTTTTTTTAATTCTCTGAAAACTTTTGTTGAAATGATTCTGTGGGTTCCAGACTTTAGACAGTCATCGACTGATGTTGTCTGATTTAAGTCTCTGTACGTGGTGAAAAGTGTACAAAAATGGCTCTAAAAAGTAGATTTTCAAAACTCTCAAATTAAATCTGAAAGTCTGCACTTCAATCACACAGTGATTGTTTGATCTCAGTTGGTGTACAGAGGCAAAACTACGAGAGATGCGTTTTTGTCCAAGAAATTATAGACTGTACTGTGCAAAATGTCAGAAAACAATGAGAAGCAATTAAAATACGTCTTCAAAATAAATATTTTAATTTAATGTTATAATGTGGTATAACATTAAATTAACCCATGGTTTGTCCTGTAGTTTCTCTGGAAATTAGAAAGTGTGAATGAGAAAAATAATTTCATGTATTTATTGATCTCCATATTTCTACCTAAATGGAAAAAATTATGAATCTTAATTATTTATCACTACCATGATCATATTCATATTTAAAATGCATTTTGTCAAATATATATCTGAGATTCTTTATTTAGAAGAATATAACAAGTGAATGAAAGCTCTTGCTCTTTTAACTTTTCACAGTTTGGTCATTTCGGCAACCAGACCAGTGATTCGCACTACAATGAAAGAACGATAAGCATCGGGCTTTGGATTCTGATAGAAATCTCTACAAGCAAAAGAACAAAAACAAAAACTCTTTACAATAAACCAACAGAAGAAAGGGACTTAAATATGTCTAAATATATGTATTGAAAATTACTTAATAGTTACTCATGTAATATATACAACAATATCGCCAAGAGAGGGTGTAGTGTAGTAGAACAGAAGGACAACGGCTTGAAATGTGCATTATAGGTCATCTTTAATCAACAGACTATAAAGTTCAGATAAAAGTTCTGTAACATTTGGGTTCTTGCCAAAATTGTATTTTGGAATGAAAATTTATTATTGTCTTATAAATCAATTAACAGTGGTGGCATAAATTTTACATAATTAATAATTACAACTCTTCTCACACACCAACGGTACAAAACCCCACAAGCAGTTCATGTTCCACTCTGAGCTAACGTTTGGTTTGGTTTGTGAGTCTATCTCGTAGCAGCGTACACAACATTAGGCTCCAGCTCCCTCGGTGGTTCAGGCCTTCTGATTTTAGCTTTGGGATGGAAACTCACTGATGTATAGGTCATGGCATCAGAATCCACATTCTGTAATTGAAAATGTTTAAATTCAATAATCCCAAAACATCATATGTTAACATCCACCAGGACAGCCATTATCTAAGTATCAGGTTCGGTTAAGGTTAAGGTTAGATTCAGCACTTTCCAATCAAATTTTCACCTTTTTTGGAAGCACCAATGAAAACTGTTGACAGAAAAACTGAATATAGAAAGAATATATGAAACCTAATCTGAAAAGTAACCGTTTCTAGTTTCTAAAAACAAAAACAACAAAAAAATCTAACATAATTAAATAAAAGCAACTCGAACCCTCAGTGGGTTCAATTTGAAAGTCTTTGTTATCCTCTTATGAATCTTAAAGTCAAAAACTAATATTAAAATAGATTACCTCACTCTGTTGTGGATTCTGTGGATCATCTTGAGCTAAATGACAGGGACAATGCATCGGTCAGTAATTTACCGTGAATGTTTGATTGGACAATTAAATGAAGTCATATAAATACCTGTATGAAATCTCCTGATTTTAACAGCCAGACTAATGATGACCAGCAGAAGGAAAACAGTTAAATTGCCCAGGATCACAGTCATCATTTGTTCATATGTTAATCCATCAGCCACGTCTACAAAATAGACAATTAATATGAAAACTTTACAAATTCTACTGCCTGTTTTTACAGTTACTCAAAATGGTATATAATTTTCTTTTCTATTTTTCTTTATTTTCTTTACAATAAAATACCATAAACAGCATTACTTACCTTGAACTTTTAAATATGTTCCACTTGAGATGATTGTCTTTCCATCTGACTGTTTCTCTCCACAGAAATAAAGCGCAGAGTCAGAAGAATTCACTTGTTTGATCTCAAGAAATAACATAGAGGTGTTGGATGTCATGTGAAATTTGCTTTTTTTAAATCCATCACAGAAAGAAACGTTGCTATCAGAGCTGGACATAGCTGAGATGCAGCTGGCATTGGGACTGCTCGTCAGTTTGAACCAAAATATGTGGGAGAGATATCTGCTGAAATTGGAGCACTTCACTGTGACTTCTTGACCAGGCTGAACCTCCGCTGTGTAAAACTGTGTGACCGAGGAAGAGATCCAACCTGAAACAAGCAAATATTCCTAAATGTCAAACTCCACACAAACCCAACAATGCCTATGAGTAAAGTTGGCTACAATATTTAAATCACTTGGATTGTGGTAAAGATTTAACCATTGTGTGAGAAAATAGTGAAACGTGTACTTACTCATTGTGCAGAATAAAACTGGCATCAAGGTAAAGTTCACCATTGTGTGTACCACCACTACTGCAATGTTTGTAAGTGAACTGTGCTCCAGTGAAAGCAATCTCTGCATAAAGAGGCGGGCTGTTCTTTTATATGTACAGCTGCTTTGACTGAGAGTGCCAGTGCTTTTAGACGAATAGCTGCAAACTGAAAGCTGTAACAAGAACAGAATATCAGTATTTTAGATTACCTAGCTTTTACACAAATTTGGACATCTACAAAAGATTAGTCACTGTATAATTTTATACAGTGTTATATAGCTGTGCCTTTACCATAAAATATCCAACATGTTTTAAAATAAAAGTTTATGTATTTACGTCTTTGGAACAATCTTTAACCACAGATATGTCAGCATAAGACAAATACTCCTGATATTAATACTTAAGTCAAAGTTCTCTGTTGATTTTGAAACTCATAACATGGCATAAAGTAAACTACTGACCACACAGTCAATACAATCTTCATGTTATAGATGAACATGTTCAAATAAAGCACATACAATTCTTAAAGGGGAAAGTCTACTGTTTACTTAGTAACTAATAAACAGTTATTTGTGTGGTGATGTTAACATTAATCATACATTATTAAGGGAGTACTTAAAATGCAATCTTGTATGAATGTGCACAACATGCAAATTAATGACATGATCAGAAAAAGCAGCAGAAACCTTACCTGGCCATTGATAACTACTGGAATAGACTTAGCAAGACTAGGGTTCACAAAGGCATGCTAGTCTGGAACCTTCACCTGGTGTGGTTTTAGTGTGTGATAACATCTTAAAATGTGTAACCAGGAGAAAACGCTTTGATATGAGATTGTGCAAGTTTCACCATGCTAGAGCAGCGAGTAGTGATGTCAGCAAGTTTTAAATCAGTTAAGTGTGACCAACAGTATTTACCACGCGGATGTGAACTGATCTATGTTTGTCTAGCACATGGAGATGCACAGTCTGAACAGCTCGTCCAAGTAAACTGACTGAATAAGTTTCCGCTGTCTTAACAAATTAATAGCCTTTAAATGTGGAGCTCCTTACTGAACACGAAGAGCCTCATTGTCAGGTCAATTGTGACTTACAGCACACTACTACTCTCGCCTAGTGACTGTAGGCAAGAGTAGAGATGTACATCAACTAGGAAATTGGCAGCTTTCCATTGATGCTCACCTCTTTCTTCACTGCAAAGCACTGATACATCCGTCTCTGCCTTCTCCAAGTCCACAAAGCACTTGTAGATTGATTAGGCAAATCAATGCAGACATAACTCAAACACATCCACTAAATCTTCCACTCCCCTCTTGTTCATCTGTGAACAAGAACGAGATACAGAAATCCTCCATTTAAGGAAGCAACTCGTCCCTGACCTGAAGTGGACTCTTTTCTAGCTGAGAACCATGGCCATCAAGTCGGAGGTGCTAGTCCTCATTCCCGCTGCTTCACACTTGACTGCAACACTGAAGATGTTGGCTACTGAACGCAACCCGATTATCTGCAAAAAGCTGAGACGAGATCAGAAACGAGATCAGAAAAGCCTTCTGTCACTTGGCTCCACCTAGAAATACTGTCCATAAAAATTATGGATAGAATAACAAAGGGCAGCCCAATTGGAACTAATCCAGTTTACTATCGGCAATGCAGGTCAGACTCTTTTTGCAGTTGTAAAGGGCCTGAATGGCTTGTAGCAATGGTATCCATACTTCTAAAAGACCCTTCCCAGCATCGCCTGACAGATAAAGTCAACTGCCTTCTCCAAGTCCACAAAGCACTTGTAGATTGATCAGGCAAATTGCTAGGCACCTCTGAATTTATTCGATAGGCTAAAGAGCTGCTCTAGCAGACTCCTCTTCAGTACTCTGGTGCAGACCTTTCCAGGGAAGTTGAGTAGTTTGAAGCCATTATAATCCGGTCGTTAAGTCTGACGTCACTAGCCGTGTCTGGGCCTAAACTCCGCTGCAGGTCCATATATCAAATGATCACTATGGCATTACTGAGAGTTGAAAAACTGTCTAAAGTCTTTCATCTTTAATAAAATGATCAGCTTTCTGCTCTACCAGGTGTAACAATTGAGTTTAACATCCAGGCATCCATGAAAACGGAATTTATGACATTTAACGGAGTTAGAAGTTAGCAGCAAGTTAGCTTGCTAGCTTCTATCTAAATACAATATAGCATGTCCTAACTGCGGGGTTTTGGAAACAAATTAAAACGTACAGCTCTGTTATCACTTCCAACATAAATGAAGACAGAAAACTAAACAGCAGTGACGTTTGTAGGGTTACTGAAGTTTGGCTAGCTGGTATTTAATGATGTGCTACGTGACCGCTAGCGACACAGCTATGTTAGCATAATATAAACATGCTAACTTTTTTTCCACTCGATAAAAGTTAACGTGAGTGTTCTCGGTGGTCAGGAACAAATGTAATCGCATGGCAGGATGCTGTAAAAGGACCAAACTTCAGCCAGGAGAACAACTGAGATAATCCATCCACAATACGAGGTTAGTCATTCATATACTGCTGCATGGGCTGGGCTGTAGTTACATCCTAAGGTTTTAAAAACTGAGCTTAAATAAATGATTAGCGGTAATAAAAGCCGAGGGAGGTCAACAGTGATCACTGACTGTTTTAGGAGCTTTTTGAGATTAAATAGAAGAAAATACAAAACATTAAACATGTTAACAACACAAAAGCCATATTAAACGCAGACTACTTTAGGCCCGGAAGATTCGTCACGTCATCACTTAATGACCGGATAGGAGCACACCCTCCGGTCACCACTCTTAAAGTTGGGAATGCCAATACACAGGCACTGCATCTGATCTCAACGCAATGGTGCAAAGGGCATACCAATCAAAACACCACCACCACTCCCAGAGCCTTAAGAAACTCAGGAGCGAATTTCATCCACCCTATGGGATGCAATTTTAAATGTGTTTATTTATTACTTATATTACGTACTTTTTGAATTATTGTTTTAGCAATGTGACCTTTCTTTTTGCAGAAAAATAAAAAATAGGTAGTTAACATTATTTGAGTATGATACAGGTAACTGTATTGGAAAAGTAGTTTGTTTCACAGAAGACCTGCATCTGACATGTTTATGTTATCAATCACTGTTAAGGCGTTAAAGCCTGGAGCAGGGTAAGTAGTTTACGATGAAGATCTAAAAGTTTCACAATGCTTTCACAAGTTTGCAAGTTGTAGTTGTAGATGTTTATACACTATGTAGATGAAATTGCTTTAAGTCACTTAGAAATGTAAAGAAGTGTCACAACTGTTAAAATGCAACCGTTCAAGAGTGGGCTTTTATGTGTCTTTCATTTAAAAAAGTACAACAATCAAGATTTTTTAAATGGACTGAATACTTTATTCAGGCATGCAGCACACTGACATTACAGTAAAACAAAAACCAACTTATTTCTAGGCCCTTTTAAATCTAAAAAAAAGTACCTGTTTAAACTCTGTGCAAACAAGCTACTACTGAGCTATTCTCAGGCCTCACTGTGATGTCATCTCTTCCTGTCAAACAAGCCTCACTACCTCACTAAACCCTCGACAGCTGCATATTCTCACAATACAGAAGGCCCTAAACAGATATCAGCTTCTTCAAACACAAATCTTATTGCAAAAGAAAAGTAAAAGTAAAAAATCCACCCACAGGTCTCTCACAAAGAGCAGAATAAAAAGGCATCAGTTCAACTTTGAGATGCAGATCTGGTGGCTGCATACACAACATTAGCCTGTGGCTCTATTCTTCGTGGTTTTTGTCCAAATGTCACTGTAGCATAGTTCACATTATCAGAGGCCGGATCCTGTAAGGTATAAAAAGTCATGATGTGGAGTTTGAGAGAAAATGTCATGTGTGGCTGTTTGGCAGGATGAAGGATCCCAATGCAGGACTCACAAGAAGCCAAGGAGTGGACTCAGGGAGCAGGGCTCTACACTAACCTTTTTTTATATAAAATGAAAAGAAAGTCAAAATTAAAAGTGCCTCAAAGGCTTCGAACTAAACATCTCAGTATCTGAACATCTTACCTTGGGCATGGGCATCTGAGAGGTTCCGCCCTTGACTAGCTCTGATTGGTCTAGACCACGATAATGTTGTCTGCTGCTGGCCACACAGAGACTTTCAGAGCTATGGAGACTTTTTTTTACTCAAATGGCTGGTTGCACTGGTGTGACACTGTGCACTGTTTTTTTTTGCAGAACATTGGCACATTGGCGGAATGCGCAGGTGCCGCTATCCACTATTTGATTATTGTGGAAATACCCTACGTCATTTCCCCTTTCTGTGCATGTGTGCACAGACACATGCGTGACACACAAATTGATCAAACAGCAGCAGCGGCAGCGGCACGTTCAGCTTCTCTAAGCAGCACCTTCATGATTGGTTTAGGGCCTAAACCAATCTCAGTGGGCAATCTCAGTCCACGAGGGCCGGTGTCCCTGCAGGTTTTAGATGTGTCCTCGAACCAACACAGCTGATTTAAATGGCTAAATTAGCTCCTCAACATGTCCTGAAGTTCTCCAGAGGCCTGGTAACGAACTAATCATGTGATTCAGGTGTGTTGACCCAGGGTGATATCTAAAACCTGCAGGGACACCAGCCCTCGTGGACTGAGATTGCCCACCCCTGGTTTAGGCCATGATATGGGCATAATGTTGTCTGCTGTTGGGCACACAGAGACTTTCAGATTTGCTGCGAATTTTTTTTTTTTTTTTTACTCGAACGGCTGGTTGAGTAGGATATTTTTAGTCACACCACTGAGAAATTTGGTCGCAAATGCGACCTAATTTCTCAATTGGTTGCACTCTAGAGTCCTGGGGAGGCAGCTTTAATGCTGAATATAACATGACATGCAGAAAACAATGAGAATCACAAACATGAAAACCAACAAATCCAAACATAAATAATCAAAAATACAACAGACCCCAAAGTCAGTCTTTCACTTTTATATATATACATATGAAATAGAAGGAAACACTGAAGCTGGACTCACCTCACTCTGCTGTGAATATTGTTCTTCACCATCAGCTTAGTGAGACACAGAACACATCAGGTCAGATAACTAGCAGCTATAAAATATTTAGTGGTACTTTCTGTGCTGGTTTCCTTTTGTTTAGGTTTTAATTAATGACCAGAGATCAGTTATCACACTTTGATAAACTACAGCAGGTTAACATTAAACTGTCATTGGTTTTCATTGATGTTACACAACGGAGCTGCATGATTTTACTCAATTTCGCAGTGATGCAATCAGAGTTTTTTCACTCAAAACTGGAGTTTCATCATTGTTCTTCCAATTAACAGCTTATTATATTTCTTTAAATAATAAATACAGTTATATAGCTTATACACTGCTATTACAAGACCACATTATTTGAATTATGTGAAAAATTTACCAATGTACGGTAGCCAGAGTAGTTTCTTGATTTTAATGACCAGCCCAATGACGACTGCTATGAGGAAAAAATTCAGAGCACCCAGGATCCCACACACCAGCTCCATTTTGTCATCTGACATTTATGCAACAAAAACAATTTAATCAGATAATTTAAAAAACCCCAATAACAACAACAATCTGTGACTTGACATTTGACGAACAATACATTTTTGCATGGCCCCGTTGTGCAGTCTGAACCAGAATGTTGCAGTATTACCTGTGGAAATGTTGGCGCACTGTAAGGTGACTTCTTCGCCTGGCTGGACCTCCACATTTTGAGAAACTGACATAGATATCCAGTCTGAAGAAAGCAGAGACGAGAAACAATTTACTTTCACTGAACCCAAGGCTGCATAAACAATTCATCTGAATAAACATTAAAAGAGTCGAGTTTATACAGTTTACATGTTCAGGACCAATACTCACTGAAGCTGCAGAGCAGTAAAGCTGTTATCAAGATAAAGGTCTTCATGGTGAATGACTGCAGCAAAGCAATGTGTACTAGTGAACTGTCCTCTGGTAAGTGCGTCTGATGTAAAGAAGCTGTGTGTGTGTGTGTGTGTGTGTGTGTGTGTGTGTGTGTGTGTTTGTGTGTTTAACACCCCCACACAAAGATGCTCATTCTGTATCTTTAATCAACCACATGAGTGCTTTCTGTAAAACAGAGGTCAAAGTTCAGAGTAGTGGTTTTATGTTTTATGTGACCATATTATTTGGAGCATGTTTAAAACAGAACTGTTATAAAACTTAATAAAAGAAAATATATAGGGTGCTTAAGTAACAAATCAATAAAATTCCTTAAATTAAGTCTCAAACTTGGAAAAAAGTTCTCTGAACTTGCAAAGTCCAGTTCAGTAAGTGATGAGGCCAGCAGATAGCTAGAAGCTATACCACTAGTGTATGTGCCAACACAAATATCAATCAAAGCTGCTGCCACACCACTAACTTTAAAGTAGTGATGTGCGGATCGATCCTGAAATATCGATTCCTCCGATACCAGTCATTTATGTTCTAGAATCGATTCTCACATTAAAATATCGATATTTTAGAAATTTAGGGTAAATTTGTAGTTTATCATTAACAGAAACACAGTGGAAAGAAACTATAACCTTCGGATTGTCTACATTCAAAGGAACTACTTCCTCTTCCGCCTTTCATAGTCATGTGCGAAATACGGCTGTCTGTCTCGCAGCCCTTTGGCGTGCGCACTCACAACAATGGCTGAGCATAATTGGAGTCATGTGCGAACGTATTTTACCTCCACAAAAGCTGAAACGTGGTTTGCGATACATGTGGCAAAAACGTGAGGTGTTGTGGCCACACTAAGCAGATATTCAAAAGGGCTGCTGGGGGGATAAAAACATTTTACAGTGTTTATTTATCGGATAAAATACGTTAAATGTCCGGAAACAGTGGGGGTGTCCAAATTCAGAGGCTGCTTCCACCTTAGGACCCGGCCTTCGCGGTCTAAAGAAAGCCGGGTAGTACGCCACGAACTCCCTCGGTGGAGTGAAACATTCATTAAGTGCATAGTAATTACATACATTGCAAAAAAGTGCAATAAACTACAAAAAAAAATGTAAAATCGTTTTTGTTTTTTTAACATATACCTCTAGTTAGAGAAATTTAAGAGGCTTATCCCTCAAAACTGTAAATACAAAAAAGTTGCACAAAATAGTTTCCCACCACAGGAAATTTATTTTAAGTGTCTTCATAGTTTTATTTTTGAAATACACCAATTTTCATATACTGCAGGAAAAACGAAAATAAATATTATAATGCAAATTTGCAAAAAAAGCAGCATGTGCATCAAAATAAACTATTTCCAGCAGCGCAATATGAGTCCTAAGCATCCCAGAAACGACACAGGAAGTCATAAAGTCAAAGATAACCTAACACCAGTATAGGCTCATGAGGCCCTGATGGTGAAAAAGTACATTTCCGCAAAATGACGTCACTTCTGGTTTCGGGCAGGTCATGGTGGACATGCGATAGTTCGTGCTGATGGACGTAGGAAGTGTTATGAACAGCTGATCGGATCGGCAAAGCGTGTTTCTGGAATATTATGTTTTTGTTGCTGCAAGTGCTTTTTATGCAGTTTTTGCAAAGCTATATGTGGAAGGAAATCGTGACTTAGGACAAGCTGATGGCATAAGATGTAAGTACAACTTCTCCGGTTTCATATGCAAAAAAGAAATATTGCGCTAGCTTACGTGGTTGCAGTGCTACCGGGATTTAAAAATAGTTACGCAAAACGCCCGCTCCCACCGGCTTTAAAGGGTTAATAGGTTTTGAATTTTGTGTCGTTAAAATATTTATTATATAGCACAGACAGTACACAGACAGTTACATCAGGGTTAAACATTAGTTACACCGTTTTTTCAAGATTGTTTGTAGTCAGCCACTATTCACTGCTTTGTTTGTGTGTTTTGTTAGTGTTGCCCTTTGTTATTTGTCTCCACCAAAGCCACACTAAGCTGCAAAACAGCACATGTAATATTATATGCATATTGTTTGTTCTTAGTCAAAATGTCACACAGTGTAGTTTTCATAATCAGAACTAATGTTCATTTCTTATTTTTTATCAATACACATAACTAATACATATCAATCTTAGAAGGCCCTGAGTAAATGTGGTCATCCCAGATGGACTTTTGTCACAGCTGGAAAGGCACCTAAAGAAAGCTCCAGCCGATCCAGGAGAGAAGGACGACTGCTGCCTAAGCGCAAACCTGTAGTGATCCCGTATGTATCAGGAGTATCGGAGCAGCTGAAACACATTTTTTCTAAACACCGGGACTCTGTGGCTTTTAGACCCCAAAACACGCTGCGCCAAAAATTGGTCCACCCCAAGGATCGTGTCCCCCGACACAAACAGAGTAACATAGTGTACGCTGTTAAGTGCCAGGAGGATTGCCAGGATTTATACATCGGGGAAACCAAACAACCTCTGGCGAAGCGGATGGCACAACACAGAAGAGCTACCTTGTCAGGCCAGGACTCTGCAGTCTATTTACACCTACAGGCCAGTGGACACTCTTTCAATCATGAGGATGTAACATCCTGGACAAGGAGGAACTGTCATGGTCCCTGTGCCTCCCCGGCCAGCCCAGTGTGGCCTCAAGTGTTGTTGTTTTTCTCTCGCTCTCTCTCTCCTACCTGTCTGCCTGGGCGGAGCTCTGATTGGGCTCCTGCCCTTGGCCACGCACCTGCAGCTGATCTCAAGCGATTGCAGTTCTCTGGCTCTTCTTAAGGCTGGGGCTCTGAGCTATTCGTCGCTGGAATATTGAGTAACTCTCGTTAGTATTGCCTGGCTTCTTTGCGATTCTACTGTTCCCGTGTTTGCCTTCGACTTACCCTCGTCTGTGTAAATAGGTTTACCTGGATCAGCCCTTCTGTGACCCCTGGACCCCGTGAGTGAGAGTGAGCTGCTTGTGTGGAGACTGTTTGGACGAGGAGCAGAGCGAGTGCGAAGAAGTGTGTCTCCCCAGCCTTTTGATCCCCGGGACCCTGGTGTTTTCCCCCACCCCTTCACGTGTATATAGCGCACCAGTGTGATTAATAAAGTGTCGTTGAACCGTGCTACCTCCGTCTGCGCCTGAGTCCGTTCCACTCCCGTGACAGGAACACTGGTTTGAGCGCGGAGTCAAGGAGGCCATTTACGTGAAAAGGGAAAGACCATCTCTGAATCGAGGAGGGGGCCTAAGGGTACATCTTTCGCCATCTTACAATGCTGTGATCGCAGACATTCCCCAACTCTCTGTGAATGGTACTCATGGCCATTGATCAGTGGTCTTTGATCAGTGGGTTTTGGTCAGTGGTTGTTGATCAATGGTCATGAGAATTTGCATAATTAAGATTAAGGAACTGACCTCCCAGCCCATTGTTCCTTCAGTGGGCTGGTTTCAGTCATTATGCAAATGTATTGTTTATAAGATTTGGGGAAACCTGCAGTCAGCTGAGACTGAAGAAGTCACTTGGATGATGACGAAATGTTTCTCCCACAAAACACTACGTCCAGATGAACAGAATCAACTTTTGGAGAAATACATATCAATAATAATAAAAGTGTTTCAAAAATACATTAACTCTCTTGCCAAACCAGTTTTGCATTGATTAAGACTAAAGTGAGGCGATTGTGGCTCTAGAGTTGGGAGTTCGCCTTGTAATCGGAAGGTTGCCGGCTCGAGCCCCGGCTTGGACAGTTTCGTTCGTTGTGGCCTTGGGTAAGACACTTCACCCGTTGCCTACTGGTGGTGGTCAGAGGGCCCGGTGGTGCCAGTGTTCGGCAGCCTCTCCTCTGTCAGTGCACCCCAGGGCGGCTGTGGCTATAATGTAGCTTACCATCACCAGTGTGTGAATGGGTGGATGACTGGATGTGTAAAGCGCTTTGGGGTCCTTAGGGACTAGTAAAAGCGCTACACAAATACAGGCCATTTACCATTTACCATGAACACAGGTTTTAGCTCCCTTAAAGTACAAGTCTGAATTTGAAATTTGGATTTTGCAAAAGAGATTCCAAGCTCCATAAACTGTAACGATAAACACTTTAAGTGCTCAAGAAAATAATGTCACAAATAGTTCAAGAAAAACTCTGAAGTTCAATTCCAATCCTGTTTCTAAAAAAATACTGTGGAGGTGTGTAAAATCAATATTCATGCAGAAAACAGAAATGACAATAATCCTGGATGTTGTGAACTAAGTTGCCCTTGTCTCCTGTTCTGTGATCCAGTGGAGACCTATGTATCTAAGTGGAGTTCAAGTTCGAATCTAATGGCACAGACCTTGTTTGCACTGTCTTTATTCTCAGACTCATTTTTCTCCTTAAACTTTGAATTCAGGGAAATTACTGGAAATGTGTTATAGTAGATTAAAAATACAAGCTTAGTGACCAAATACACTATACAAGATAATGTTCATAATTGTTAAGGAAATTGCTTTGTGGCAGCTGTGGTCCAGGCTGCATGGCTTTTTATTGTCATGGGCTTCTTTCAAAACGAGGACTGTTTTAGCACTGCTTTTTTTTTCTTTACACAAAAGAAGAGGTTTGAGCCAAAAGCAGACAGGTGAGGACCCACCAGTAGGGATGGGTACGGGTATCCATTATGCCATTATGGATTCTGACATAAACAGTAGTAACCAGACTGAAAAGCAGCGCACATTTCGGTGCTTTATTTCGGTGCTTTTCTTTCCTGAGATGTCATACACTTTGGATTCTAGCCAATCATTTTACGTTTCCGAGGATAGTAGGCGGGTCCAGGTACGTACGTTCTTTTAGAGCAGAGCTACAGATTAAAAACGCCCAAGGCGAAGCGGTCAAAGTCTGGCTGTACTTCACAGCAAAAGATGCAAACTCAGCAGCCTGCAACAAGTGCTTTAAGGTGATACTGTGATACTGTCAAAGGAGATAACTCCTCGAATCTGATGAAACACCTGGTGACGCATAGCGCTTTTTTAAAAGCTGAGAAATGCACCGTATTTGATAGCTTGCTGCAAGACCGAGCACCGAGTGCGGGTGGGTTGCCAGTTATCGGATCCGGAGTTTGCAACATCCCCCAAAAACCCGAAGAGTAGAGTCCTGGCCCCTAGCCCTGCCAGTGTAGCAGAAATGATGACGGATGATGATGACAGCAGCAGCCGTTCTTCTCTGAGTGAGTAGCTTAATGTTGTCCGTGTGTAATTTACGTTGAGTAGGCTAACCATGTTATTAAATTAATTAATTAATTAAATTAATAGGTGAACTAGCAAACACCGTCGTAGTTACATGCGGCTGTCTTCTTGTTTGATGGCAGATACTCCCTTCACCCTGGCAATAAAAGGCTAAAATGACCAAAGAAAAAGTGGAAAACAGTTAAACATGAGAGGTTTTTGGACAAAGTTTGTGTTTTTTCCATTGTTTAAGCACTGCTTCCAGCCAAGAGTGATACCATATATGCCCCATAGCTGCAGAAAAGGCTAACATTGTTATCTTTTGTTATCTAACATTCCACAGCACATCACGTATCTTCAGTCCACCTCATCCCTGTTCTTCATCTTGGGCCTAGCAGCTGTTTTTACCTGCTGTGTTCCTACCTTTTCCACTCACCTGACCTCCCACCTGCCTGGACATTAACCCTCATCCCATTATCCCTTACCTGCACCTTACAATAACTGGCAAAATTATTGCCAGTTATTGTAAGTGCTTGATTGTAGTTCTTCCTGCTAAGGGTGAAATAACCAGTTTTCAGACAAGTACTTTTAAACATCTGAATAGTTTCCCCCTACTTTCTGAAGTCATTATTTCCAAACTGCAATCTTTTCAATTTTTTCTTTTCTTTGTCTAAAATGAAATTTGTTTGATGACCTGAAACATGTAAGTGTGACACATATGCAAAATAAAGAAAAAACTCAGGAAGGATGAAAATAGTTTTTCACAGCACTGAAATTCATATAAAATAAATTTAATGTAATCCCTCCTTAAATTGTTGAGTAGTTGTTGTTAAATTGAACAGCAGAGTGCATGTCACAGAGGAGATGGACTGCAGCTGTATCCGCCATACTTTGCTTCGATCTGTCGTTGCTGAAACGCTCACAGTCTGGACCAGAGTGAGTGGTTTCAGATGAGGCGGTAAACATTTCACACTGCTTTGAGCATTCACAAGTTTCACAGAGACGTGTGGACTGTGTGAATTCAGTTGGTGTAAATCTGTTAGAAGTGTAAACCTGCAGACACCTCACTCATGCAGACAGTTGGCTTGTCCTTGTCATTATTTTTAGTAAGTACAACAAAAAAACGGTTTTAAAATATGTTGAATATTTTAATCAGACATGCAGCAAAATGACACAGTCATGGTGATTTTTGGATTTTCTCAGCTTTTCATACTTTTTATTCAAAAAAAGGCCTCAGGATTTTAATATCAGCTGTTCTTAGCCTTTACTGTGTTGATTCTCCCCATCAAATGCCACAAACCTCACGTGCACCTCACTAAATCTCCCACAGCTCCATATTCTATCACACAAGTGACCCTAAGCACACATGAGTAACTGAAGTCTTCCGTCTTAAAACACAAATCTCATTCTTCAGATCAAACAGGTCTTCAATGCAAAATGAAAAGTAAAGTAACAACTCCCCCCACAGGTCTGTCATAAAGAGCAGAGCAAAAGGACATTGGTTTCACTCGCAGCTGCAGTTCAGTTGCCTCCTGAATCTATCTGGTGGCTGCATACACAACATTTGGTTCAGGCTCTCTTCTTCGTGGTTTTCGACCAAAGGTCACTGTAGCATAGTTCACGTCATCAGAGTCCAGATTCTGTAAAGTGCAGAAATTCATCACATGTACTTTACAAGAGAAAATGCAGGTTTGACATGTGCAGCATCATATATATATATATATATATATATATATATATAGCAGGAAGCCGGACTCACCTCACTCTGTCGTTGATCTTGCAGTTCATCTTCAGCTTAGTGACAAACAGAGAGAAACAGAGTGAGAGGTACAAAACACATCTGCTCAAATAACTGTTAAAAATCTTCCAGAAGAATTTTCTTATTAGCTGTACTTCATATTAATTTAGGTTTTCCATTGCAAATTTACACAAAGTGACATCACATCAGCTTCACTGTAGTTTTTGTAAAATCCAAATTCTTAAATACTTAAAATATTAAAAGGTTATAGTAAATTTAGTAAATACTACATGGACCGCCTGAAATCTGGTGGATGCTGAGAGGTTAAATAGTAACTCTGCATGGCAAAAATTATGTTAACATAATGTTTTTACATGTGATGCTTACAGGTTGTCTTCAGTGACCGATCCATCACATTTTTGCCATAAACCTGGGTGTCACGGCAACAAAGTATTATGTATTTCTATGCCTCACGGGGTTTGATTAAACTGCAGTATTTGAAGTTCTAGACTTTAGAACAAAAGCCTACATTTTGGAAATAGTCACATTAGGAAGACTCTTGTTGTGATTTGGTGCTGCATGAAGAAAATTGAATAAAAAACTTGAATTAAATTGAACTGAACTGAATTGAGGAAGAAGCAGTTTCCATGTTCTGCTGTGACCCTCTACTGTGCTCTAAGTTTCTCATGTTCTAATGAAACAATGTGATTAAGCATGAAAGCCATGTGCAGTTAAAGATATTGGATTTTTTAAAAAAGATATTGGTGTTCTAATGAGTGGGTTTGTATAAAAAAAAGTTTTAGCTTTGAATTTTTGCTCTTTTGAAGAGTAAGGTCGCCTTTTTTATTGTTAGGCTAAATGGTTAACTAAATGGGCAAAACTATATTCTTCGTAGATGGTGATATTATAACGTTATTTTTTTGCATATTTCTTGTTCACGGCTTGTTTTAATAATAATAAATCCTGTTGTTCCAACCTTTCTGAAAAAGGCACAATGTTGGAAAGAAAAATTAAGACAGACATGAAAAAAGCCAGAGGAATACCTTTCTGATGCTTTTTGATTTTAACAAGCAGCCCAGCGATGATCAGTATGAGGAAAACAGTCAGAGTAGCAAAAATCGCACACATCACCTCCATTTTGTCACCAGATATGTCTGCAACAAAAATCGGTCATTATAATTTTTTTTTCTTTTTCTGGGTTTGGCTAACAGACTAAAGAAAGGACTCTTACTTTGAGACATGTTGTTGATGTCATCATCAAGTTCATCATAGCCTTTGAATGTAATGAGCAATTGTTACTTTGATGTCATTTGAAATAATCACAGTTTGGTTTTATACTGGTTTTAAGAAACATATTAAAGGAAGGAAAAACACAGAAATCTAAACAATCACACAGATTAAATATTACCTTGAACTTTTAAACGCTTCACGCTAAAAAGTGGACGTCCACTTGTGTAAAATCCACAGAAATAGAGTCCAGAGTCAGATACAGCCACCTGCTTGATTTTGAGAAAGACAGTAGAGATGTTGGAGCTCATTTCAAAGGACCCGTTTTGAAATCCATCGCAGTATGAAATGCTCTGTGTACTAAACATGACCGCGATACAGCTGACATTTGTTCTGTTGATCAGTCTGAACCAGAATGTAAAACCACTATATGAAGAAATGTTGGTGCTCTGCAACGTGACTTCTTCACCAGGCTGGACCTCAACAGTCTGAGAAACTGACATGGATATCCTGCCTGAAACAAGCACAGATGACAAAAAAATAACAATTTCTTTGAATAAACATGTAAATGTTTATTCCAGGTTAGCGTAATTAAAGACCAATACTCACTGAGCCTGCAGAAAAGTAATGTAGCTATCAAAGTAAATGTGTTCATGGTGTATGACTGCAACAAAGCAATGTCCGGTAATGAACTCTGCTCTAGAAAGTCTGCTTTTAATGTAAAGAGGCGGGGTGAACCTCTGTCTTTCCTTGTTCTTTCCTTTTTCTTTTCTTTTCTTTTCTTTTCTTTTCTTTTCTTTTCTTTTCTTTTCTTTTCTTTTCTTCTTGTTAAAAACACCCCCACAGGTTCTGTATTGTGCTTGTTAAAGTAAGCACATAAATGCTTTCAGGAAAAAGACATATTGAGTATGTTGGCTTTATTTTAAAGATGTGTTTGGTACTGTATTTACTATTGAAGTTAATTTTATTATTAAAAAAAATATATGCATATAACTTTTGTTGACCATAAATGGACTTTCGGATACTGCTCATATGCTGTACATAGTTCTTTAAGCCTGCCACATGTTCTTTTTTGCGCCACCCTATACACCACACAACACCAAGCTTTTGGCTAATAGCTCTTTGGAAATCACATTGTTGGTTTGTCAACCTGTGTTATCTTTTGAATTTTCCATTGAAATGGGAACATATTATGTGTTTATTTGACAGGTTGCTGCTAAAACAGTGCTTAAGAACAAAACAGAACAAAACCAAGCACACCATTGTTTTTCTTGTGACATTACCAACAAGTTTGATGTGTCACATGGCCCTCTTCCTATTGAAAAAACAAAGTTGTATCCAAGATGGCCGACTTCTAAATGGCCACCATGGTCACCACCCATCTTGAGGAGTTTGCCCCCTCACATATACTAATGTGCCACAAACATTCCAACCATTCCCATGTTATTACGGTGTATCCATATAAATGGCCCACCCTGTACTGTAAGTTGAAATGAAATGAAAAAAAAAACCCCCACTTAATTACAAAAATCCCAAATAATTAATGACAGTTTTATTATATTTAATACTGTTAAATTAAGATGTTTGCTTAACAATGCGAAGATTGGTTCTGGTACTTCAATAGAAGTGAAGGAATGAAAGCAACCAAAACACTGTCAAAAAGTTGGGAGTGACAACACTGAAAATAGATTTAACAAGCTGCCTTAATCCAAGATTTAGAACACAACATAAAAATAAAACGACACTGTGCTGCACACTGAATTAAAAACCATCAGCATGTAAAACATGGCTGTAGTCGCTGTGATGTCACTCACTCGTCATGTTTGGTTTGAGATCTGTTTCACTTTGTCAGCTCTTATGAGACATGCTACATCATTCTTACCATGAACCTTTAAATATGTTGAGTTGACTATCACTTGGTGTCTGCCACAATAAAATCCACAGAAATAAAACCCAAAGTCAGACAAATCTGTGTATTTGATTTTAAGGAAGACAGTTGAGATGTTGGATGTCACTTCAAACTTTTCGTGTTTAACTCCATTGCAGAATGAGATGGGAACAGTAGGGATATAAATGGATAAAATACAGCGAGCCTGGGTTTGGTTGACTAGTCTAAACCAAATAATTTGAGTAGGAGAACTGGAAAAGTTGGAGCACAGCAGTGTAGCATCTTCTCCAGGCCAGACTTCCACAGTCTGAGACTGTAAGAGAGAGATCCAGTCTGAAAAGAACAGGAAAGGAATGAAGTTCAGAGCTGGTAAGACCAAAACAGATACTAATACCTCCCAAAGGTTTTAGTAGACTTTAAATTCAGTTTTTAAAATTCAGTTCAACATGTTTTTGCATTTTGGATTTTGAGAGAAATTCAGTGCCAGTACTTACTGAGACTGCCGAGCAGTAAAGCTGTTCTTATACTAAAGCTCATCGCTGTGCATAAGAAATCTTTCAGCTTCAAATAAGAAAGTTTCATCATGAAGTGGTGTTATTTCCTATTTTGACCACATTGCTCAGACAAAAGAACTTGCCCACCACCAAAAAAACACCACAGCTTTGTGCGCTTCTTTTTCTTTTTCTTGCATTTATGCAGGTTTGCGTTGGAAGAGGATAAAGTTTGGGCCTAAGGACACTTTGTCATTGGGGAAGATTTGCAATTCTTTTCCCCCCCGGCTTGACCAGGGTGCTCCACCTAATGGCTGTGGTAGCTGGGATAGACTCCAGGCCCTCTTTGGGACCCTTGTAAGGATAAGCGAAAGAGAATAGATTCAATTCAATTCAATTTTATTTATATATATTTACAAATCACAACAACAGTCGCCTCAAAGCGCTTCATAGGTACAGAGAAAAACCCAACAATCATATGACCCCCTATGAGCAAGCGCTTTGGCGACAGTGGGAAGGAAAAACTCCCTTTTAACAGGAAGAAACCTCCGGCAGAACCAGGCTCAGGGAGGGGCGGGGCCATCTCCTGCGACCGGTTGGGGTGAGAGAAGGAAGACAGGATAAAGACATGCTGTGGAAGAGAGACAGAGGTTAATAACAGATATGATTCAATGCAGAGAGGTCTAGATGAATATACCAATGAGCTCCACTGGATCTAGATGACTGAATACGAATGACATGTTGCAGAAAGCGGTCTGAGATTCTATCAGCTTTGTGGCATCATGCCACCCTGCTGCACTGGTTCTCAGATAGTGGGGCGGGGCCAGTGGTGGGGGTGGGGTGGTGTGTGGATGACAGAATGAAAAATGTATGTCAAAGGGAAAGTAAATAAAAATTACTTTACTGGTCTTTTCTATAAATAAAGTACAATTTGGACCATTATGAAATTATGGCTCATTTTTAACAAAAGGTGAGGAGTGTGAAGATTTTGTCAGATGCGGAATGAAACAAGGGCAGACTCCTGCAAAATTTGGTCAATGTGAATAGTTGTTCCTTAGACTTTCTGTAGAAGTGACTCTGGCTAACTAATTTTCCATGGCTGTAATGGGAAAAAACTTTTCACTAAGAAAACAGCCTCTTACCGGATGTCCCTTTCTCTTTCTCTAAAATCTCCATCAGTGGTGACTGATAGTGATATTGGGTTGGCTAACAAATGCATTATATAGTTCACACTAACAGCAGCAGCATTGCATCCTCGATACCACATTGCAGCCACAACACCTCGTCACAGCAACACAAACAAAACTATATAGAGAAATACCCAGAATGCCACTCACACACACACATTCTCTCTCACACTTACCCACAAACCTTTTGACTATTTGTTTCTGTGCACACTAGCACATGGCATTTTTTTTCTAGGAAAAACTAAATATTCAAGAGTGATGTAATGATGGTTGAATGATCAGAATGCTACAATGCCAGAAAAATCTATTCACTTACTGTTGATGCTGCTAGGGATGTTATGCAAAATGTGTGGAACTGTAGAAACTGCCAATACACTGCAATTGCAATCACAACAATTTTGCAGCATAGTGACTCAAACAACTTGTTCCCAATAAAAGGAGTTGGTATGTACAGCAGAAAAAAATTGGTCTTTAAAGAAAAGTAGTAGGCAACAGGAGGGAAGCAAACCTACTGGAATGAAGGACGGCACTTTACTGATGAATTTTTAGGTTTAATGGCAATAAACCCTCAATCTCACCATCAGAACTGGGGATGTGTACACAAAAACAGTGTATAAGTCACAATCCATACACTTACAAGTGTTAACGTTTACAACATAAAATAACTTAACCTTCTACACAACATTTAACAAATGCGCAGTTTTGGTCACGCAAAATATTTCAACATGTACTTATTTACATCATTGTGTCTTTGTCAAGGGGGCTGCTAATGACAAAATAAACTTCCATAAACACAGTTACAACTCCCCCCTCCAACATCCCCTGATTGCTGCCAAATTGCGCTGCGACACCAGTTACACAGGAAGTCATTCCTTCAAAATAATAGCATTAAAACTCAAACGGGAAGTTAATCGCAGCTAATGGTAAATGAAGGCGATAAGCGCCAAAATAAGATGATAGCAAATAAATAAACATATTTAGGGTTATTTATAGAGTTTGTTACGGTATTTTATAGGGGGAGAGAGATGTCCAGCTTATCTGGCTAACATTATTTAGAGTGAAGCTCACATTGTCTTGCAGCTTTCTGGAATACATATTAATAACATAACATATTAATCACCTTGTGATTGAAGTCTGGTGGTTTTTTGGATTAAGTCCCACTCAGTACACAGTACACCCAGTGCATTCAGCCTGTCGCACCCTGTAGTACTTCAAAGAAAGGATTTGATCCTCTTCAGTGTACTAAAACACAGCTCTGCATCTGCTGATGTCAGATGGTTTCTGATGTTTCTGAAATGTGTTCACTTCAGCATTTCAGAAAAAGTGTCCTGAAGTTTGCTCTCTGTCAGCATCCTCAGAAGTGACACTGCAGAGTGTAATCCTGCAAACTCCGCTCCAGTGTAGGATACTTTCAGTTTCTCTTTACATATCAGTGGGAAATGTTTGATTGCAATGTCCAGCTGCTTCTGGGGGAGGCTTTCCTTAAACTGCAGAAAGAGCTCAGGATCAATAAGCTCAAACGACACTAAGTGCTGTGTTTGCTCAAAGTGAGCCTTTGACTGCTCCATCATTACATCACAGCACTGTGCTACTATACTGACACTTTGTCAGCCCACTGCGTCTTGCACGGCCTTGCTGCAGCTTCAGCTCTGGATGTGACGGTGCGGTATCTGTGGTCAGCTTGTTCTTCAGTTCACCGATGGAGCAGAAAAACCTCTCCAGGGCCTGTCTGCTTTGAGAGCATCTGTGGTCTGTTTTTCAAGAATGTTGTATAAAATATCAACAGTGCTTTAGTAAAGGTTTTACATTTGTTTCATACAATGTTCGTTATCCAACAGTGTGTTTTGATTTTCATATTATCGCACATATACTAGCAAAATCCCAGCCTTCTGGCATTTTTGCCAGACCTGTGGCACTAAAATTGTTCAGTCTGTTTTGTAGTCAGTCAAAATGCCATTATGGATACAAATTTCTTGACTTTGTAGTTACGTACAGGCATCCACTGAACATGACCTGTGAAGCAAATTCAAACCATATCCTGTTGTAGCAACCCTGGCTTCAACCTCCTGAAATAGCCAGGCACACCTTGAGTTTGTTTTACTTTTGCCTCGTATGTCCTGGAATCTTGTAGTTTGTTCAGATGTGACTTTGAAACCCTAAGCTGTTGTTTTTAAAGAGAAGAAGCTTTTATCCTGGCAGCCCTTCTGAACATGATGTAGTTGTTCACTGTCAAAGACTTTGACATGCTAACTGAGGCCTTCAGAAGCTGAGATGTAGCTCTTGGTTTTTTTTGTTAAATAATAATGTATACTTTATTGATCCCCGTGGAGAAATTACTTTATCTGCGTTTAACCCTTTCACTCAGTGAAGCAGTGGGCAGCCACCAATCAGGCGCCCGGGGAGCAGTTTGTAGGGACGGTAGCTTGCTCAGGGGTACCTCAGGATAGCCGTTCAGTGGATTTGAACCCACTACCTTCTGATCATGGGGCAACCATGCTACCTACGGAGCTACCCCTGCCCATTTTTTGGCCATTTCTAAGCATTGCACAGTCTGATTGTGGGGTTAGTTTGCTGCGACGTCCACTTCTGGGAAGATTGGCAGATGTCTTGAATGTTTTCCACTTGTGAATGATCTTTCTCGTTGAATGATGGACTTTTTGTTTACTCTAGAAATGGCCTCATAACTCTTGATGGGCAGCAACAATTGCTTCTTTAAATGCAAGATACTGCCGATGTGTTTCTTTCTTGGTTTGTGTTACAGTATCCTTGAATGATTCAGACCAAGAAGCTGTGAAAATGTGGGCCACTGATGATCAATTAATCATACACATTCCTCTGTCAGCACCTGACTGCTATGCTTTTGGTTCGGTTTTGTGCTTGTAATATATCACACAGATGCCAATCATACATTTCCCAACACTCCTGTTTTGGTGTGCAAAAAAATCAATCAAATAATAATTATTAAAATAATTAATAAACACATTAATTTTTTGTTTTAATGCTATTAACTCTGTAGGGTGTGTTTCTATGCCTACAATTCACACCAGTGTACCTTCTATGGCTAATTCTTGGACCTCATAGTGAGGAGCTTTTGTGTTTTTTGCCCTGGAAGCATCCATAACCTCCTGTTCACTGTTTAAGTGTGTTAAAGCTTCTCAAGTGGTCAAGATTATAAAAATGCTCTACAAATGCCTGTCACCATTCAAAGTCTACAAACCTAGACGAATACATTAATGTCTCTTCACCTATTTTTAAAGATTCATCTTACATTAAGGTACAGTGTTATCAACAGAGATTCAAAACTGGTCTCCAAAAGGTTCAAACCAAAAGTTAAAAACCTCACGCTTCAACAAAGCAACTTTCTTTTGATTGGCTGTCCCTTTAGAGGGTAAGAGGTCACACCTGTGATCACACAGTTAAAATGACATTTTCAGCTTTGTGGTGGTTTTTATTCTTCTACTTAACTTGTATAGAGGTCTTGAGAACATCTCAGCTGGTGTTTACCGCCGTCTTTCAGGTTTGACTTTTGCACATACAAACCTGATTCTCTTGACATCAGCTGACCACGCTGTGTTGCCTCTTCCTGCCAAACACTCACTTCGCGACTGCTGCAAACTCCCCTCCATTTTTGACTCCAACTTACTACTGGTATGAATTACTTGCTCGTCCCACATTCACACATAAGAACAGACAAAATTAGAACAAGCACCACAGCAGATGAGTTGAGTTAGCACCTGGTTTTATAAATAGAAACCATCTCAACTTCTCGTTCTTTTTCAGGCCTCAGTGTTTTGTGCACATTTACTGTTGAGCCAGTGGGGCCAAAACACTAACAACTTCAGGTGCTTTAACCTCTAAAGCATGCACGCCTAACCCCAAGTGCGATCTCCTCCCTTTTGTCCTGGTATCTGGGTGTTTAAACACCCTTCATGTCAACTATGAGCAATTAAATAATTGTCTGCAGTTATCACTATAGGAGGATTTTTCCACAAGTCTTTGCAAATATCGTTGTTTTTATTCAAGGTCAGTCAGTTTGTATACTTCAGTGTAGTAAAGTGTCAAATAAAAGGTTTAATCAGTAAAGTAAGAGTTTTAAACACAGCTAGGTCTTTGATGTGTGTGATTAAGCTCAAAACCAGTCTTCTTGTGGTTGAGATCATTTCCTTGCTGTTTGTTGCCTGCAGGTTAGTTTCTACACTGTTTTTCTTCTTCCGCATTTCTAAACATAGCCACAGACCGTACACTACTTTTTTTTCACTTTAGTTGTACATGTTTATAAAGCTTGTTCGTAATATCAGTAAGGAAGATCTGTGATCACTCATTTGCTTGCTTCTCTTGGTGTTCACGCTGCTAGTCTTTTTTTAACATTTGTCTTTCCCTCAACTCAACAATGATAAAATTACTCTAGTCTAATAATTTTCTTGCCTGCCTGCTGTAAACCAATCAGAACCTGTTGCTCTGATGGTATTGGGGTCTACTTGCCAAATAGTTTAATTAATTATGTATCTCAATAAATGCCCAGTTCTTAAACATTGATCTTTCCTAAATAAAGTGACTTTAGTCATACGATTTCCATCTCGGCTTTGCTCAAAAACATTCTCTTAAATAATGTCTCTCTATCTAAATTTTAGCAGTCATCAAAAGGCCAAAATATTAAAAGGGAAACCATCAATAACCATCAAAACTTCCTGAAACCAAATGGATGAGTTTTAGTTGACAGTAGTTACCAGGAGGTTAACAAGAAGCAAAACACATTAAAGAAGCTTGCATTTGTGGTTTAATCAATCATGTTCTCTTCACACAACACAGCGGGATCAATACTGAGCAGTATGGACGCAATTGCCCAGACCTGATAGATGAGAGCAGTGTAACTGAACTAGATGATGCCCAGGCAGCTGTAATGACAAGATTATGGCCAAACTCAAAGTAGCAACCCAGTCAAGAACACAACTCCCCCGCTCATTGAAAAAGTGCCATCAGAGGAAATGCTTGCAGATGTAAACACTACTTTATTAATACACAACATCTCATAAGTTTTTGCAAAACGGTTTTACTAGAACATTACACACATTTACATTTGTTGGCACATGTAAACAGAAAATAAATTTAAACTAAAATTTAAGCCAGCAATAGACAAATATCCTAACCCATTGCAGGCCTGAGCAGCTGATGCTTGAGTATGATGGATGTTAACAAACACACTGTCCTTTGTAGTGTGAAGCACAAGAAAACTGACCTCAGCAGTCCTCAGACCTTTATTGTTGTTAGCAGTTCTACAAACCACTCTGTTGTGTTGTGATGCCGAAGAGGGAAACCGCTCTGAAATGTGGTAGTGCAACACACAGCCCAACTGTGTTTCACTTGGTCTTCGGGAGAAACAATGTTAACAACCGATTTTTACTGTTTTTCTCAAGTGTTAGTAGCTAGTTGCTACTAGCTGCTCACTCAGGCTACGTTCACACTGCAGGTCTTAATGCTCAATTCCGATTTTTTGATCAAATCCGATTTTTTTGTCTGCTCGTTCACACTACAAATAAAATGCGACAGCAAACGCTCTCTAGTGTGAACGCTCAAAGCAGCCCGCATGCGCAAAAGAAGATGTCACACACAACGTGCTCTGTTTAGACCCAAAGCAAACAATATTGTTTGACTGATGGCCTTAATATAAAGACTTCGGACTTCACGTTTCCCAATTTTTGCTTTAAGTTATTTTGTTATTTACATAATAATGTAAATAACCTAATAATTATCCTTATTGCTGTTTTAGAGGAGCGGTGCTTCAAAGGATAGCTGCAGATTTCTGTCAGAATCTGCAGATTATACAGTACAAATAAAATGTTCACGTTTCTCCAACGTTGTCTTCCCAGCAGTTTCACGGGATGGCCAGGAAGCGTTCGCGATGTCTTCTCCGGCGCTGATAATTGGCATCTGTCTTGTGTCGGTGACGTAAAAGACGGATTTAATGCGACATGACCATTCAAACAGCAGTCGCTTTCTGAAACATCGGATTCAGTACCACATATGAAAGTGACCCAGATCGGATTTGAAAATATCGGATTTGTGCCGTTCACACTGTCACACCATGATCGGATATGGGTCGCATAGGGTAAAAAAAAATCAGATTTGATGCGCTTTCGCCTGCAGTGTGAACGTAGCCTCAGTCTGCCATAGAGCACCTTGGCCTATTCCTCTCTCAGGTAAATATACAAACAATTTACAATTGCAACAAAACAGTCAATCATGCAGTAAATGACATGATAGACATACCTTTTGTATATTGTTACACCAACAATGGAAACAAGGAAATCTTAAAGTGGTATAAATTATTCTTATTCAAACTGTAAGTTCAACATGTTAATGAGCTTTAAACAATGTGGTTTTAGCTGGTTATACCAATCACTAAGATTGGCCAAGTGGCCAGCTCTAGGAAAAGTCACGCTTGTGGTTTCACGCTTCATCCATGCATGGATGATGGAGACCACTATGCCCATTGGGACCTTTAATGGTCCAAAAATCCTTTTGTACCCATCCCCAGCCTAGGGTCTACAGACAATCCCTTGGACTTCAATGCTTGGTTTGTGCTCTGTCATATATTGTCAATAATAGGAGCATATGTAGATTAGTGTGTGTCTTTTCAAGTCATTTACAATCAACTGAATTTACCACAGGTGGATTCTTTCCACAGCTTTTAGACAAATAACAGGATGAATTAGTTAGCTTCTTTGGCCAAACTCCAGGAAGCGGCTTTCTAGAAAGGCTTGTCAAAGCAAGTTCAACCGACTTTGAGTATATTTATCCTGAGTTAAGCACATGCAGCAGTGCCAATACGGCTCTCATGTCAGAATTTACCATGGCAATGAGTAAATAAAGTACAAATCCTCCATTTCAATCCAGTGGTCTGAGGAATATGAAAATTGTTAGTGTTGATCGTTTAACCTAAAATTTGAAGATAAGAGGAGTCATACTAATCAGCTTGTGCTTATCTGTCATCAACATTTGCTCTGCTCTTAGCCTTTGTATCAACTTTATAAATCAGGAAATGTAACCAAGGCTCAGCCAGCTGGTTTAGGTGCAGCAGGAGGCGAGCAGGACAGCTATTTGTTTAAACTTTGTGAAACGTTGTGTCAAACTACTGCGTTGCTATTTGTTTAAATGAACATATGATAAGAAACGAGTAGGAACTTTGTGTCAAACTACTGAGCTTTGTTGCTTGTGGTTTCGTTGCAGAGTTGAAGGCTGTCTTTGTCTTGCTTTCGATTTTGCTGATACATAGTGTTGTCACCACAGTGGAAAATGGCGGGGGGAGGATGCACAAAACCTGCTTCCTGAAATAAACACAATAACAACTGTGGACAGGAAAAAAAAACGTGCCGGTAGAAAAGTTAATTAGAAATTTTAAAGATCTGATGAAATTAAAATAACGTCCAATGAAAACACATGTTATATGACTTTTGTAGAAATACACATGTTGCTACAGAACTCGGTTTCATCTTTTAATCAGTAAACTATATTTTGCTCTTGTTCATAAAATCTCCAGCAAAGATGATGTGCTTTATAAAAGTAACATTATTCTTGGTCTTACAGTCATGCCATTTGATGTTTGTGGTCAGGGTATTAAGTCTTCCTGTGGCACACTTCATTTTAGATTCATAACCTATTTTCATTCAATCCTACGATCCTTCAAGGGTGAAGGATTTTAATTTTCTTCATTATTTATCATTAAGTCTGTACAAATACAAAGACTAGTCAAAACTGAGGGGGGCAAGTTTCATTGCTCCTTTTTAAACTTTGTTCTAAAGCTGTATTGACTGTGGAGGCCATTTCAGTTGTGCTCAGACCACACTGCACTGTCTCTTCCTGTGAATGGGTGAGTATTTTCTATTTGACTCTCCCTGTGAGAGTTTGATATGCATCAAGTACGCCCTTATTCTGTTTAGATGCAGACCAATTAAGACAAAAAATAGATATAAAAAAAGAATAGATACACATTTTTATATTATAAACACAGAAAATCCATTTTACCTGCTGGCAGAATAAAGCAACATGAGTTTCAACATCATCTCTCTGTTGCTGGACTTCTGCTTCTTGTTGACAGAAGCCTTTGTGCTATTTCAGTTATTTCAGGGCACAAATTGTTTCAATTAGGAATTTTGAATCACATACAAGCACAATCTGCACTTGCTTAAGTGTCCTAAGTTCATGAAGGTCTCGTACTATAAGACAGCATGGGCTGTGATGTCCAAACGGCAAAAAATTCAGGAGTTTAAGAAAAGTCTCAAAGTCTTTATAATAACCAGTATTATAATATGGACTGAATATTCTTCAGCTAATTATATACTGTTTGTATACTGTATAAACTTGTGTTTGCAGATTTGAATTATAGGAACATATGCTTTCAGGCTTTGATCAGTGGACACCTTACAGAGGTGTCATTAAAGCTGGTTGAGAGCCATTTACTCCCACATAGGCACAACACACACTGTGGGCTACAAGAAAACCACAGACCATCTTCAACCAGCCTGCACTGTCCTAAAAGAAAGTTAAGGAGACATGAGATGAATTATCAGTGCTATTCAGTGTTTCATTAGTGACCTTTAGATTAGTGTGTCATACAACTGGCAAGAAGTAGGATGATTTACATTATTATTATTGAACATGATTTTTTAATCTTAATAATACTCTGTTATGACTTCTGCCACTAGTTTCATTTGGTGTACATAGTGTTTCCTGTCATGGAAATGTCTGTACTCTGTGGGGAGAGTATGATAATCTGACTGTGCAGCTGCCTCAGTGCGGTTAGACTACAGCTCAGAGACGATTAGCTCCAGCCTGATGTCCACACCCCATATAAGGAGATAAGATGGCCGCTCTCTCATTTGACTAGCCACATTAAAGACTGACGGCAGAATGGACTAAGCTACTTAAAATGACTTGTTGTCATCACTCTGGTTAAGTGGTGCAATCATTTTATTACCTGCTTGCTGCAGGACACCAACCCCTGCTTTATAGCTATTAGAAGATTGTGCTGATACGGCACGATCTATGCCAGGGGTTTGGCAACTCCAGGCCTCGAAGGCCGGTGTCCTGCAGGCTTTAGATGTGTCCTTGATCCAACACACCTGATATAAATGGCTAAAGGACCTCCTCAACATGTCTTGAAGTTCTCCAGAGGCCTGAAGAACTCATAATTTTTGCTATATAACTGCACTGTCCACTTCCTGCTGTGACAAAACTAATTTCCCACGTGTGGTACTAATAAAGGTTATCTTATCTTATCTTATCTTATCTTATCTTATCTTATCTTATCTTATCTTATCTTATCATTTGAGTCAGTTGTGTTGACCCAGGGTGAGATCTAAAAGCCGCAGGACACCGGCCTTTGAGGCCTGGAGTTGTCCACCCCTGCTCTACGCAAACCACCAACCAACATCAGCAGGCCAGCTCTCGGGTGGAACCCCCAAGATAAGTGAAAGAGAGGCTGCCCAAGAAACACCTGGCGACGAGACCTTGAGGCAGAAGCAAAAAAGATGGGTTACACCTGGAGCCAACTAGAAAGAAGGGCCTAGGGCAGAAATCTGTGGAGATCTACCTTTGGTGACCCATGCCCTGGGAGGAGTGACGGGCAGCAGTAGATGTAGATTACAGCTATTCTTATATAAATATTTATAAAAGTAGGCATTGGGACTGAAAATGCTGAAATTCAAAAATGAAGAAGAAGGCTCTTAACAAAGACACGAAAAAGAGAGCACATTAACCCAGTTTTACTCTCATTACACTGGCTTCCGGTACATTTTAGAATTCATTTTAAAATCTTAGTACTGACTTTTAAAACTCTGAGTTGTGACGCTCCTGCCTACATCTGATCTTTTAGATCCCCACGATTCCTTTGGCAGGCTGAGATCATCTAATAAGTCCCACGAACACGTTTTAAGACCAGAGGAGATCTTTTAGAGCAGATGGAAGCAAGATGCGTTGCCTTCCAGTTCTTAATACTGAAACAAAACCCATTAACTTTTTTACTAAATTATTATAGAATAATACTATATAGTAGTATATTAGAGTAGTATTTCTTTTACCTACTCACTCCTGCACAGCTGCAGATCTCCATCTCTTACAAAATGACAACCTGAACAGTCAGTTAATGTCATAATAGACACTTCCTGAAAGAAAAACCTGATTTTATTGTTCCAAACAAGACAACATTTCATTAAACGAAACTTTGTCAATGTATCAAACATTTTTTTTCTACATTACAGTAGACTCTTTAACTACACACAAAATCCCAGTTGTAGATTTATCGGAAACCTTATCAATGTTTCCCCGAGCATTTACTGGGCTACGTAAAAAACATGAGTCTCGACTTCTCTCTGTGATGCAGGCCTTCTCATTATTATTGCTGCTGGGTACAAAGTCATTGCTGCTTCATCAGAATCCAGGTTCTGAAAACAAGAACTCAGAGTTACAAAGGTCTCATCATTTCATTTCAAATATTGAAACACATTATCATGGACAGTAAAAATGGATTCACCTCACTTTGCTGTAGTATCTGTCCTTCAGCAGCAGCTTCGCCACAGAAATAAAACATCCAGTCAGTCATGGCAAAATCTTATTTATAAATTAACCAAAATTAACCAGTGGCTGTTTCTAGTACCTGTCTGTAGTGTCCAGATTTTAAAAGCCATGGCGATAACTGCATTTATAAGGAAAACAGTCAGAGGAGCCAAAATCAGACCGGCCAGCTTTGATATTCCATCACACTCTTCTACAAAGACAGAATCATTGCATTAGTTTAAGTTCAGCTCTCGGTCTTGGTCACTTTCTAACAAAATTAGCAAGCAAACATAGAAACCAGATGATTAGTAATTAGGCTAAACTTACTTTTGGTGATGCTCTCAGTCTCATCAGTATCACTGAAGTCTTTAAATAAAGCGAATATATAATTTGACAAATAAATAAATAAATACATACAGGACTGAAACCTCCCACAAAAACTTTTAAATGTTCTTACCTTTAACATTTAAATGTATCACATTAAAAACTGGAAAAATTGTGAAAAATCCACAGAAATAAGGTCCAGAGTCAGAAACACGCGCGTGTTTAATTTTCAAGAAGATAGTGGAGCTGTTGGAAGTCATTTCAAACGATCCGTTATGAAATCCATCACAGTATGCCACACTTTTATCAGCTCTGAACATGACAGAGATACAGCTGGCCATGGTTCTGTTGACCAGTCTGAACCAGAACGTTAAAGAACTGTGCTTGGAAATGTTGGAGCATTGCAGTGTGACTTCTTCACCTGGACGGACCTCCACAGTCTGAGCCCTGCAGACTGCAATCAACACTGAAACAATAAAAGTAATATAAAAGTACATTACCACTTAATTTAGGTAAATAATAAAAGCAACAGCTAGGTAAACATAACAAAAATAAGGTTAGCAGTGAAGTTGAATGTAATTACAAGTCAGTACGCACAGAGGTTGCAGAGACCTAAAGTCGAAATCAAACTAAAGTTCATTACTGCACAGACCAGTGAACCTTTGAAATGTCTGGGACTGAAGTGAGACCCAGGAAGTGTGTTTTTACACATAAATGGGTGGGTGTTTGTTTTTTCTTCTTCTATTTTTAGGTCTGCCCACAAAAGCTAGCATGATGTACTGGACTTTTGTCAACTGTCAGTATTGCATGAACACACTTTATAAAACTGTCCTCTAGCCTGAATGTCCAGGTTTTTTATTCACGTTTTTCTAAATAACATTATATACTTGTGAGCCATTTCATTGGGTGAACCTTGCTAGTACCAGATTTGATGCCCCTTTGGCTTCAGAGCTGCCTTAATACATCATCAGAGGTGGAAAAAGTAAGGACTTTCTTTACTTTGTCAGAACTTCTGACACCTGGCTTAATAAAATTCCAGGGAAATGGTAAATGGCCTGTATTTGTATAGCGCTTTTACTAGTCCCCTCTAGGGACCCCAAAGCGCTTCACACACCCAGTCATCCACCCATTCACACACTGGTGGAGGCAAGCTACAGTTGTAGCCACAGCTGCCCTGGGGCGCACTGACAGAAGCGAGGCTGCCATATTGCGCCATCGGCCCTCCTGGCCACCACCAGTAGGCGGTAGGTGAAGTGTCTTGCCCAAGGACACAACGACCGAGACTGTCCGAGCCCGGGCTCGAACCGGCAACCTTCCGATTACAAGGCTCCCAACTCTTGAGCCACGATCGCCTAGTGGTGGAGGACAGTGATGAACCCATGATAGGATTAATGTGTTATATTTGAGACACGATTAGTGTTTTGGAAACTGGGTCCAATTCACCAATCCAAAACATTACTTACAGTTGTAGCTGCTGTTATGTGTCATTGCTGCTTTTTTAAGTTTCAGATGAAATGCATTCTGGGCTACCTGACTGCACAAAGTACACACCAGTCACCACTGATGCATGCTCGATAGAATGGGCGGAGTGCGGACAAATCTGGACATTTGTAGCGTACCTGGCTTGATGCACACTTTGAATTTGAACAGTACTTGGAAAAACAGAAAAGTACACATACTAAGTAAAGTATAGTCTCAGTGTTTATTTCCAATCTTATTTTGATAGTCTCATCCTGTCTCATTATTTAGATTCTGTTCAGCTGTGTTGCTCAGTCGTGTCCCTTCTCATCTCATCTCATTTTCCTTGTCTTCTTTTTGTGTCCTCTCTCTGTGTTGTGTAAACCCCTGTTCAGAGGTTCCTCCTCAAGAGCTCTAGTTTGTGAATGCCTGCCTCATGTTCTGCACATGTTTTGTATTTTTTGCTTTTTGAAGTCTTCACCATTAAAGTTGCTTTTTTAAAAAAATCTGACTGTCACACAGTCATTACATGACAGATGTAGTCCACCTGTATCTACCTTCCTGCACTCTTATGCATTATCCAGTGTTCCTCTCTCATCACAGACATTTCCGTGCTGCTGGCAAAATCCATTACCATGTTTTCTCCTTATCACCTCTGTTCCCTTCACCTTTCTATTGAAGTCTCCTCCAATCATCAGTCTCTCCCTCAGGGGATACTTTCTACCACTTTGTCCATCTTAGTTCACAATTCCTTTCTCTTCTAGTACTTCTGGGACACGCACACTGACAACATTCAGTGTAGACCTTTTTATGTCCGGCTTCAAAGTCATGATCCTTTCTGACACTCTCTTCACCTTCACAACACTAACCACAAATTCTTCCTTAAAGGTTACTCCTACTCAGTTTCTCTTCCTGTCTACACCACCGAAGAACAGCTTGAGTCCACCTCTAGTGCCCCTTAGCGTTGCTTCCCTTCCACTTGATCTCCTGCACGCACAGTAAATGTGCCTCTCCTCTTATATAAATGTGAATTTTGTGGACTTTTTATTGCTAAAGGGTAAGGACAATGTTTGTAGTGGTTATTCAGTTCTGTAATGTTCTTGTTTTTTTCCCCGTTTCTATAAAATATGATTAATTCTTTCCAAAATGACCTGTTGGAGTATTTTGGATTCACGGTCAGTCTATGTTATGTCACTGACTGAGATGTTAGTAGAGTCAGTTTTGCATTGATGGGAGCTGCTCCTGCTGTGTGTTGCTAACAAAAGAACTGAGCCTGAAGCAGACAACATAAAGTTTGGGAGCTCAAAAGACACGTTTTAGAAGAGCGGGCTGTTTCAAGGTCATAGTGTAAGAAAAACAGCATATTTTCAACTGTGTATTTTGTAAAGCTACTCTAGTAAAATTCAAGAATGAAAATATGAACTTTGAAATTTTCCTAATAGGTTCATTTTAATTACCTTCATTTTAGTTTATTTGTTCCGCACATCAGACTTGGTGGTTCTTTTGTGTTTGTCTGACTTGTGTTCACACTACAGCTTATTAACTTTTGTGAAGTGCATTTTAACCCCGAGTTTAGCCAGGAGTCAGAACGTGTCTGTCAGACCACTGCATGCTCTCTCTTTCAGTTTCTCTCTGATTCTGATCTCTCTTTCTCTCTCTCTCTCTCTGTCTCTCTCTCTCACCATTAAGCAACGGCAGAGCCTCACTCACTCTCACTATGAGGTAATCTGGGCTGTTCATTTTCCACACTGGCTCCTTCTCCATCAACCACCACTTATACTGTTTTGCCCTTCGATAAAGAGCTACTGGAAACTGTGGGTGCAGGGTTAAAATAAGTACTTTCTGTTTGGAGACACCATTGATTCCTGTTCTGTTCATGGCTATAAATTTATATAGTCTTCACTACAAAGCAAAATATGTTGCTGCCGTGTCTAAAAGCTGCTCTGCTTCTTTGGTATTCTTGTATACAGGCATTGTACTGGGAAAGATTTGCAAGACGTGTTTTAATGGATTAAAGATTTGAACACTTAGTCAGCTAAGTGCAACATTTTTTTTGACTCTTAAGATGTATGATGATTTTCTTATAATAGATAAGGCTTTTCCCTTTTTGAAAATATGAAGGGTATAATTTTATAAAAGAATTAAGTGTACCAGAGACTGGACTTAAACTCAAAATGCAGCTTTATTTGCTGGAAACACGTTTCAAGGCATTAACTTTACAAAACAAACCAAAAACCTCAAACATGAGCTCGAAACTAAATCAGGGAATGGGAGACAGGAGGGAAACACAGATGAGAGAAACCAGACAAAAAAGGCAATATTGAGCAAAAACAGGTACATTATAACAAGTTAAAATGTTTGGTGACAAAAATATGTTGACGAGACCAATGTCACATATGAAACCATGTTCTTCTGCCTGTTTTTCTAAGTTTAAGCTGAATTTTTTTCTCCTGGCCACTGCAAGGTTCCAATCTAGATGCAACAAAGGAGTGCTAATCTGTACCCCAGTAACTTGGGTATCCCTCTCAGTGTATGTTAAATTTAGGAAAACATGGTCAAACGATCATCTTTTCCTTTACATTCACAACTTACCATTTAACTTGAGATACCTTTAGCCTGTTTAAATACACACACCACACAAGTGCACAGACCACAGGTAATAACAGAAGTGACCATAAAACAGTCTAGCTGTTGGGAGTGAATGAAAAGATTTGATTCTTTAAATATATATGTATGTATGTGTATATATACATATATGTGTATATATAATCTTTTCTCTAAGTTAGAGGAAAAAATAAGAACTCTCTTTACTACAAAGTGATTAAGAGATGAAAAACAATGACTATAGCTATAAAGTATAAATGCAGCCACTAAGATGTCACCGTTTAAGGTTTGAACTGAGGACATTTTGAAGCCACAGTGTTAGTGTTCTGGTAACAGACATGTCAGATACAGGCTACAGCTGCATGTGTTGGGAACGTTTAAATCCAAAATGTCAATATTCCAATGGAACAGTTTTATAAAGGGTAAACTTGATAAAAAGATTTAAGCCATTTTTTTAGCACTATATCCTGTTCTATATTTAAGATATAAACTATATGTTCTAATGCACTGATCATCTTTTTACTCTGTTGTCCAGCTTGCATCATTGTAAAATTATAATTATAAAATGTCAGATGGCTTGTCAGGAATGTGACAGCAGCATGACTAAGACTGATTCTCCTCTTCTTTTAGTTGATTCGATGAAAAAAAAAAAAAATCAATTCTCAGGCTGGATACTAGATTCTGTAAAAAGAAAAAAGATAATTTTCTTATAGATTTGTCTTTGACTATGTCTTTGAATTGCATAAGTGGACTTTTTAAATTAAACATGAAGAGATAGGACCGAGTTCCTGAGCAGTACCTGTCTGAAGCCTCATTTTGATAACAAGGCAAATGATGACCTTAGTAAGAACAACAATCACAGCGGTCAGAATTAAGCTCGTCAGGTTAGTTGTTTCATCAGCTCCTCCTACAAGAGAAATGCCCACATTTGACTTGAATAACACATTTTGTGCAAAAACTGAAAAGATTCTTCAAATGTGATCCAACCTCTTCACAGTACTGCATTACAATCTGACTGTAATGCAAGACACACATCTGTTTCCTGTGGTTAACTCTCATATGAAATGTTACATCATTCTTACCTTGAACCTTTAGATATGTTGAGTTAACGATCACTGGGTGTCCGTTTGTATAATATCCACAGAAGTACAACCCAGAATCAGACAAATCTACTTGTTTGATTTTGAGGAAGATAGTCGAGATGTTGGATGTCAATTCAACTTTTTCACGTTCAATTCCGTTGCAGAGAACACTGGGCTGAGCAAAATTATAAATTGATGAAATACAAATAGGCGAGGTTTGGTTGACTAGTCTAAACCAGATTGTGTGAGTAGGAAAACTGGAAAAGTTGGAGCACAGCAGTGTGGCATTTTTTCCAGGCTGGACTTCCACAGTCTGAGAATCTGAGTGGGAGATCCAGCCTGAAACAAACAGCAAAGAAATGTAGTTCTGAGCTGTTAAGACCAAAACAGATACTAATAGACCTCAACAGCTTTTCTTCTGGTTATTAAGTAAAACATTACCCTCACCCATGGAATTCATTTGGAGACTCATTGCCAGTACTTACCAAGGCTGAAGAGAAGTACAGCTGTTCTCATAATAAAGCTCATCGCTGTTCTTAATAACTGAGCTTCACTAAGGAAGTTTCAATAAAGAACAACTTCTATCTGTCTCGCCACTGAGATACAATAACTTGCCCACAAAATGTTGCAGCACAAACATCTGCAGGAGCACTAAAATGAATGAGGTGTGTTTTGCCTGTTTCGTAACACGCATTGTTAACACCTTCACCACTTCTTTGGATTGTGATCTCACTGCTTTGAAGCTCCGTCCCAGCATGTAATATTGTAGACTTTTAAAGTATGTACCAAGACTGAGGCCAACACTGTCATCAAGTCTTTACAAGATTTTTTTTCCAAGCACAGTTTTCCTGTAATATATAAGTAGAAGACAAATAAAATGCATTAACAGATTTGACAGAAGATAAAAGATCGGAATTAGTTTAACAAAATCATAATGAATACATGAATTTATCGCTGACGAGATTATGAGTAGTTTCTTTCTTATACATACAAATACAAATACTCTTACTTGGCATTTTATTAGGAATACCTTACCTGGTAGGACTCCCACCCCACACTTCCCCACCTGCCTTTGTGGTAACATTGCTGTGGTACAGATCCAGCAAGCTGCTAGAATCCGTCTTTCATGCACGTTAAGGCAGCATCATTTCACTGCTGCAGATTTAATGATGGAATCATGTCTGATATTTGGAGACTGTGGAAACCGTTCAAGTCATGTGGATGAAAGCAGTCCAAGATCATATGAAATTTGTGACATGCTGCATTATCCCACTGCCATGTTTCTCATAATGTGGGGAGGTGTGGGCAATGGACGATGGCTTATGGTGGGGTGCCACAGCTAAATGACCATCAACAGATTAATGCATATAATTCTGGTTATATGCATTAATCTGTTGATCTAAACAGCCAAAAAGAAAGACATCAAGCGTTTGTGCGAAAGCAACAGCTTATTTGCATGTGGTTTTAATGCAGAGCTTAATGTTTATCTTGCTGTGGCTTTCAGTTTAGCTGATGCACCGTTTTGCCACCAAGGCGGAAGATGGTGGGTGGAGGGGCACAATCTGTAGCATGTTCATGGAAAGAAAGCTGCACACTTTGTATTTCACTCTTACAGTCACTGTTAATCATAATTAAAAGTAAACTGAAATCACTTTTATGTTTCTTATCCTAAAACTTGATTACATGAATTTAGAAAAAGAAAGGAAAGGAAAACACTGTTGACTGTTGTTGTTGGCAAACAGAAGGCTGTACTCATACTAAGCAATTCACATTGTTCTTAACCATGGTTGCTTTCATGTTCATTCATCCACAAACAGTTGAACTGTCTTTCTGAGCTCATTGGCTTTACATAACAGGTTAAGAAAAGATTTGCTTGGGGTAAAATAAGTCCTTTCTTGAATGAGTATTGCTACAACCCTGTGCTTTTGATGCAGAACAGCAGCTTTGACACTGATTTTAATCATTGACCCGGGAATGCTACTTTGTTGTTTTTGATGCTGAGCTCGAAGGGAAACACATATCCTTTACATATCTGGATGCAGCCCAAAAAGAGTGACATGAACCCACACTTCTGTGGGCCCATAAACTGGACAGATATCGTATTGAGTGCCATGTGGAATGGGAAGCAGTCAGGGATGGAAGCCTGGCAATCAAATCAGTTTGCCAAGTTTGGCTTTAGATAAATGGAAAGTCATCTCTTTAGATGGAAATGATACTATGCTGGGTGAAGAAATGCTAGCTAGATATAATTGGGACAACGCTCATCTGTGCTTTTAGGACCAGGACATCCTTGTCATGGTCCGGGTGAGTGGCAGTTTTTTTCCACAGATATGTGGTCTCCACCTCTGGGCGGAGCCCTCATCATCTCACCTGTTGTCCACACCTGGTGGTGATTCTAGCCGGCTCTACTTAAGACCTGTGCATACAAATAGTCTTTGCAAGTTTGTCTGCTAACCCATGTTAGTGCTCCGACTTCAGGTTTCGTAGTGCTTCAAGTTCTACTTTATGTTTACCTTGTGTTTTAGTCTCTTCATTGATCTCCAATTCTCCAACCTGGATGCACTCTCACTTACCTGGACGCTGGTCATTGCTGTGCATCACAAGCTACAGTTTCATGCTCTTTTTGCCGTCTAACTTCATCTGCCTGCCCTCCTGTCACCATCGTCCTGGATGACTGGATCACCCAGGCTGGACTCACTGCTCACTCTCATGCCATCTCAATTGAAAAAGGCTTTCATGGCAAGGTTATTCTGAAATTCCAGTTTTTGGAAGCTATTACAAAAATAACAGTGAGGTTCTATACATGGAGTTTACAATAGCGACAGGATCATCCACAATTCATCAGTAAAGATATTATATCTGCTCATACAGACTGGTAGTTCAGTTCGGTTTTACACATATGTTGTGAGCAAACCAGAAAAAAACTCAAACACATTTTAGTGACGTCTGTTTTATTACAACCTGCAAGTCTGTTGCTTTAATGACTTTTTATGTGTGATTATATACATGCATTTTTGTAATAAGATTCAAGTTCAAAATTAATTAGAGCTTTAACGGCCCAGAGAAGAGTCTGTAGCTGTGGCAGGTGGATGTCACAGTGGCAAGGCTTTGCAGCAACCAAACAACCAAAAAAAAAAAAAAAGCCAATGCAGAGTCTGGCCTTACATGCTTGTAAAAAGTTGCAGGTCTTTTACCAGCAACAATGTCTGTAAAATTAGCATCAGAGATAAGATGAGATTTTCATTGACTGTCAGACCACAGTTGCTCTCTTTATCTGTCAAACAAGGCAAACTACATCTGTGTTATTATTTCAATACAGCAGAGCCTCACTCACTTTCAATGTAATATAATCTAAGATATACATCAAAGTCCTCACTAGCTCCACCCTCATCAACCATCAGTGACAATGTTTTTTTCTCAAGTAATGTCAACATGTGTGAGAGATCTTTTGTGTTGCATTTCCTGTGAGTCTATTTCGTAGCAGCGTACACAACATTTGGCTCCAGCTCTCTCTGTGGTACAGACCTTCTGATTTTTGCTCTGTGAGGGAAACTCAGTGCTGCATAGTTCATGGCATCAGAGTCCACATTCTGTAATGAAAATGTTCAAAGTCACTAATCTTACACATTATTTATCTCTTAACATCCACTAGGTCAGAGGCAATCTGTGTAGACTGATGTGTGGATGTTTTAGTTTCTAAAAATGTACATTTTCAGCAACATAACTCAAACCTAATTCAAGACTGATTGCTGGTGACTGGTGGATGTCAACAGATGAATGACTGAATCAAACAATATATAAATCAATCGATCTGAATCTACCGTTAAAACAGATTACCTCACTGCGTTGTGGATTCTGTCCATCATCTTCAGCTATTTGATAGAAAAGCTACATCTGTTAGTTATTCACTAAAAACCTTTGCATGTTTAGTTTATGTTTAAATAAGTCAATACCTGTATAAAATTTCCTGATCTTGATAATCAGACCAATGATGACCAGTAGAAGGAAAACAGTTAAACTGCCCAGGATCATAGTGGATGGATTTTGTGATCTACCTTCTACAAGAAAGAGAAAAAATTTACAATAGTTAATGAAAATAAATAATAATAAATATGAGTATCTGTAGTTTTTTGACAGGTACTAAAAATAGTACATATCCTAATTCAATTTATGCTGTTAATTAATCAACAGAGAAAAAAACAATCTTACCTTGAACCTTTAAATTTGTTGCACCATAAACTATCAACTTTTCATTCTTGAGTTCGCCACAGAAATACAGCCCAGAGTCAGATGAATCCACTTGTTTGATCTCAAGAAATAGCACAGAGATGTTGGATGTCATGCTGAATTTGCCATTTTGAAATCCTTCATAGAAAGATGCATTTTTATCAGAGCTTTCCATAGACGAGATCCTGCTAGCATTGGGTTTGTTGGTACTTCTGAACCAGGATAAGTGAACACGATAACTGCTAAGGTTGGAGCACTGCAGCGTGACTTCTTCACCAGGCTGAACCTCCACAGTGTGAAACTCAAAGGCTAAGACAGAGATCCAACCTGGAACAAACAACGAGTATTAATGACATGTGCGCAAAGTTCAGTTCTGCTGGATTACTGTATAGAAGTAAATGTAAAAAAAGTGATAGATGTACTTACTGAAGGTGCAGAGTAAAACTGGTTTCATGTTCATCATTCAGACAAGCACCACCTCAATGTCACTAACTGAACTGTGCTTCAGCAAAAGTGATCTGTAGGTAAAGAGGCGGGCTGTGCTTTTATATGTACAGTTAGTCAGACTGACAGTGACGGTGCTTTTACACTGAGGAAGAAAAACCAGGTTTCATTAAAATCCAGTTTGATACCATTTTTCATGTGAGTAAAGTTTTAGGGTAAAGGGCTAACTGTTTACTAGAGACATGTCAGTAAATTTATACAGTATTAGATATTCCTTGTTGTTGTATTCAAATATTTATGACAATCATTACTTAGTTGCTGATTTTGTTACTGTTCATAAGTTTTGGTGCAGGCTGTTTACTTCACATCTGTCTGCAGACATAGAGCACAGATAAAAACTGACACTTAGTAAGAAAAACTTTAATTAAATCCAGTTTGATACCATTTTTCATGGAAGTAGAGTTTTTACAAAAGGCTGACTGTTTATAAGAGTCATGCCAGTAAATGTATACAGTAATAGATATTCTTTGTTGTTGTATTAGAATATTTATCACCGTTTTTATTCAGTTGCTGATTTTTTAGTGCATCTGTCTACAGATCTAAAGTTCAAGTGTAACTTCAGTAAGTAAGCTCTGTTAATCACTCATTTGCTTTTCCGGCATTTGGCTGACGGTCTATTCTTTATCTCACCTCTACTTTCCCACACTGTAAAGCTCAATGCTGACATCATTGCTCCAGTCCAATCATCTTTTTGGCTGCCTACTTCAAGTCAGTCAGCCTCCACTCTGTGTACTTGAAATCACACTGCTCATCTTTCGTTCTTGCTTGCATCCTGCTTCATAGGGACCCTCCAAGTCTTTCAGTGCTCCCGCCAACCCTCCATCTTCCTTCAACACCACACTCTGGAGGGTCCTGTCCTAATTCCAAACCCCATTTTTATTTAGTTCTGCTGTAATGAGCCACAGAGTCTAACTGCCAAATACCACCATTGAATTCTGTTTATTAATAAATTATGTTCAGTGTCTTCTAATGACCTGTTCTTTTTTAAATGCTGTGCACATCATTTATCATATAGGTGTTACTGTACCCTTCATATTCCATGGGAGAGTCTGGAGATTTTTCAGGGTGTGTCAGAGGTGTCCAGATGATCCTCCAAGGCAGAGTTTTCGGCACCTCACCTGCTCCTCATCCAGGAGCAATCAGAAGGAGGGTTTTTAAACCAGCACTGCCTGCATCTCATTGCCAGTTCGTCCTGCTACCGTCCTGTATCTAACATTGCTCCCTGTCCCCAATTCCTACCCGATTCTCCTCCTGCAATGTTCACACTTCAGTGGTGGTCCAATCCAGTCCATGTACTACAATCAAATGTCAAACCAAAAACTTCCATACTCACCTCCTTCACCCGTCTGCCCTCCTTCCTGTCGTCACTCCTCTGGGACTGGATATCCTCCTTCACTGTGCTCACCCCACTGAACACTCTCATGGAAACCTCACCGAGACTCAATATCTCCAATATGCAAGTAAGCACAACCCACGGCTAATCATTCACTTGCCTTCCTGCCCAGTAACCTCCCTCTACTCTGATGCAGAGCTCCCCGTTCCTTGGCTCTCCATGTGCTCCCTGTGTTTAAGCGTTTCTCCGCCCTTGATCTTCCTCAGCTCTAGGTCCCCTGTTTAAGTTTCAGTTTCTAGCCATGTTATTGTTTAAGTTCACATTTTGTAAAAAAACATTGTAAATAATTCCACACATGTCATTGAGTTTGCTCTTGGGTCCCATTCTCATATTTCCTCCTGTTTATGATAAGATAAGATAACCTTTATATCCAAATGTTCCGCTAGTATTTTTATAAAGAGTTACCTGTGCAGTGATGCTAAAGTTAATGATACATTAAACCAGTAGCTCTATAAATGCACAGTGACTTGAGAGTTGATGACAGAAAGCTTGGCCATGATAATGCAAGTGAGGTTTAGTAGATTCAAATGCATCTTATTGTGACACTTTCACCTGGTGTGGTTTTGACATCTAACTTCACTTCCTGAAATGTTGTGCAAGTGTCACCTTACTATAGCTGAGAGCAGTGAAGTGAGTTTGTGAAGTTAGGTGGGACCAGTAATCTTGAGTGCAGTGAAATAATGTGAAGGTAATTTACCACCAGCATCATGTGACCTGGCCTATGTTTGCTGAGCACACAGGAAAAAACAGCAGCTTTTCTAACAGACTCAACTCAGTCTCCACTGTTTCTGAAAAAAGTAGCAGCTGCATAGTGACCATAACAAGTTCCATGATCATATCAACCCTAACTGACAGTATACACAGTCCTTATTAATATATATGTACATCTGCCTGTTTGATACTTCATGAGTCAACCTTTCCTGTCAGTTTAGTTTGAACCTGGACTGGATTGAAACAGACCCATTTCTTTCTTTGTTTCGACACAAAAACAAACCTAAATTAGAGGATGTAAAAATTTTGAGACCAAGATCACAATACAAATACAGCCGAACACATAGTAACAACCACAACACTGCAGGACCTAGTTCAACCTTTAAGCCAGCGAGTCATGATTGCGGATGCCACTCAGTGTGTCCGCCTTCCCTGCAGTGGGTCCGCAGACTATGCCCCGCCACATATATGTATATATGTAGATTATTATATATGAGGTTTTGGCCATGATAGAAGACATAGCATACATTTTCACTGCTATGCAGGCGACACCCAACTTTATCTATCTATGAAGCCAGATAACACACACCATTTAGTTAAACTGCAGGAATGTCTTAAAGAAATGGATGGCCGCTAACTTTCTGCTTCTTAACTCAGATAAAACTGAGGTTATTGTACTCGGCCCTGAAAATCTTAGAAATATGGTATCTAACCAGATTATTACTCTGGATGGCATTACCTTGGCCTCCAGTAACGCTGTGAGGAACCTTGGAGTCAGTTTTGACCAAGACATGTCCTTTAATGTACATATTAAACAAATATGTAAGACTGCGTTCTTCCATTTGCGCAACATCTCTAAAATTAGAAATATCCTGTCTCAGAGTGACGCTGAAAAACTAATTCATGCATTTATTACTTCCAGGCTGGACGACTGTAATTCATTAATATCAGGATGTCCAAAAAACTCCCTGAAAAGCCTTCAGCTAATCCAAAATGCTGCAGCAAGAGTCCTGACAGGGACTAGAAAGAGAGAGCATATTTCTCCTGTTTTGGCTTCCCTTCATTGGCTTCCTGTTAAATCCAGAATTGAATTCAAAATCCTGCTCCTCACATACAAGGTCTTAAATAAACAGGCCCCATCTTATCTTAATAACCTTGTAGTACCATATCACCCTATTAGAGCACTTTGCTCTTGCACTGCAGGCCTACTTGTTGTTCCTAGAGTATTTAAAAGTAGAATGGGAGGGAGCGCCTTCAGTTTTCAGGCCCCTCTTCTGTGGAACCAGCTTCCAGTTTGGATTCAGGAGACAGACACTATCTCTACTTTTAAGATTAGGCTTAAAACTTTCCTTTTTGCTAAAGCATATAGTTAGGGCTGGACCAGGTGACCCTGAATCCTCCCTTAGTTATGCTGCAATAGACGTAGGCTGCCGGGGGATTCCCATGATGCATTGAGTTTTTCCTTTCCAGTCACCTTTCTCACTCACTATGTGTTAATAGACCTCTCTGCATTGAATCATATCTGTTATTAATCTCTGTCTCTCTTCCACAGCATGTCTTTATCCCGTCTTCCTTCTCTCACCCCAACCGGTCGCAGCAGATGGCCGCCCCTCCCTGAGCCTGGTTCTGCCGGAGGTTTCTTCCTGTTAAAAGGGAGTTTTTCCTTCCCACTGTCGCCAAAGTGCTTGCACATAGGGGGTCATATGGTTGTTGGGTTTTTCTCTGTATCTATGAAGCGCCTTGAGGCGACTGTTGTTGTGATTTGGCGCTATATAAATAAAATTGAATTTAATTGAATTGAATAAGGAAAGCAATCAATTTGAATACATTACTGGTTTAATGTGTGTGTGTACTGTATGGCCGCATGTCTGGTTGTACATTAAATACATAAAGAAACTTACATACCAGGTAATATCAATCTACAGTTTACAGTCCCTCTGTCATTTCCTTATCGCACTACGTCTCCTGTGACTGAATCTATCTTGACTGAAAGGGGTGGTTATTTAGTTATATACAGTGGGGCAAAAAAGTATTTAGTCAGCCACCGATTGTGCAAGTTCCCCCACTTAAAATGATGACAGAGGTCAGTAATTTGCACCAGAGGTACACTTCAACTGTGAGAGACAGAATGTGAAAAAAAAATCCATGAATTCACATGGTAGGATTTGTAAAGAATTTATTCGTAAATCAGGGTGGAAAACAAGTATTTGGTCAATAACAAAAATACAACTCAATACTTTGTAAAATAACCTTTGTTGGCAATAACAGAGGTCAAACGTTTACTATAGGTCTTTACCAGGTTTGCTGGTATTTTGGCCCATTCCTCCATGCAGATCTTCTCAAGAGCAGTGATGTTTTGGGGCTGTCGCCGAGCAACACGGACTTTCAACTCCCGCCACAGATTTTCTATGGGGTTGAGGTCTGGAGACTGGCTAGGCCACTCCAGGACTTTCAAATGCTTCTTACGGAGCCACTGCTTTGTTGCCCGGGCGGTGTGTTTTGGATCATTGTCATGTTGGAAGACCCAGCCTCGTTTCATCTTCAAAGTTCTCACTGATGGAAGGAGGTTTTGGCTCAAAATCTCACGATACTTGGCCCCATTCATTCTGTCCTTAACACGGATCAGTCGTCCTGTCCCCTTGGCAGAAAAACAGCCCCATAGCATGATGTTTCCACCCCCATGCTTCACAGTAGGTATGGTGTTCTTGGGATGCAACTCAGTATTCTTCTTCCTCCAAACACGACGAGTTGAGTTTATACCAAAAAGTTCTACTTTGGTTTCATCTGACCACATGACATTCTCCCAATCCTCTGCTGTATCATCCATGTGCTCTCTGGCAAACTTCAGACGGGCCTGGACATGCACTGGCTTCAGCAGCGGAACATGTCTGGCACTGCGGGATTTGATTCCCTGCCATTGTAGTGTGTTACTGATGGTGACCTTTGTTACTTTGGTCCCAGCTCTCTGCAGGTCATTCACCAGGTCCCCCCGTGTGGTTCTGGGATCTTTGCTCACCGTTCTCATGATCATTTTGACCCCACGGGATGAGATCTTGCGTGGAGCCCCAGATCGAGGGAGATTATCAGTGGTCTTGTATGTCTTCCATTTTCTGATGATTGCTCCCACAGTTGATTTTTTCACACCAAGCTGCTTGCCTATTGTAGATTCACTCTTCCCAGTCTGGTGCAGGTCTACAATTCTTTTCCTGGTGTCCTTCGAAAGCTCTTTGGTCTTGGCCATGGCGGAGTTTGGAGTCTGACTGGTTGAGGCTGTGGACAGGTGTCTTTTATACAGATGATGAGGTCAAACAGGTGCCATTCATACAGGTAACAAGTGGGGGACAGAAAAGCTTCTTACAGAAGACGTTACAGGTCTGTGAGAGCCAGGGATTTTCCTTGTTTGAGGTGACCAAATACTTATTTTCCACCCTGATTTACGAATAAATTCTTTACAAATCCTACCATGTGAATTCATGGATTTTTTTTTTCACATTCTGTCTCTCACAGTTGAAGTGTACCTCTGGTGCAAATTACTGACCTCTGTCATCATTTTAAGTGGGGGAACTTGCACAATCGGTGGCTGACTAAATACTTTTTTGCCCCACTGTATAATCAGTTTACTGAAATACACTGACCAGTCTGTCTGGCACCAACAGCCATGCCATATTCAAAGTCACTTAAATCACATTTCTTCCCCTTTCCTATGCCCAGTTTAAACTTCAACAGGTTGCCTTGACTTTGACTATATGCCTATATCTGGTGGCGGCCATGTGCCATGTTGGCTGATTAGTCTAGTACAAGCAGCTGAACAGGTTTACCTACAGAGTAGTGAGTGAGTGTCTTTTCTTAATGTGTATACATTAGTTTTGATATTAAATATAGTAAATTAATATTAAACATGGCTAAATTAAAGAAGTCTGTGTCTGTAACAGTAACCCCTGTGAACCTTAACTTTAGGCTTCACATTTTGATTCAGACAGTTCTAGCATTGCACATATTTCACCTGCTCTTCAAACTCTTTGTTTAAGAGTGCTGATCGATGAACCAGCACCCCAAAACATGAAGTCTGGATCGGGTCTTTGTTTAAAAAGTCCTAATATCTAAACCTATTGGTATTACCCAGCAGGAAATGCAGAGTTCACTCAGTCAGGGCACTTGACCTGTGATAACTGCATCTGTTATCCATGTGTCTACCCTGCCACCTCTGATAAAAAGCTGATGCACCGTTTTGTCACCACGGCAGAAGATGATGGGTGGAGGGGCACAATCTGTAGCACGTTCATGATGGTCAGGAAAGAAAGCTGGCCCTTTGTATTTCACTCTTACAGTCACTGTTAAACAAAATTAACTGTTAAATCACTTTTATGCATTTTATCCTAAAACTTGACTACATGACTTTAGAAAAAAGAAAAGAAAGGAAAACACTGACATTGTTCTACTGATTTGTCTTTTTTTCAATGATCCTTTATTGTTCATTTCACCACATCAGCAAAGAGACAGACTTTCTGTGTTGGTTTTTACAAAGTCTTTACTCTTTTCTTTAAAGCTCTGACCTTGTGTTGTCACTGTGCTGCATCTTTCTCTAGTGTGATATGCACTTGTATCTCACTCAACTCTCCTCCCCCCTGCAGACCATTTGACTCACCCTATGACTAAGTTTGACAGTCTTAAGCCACTTTTGTGCCTCTTTGGCAAACATTACAGCTGTACTCATACTAAGCAATTCATATTGTTCTTCACCATGCTTGCTTTCATGTTCCTTCATCCACAAACTGTTGAACTGTTTTCTTTTTTGAGCTCATTGGCTTTACATAACAGGTTGGGAAAAGATTTGCTTGGGGTAAAAAAAAGTCCTTTTTTGAATGAGTATTGCTGTAACCCTGTGCTTTTGCTGCAGAACAGCAGCTTTGACATTGATTTTAATCACTGACCTGGGAATGCTGCTTTGCTGATTTTGATGCTGAGCTCAAAGGCAAACACATATCTGGATGCAGCCTGAAAAGAGTGACATCAACACACACGTTGGCCAACAAACTGGACACAATATCGTATTGAGTGCCATGTGGAATGGAAAGCAGTCACGGATGGAGGCCTGGCAATGAAATCACAGTTTGCCAGTTTGGCTTTAGATAAATGGAAAGTCATCTCTTTAGAGAGAAAATTATGTTGTTAGGTGATATTAGGTGAAGAGATCCTAGTTAGGAATAGTTGGGCTAAACTCTCATCTGTGTGTAACATGGTAGACTAATGTGCCTGTGTTAATTCAGCTCCATATTATTGTGTGAAGTTGCACTGGGTTGGGAGTGGTTGTGTGTGTGTGTTACATTTTTGGTGAGCCAATGGCTGGAATGGGGTTGGACTAATTAGAGGCAGGTGTACTTGATTGCACTGATACACTGGTCTACTTATAGCCCAAACTACAAACACTGCTGTGTCGTTTTGTCTCTCTGTGCAGGTATGTAATGTGATGATATCGGATATGTTTGGGATGCATGGGTTTTGCGCTATGAATTCTATAGTGAATGTGTCGTTTTGTCTCTCTGTGCAGGCCAGGGCCTATTATATGCCACAGCCTAAAGGCAGCAGAGTTGCTGAGGCTGGAGTGACCACTGGCTATATGCTTGGAGGGTGGTGGGTCTCAGAGGACAACTTCTAACCCTGTTAAAGGCAACACGTGGAGTGCAACTGGCCGTGTGGCATAGCTGGCTCTGGCCTTGGGACTTTGTGTTTTTATTTGATTCATAAATGGGACACTGGACTGTTTTATCTTTTATCTCTTGATTTTTTGTCAATAAATTATCTTTTAGAATTTTATTGACTGTCATCTTTTTGCCCATGACTGAGACGGTTGGTCAGACCTAGAATCTTTCTTTGGGTGTGTTACATGTGCTTTTAGGACCAGGACACCCTTGTTATGGTCCGGGTGAGTGGCAGTTTTTTTCCACAGATATGTGGTCTCCACCTCTGGGCGGAGCCCTCATCATCTCACCTGTTGTCCACACTTGGTGGTGATTCCAGCCGGCTGTACTTAAGACCAGCGCATACAACTGTAAAATAATATGTGTCTTTGCAAGTTTGTCTGTTAACCCACTTTAGTGCTTCAACTTCTAGTTTAGGTTTACCTTGTGTTTCCTTGTGTTTTAGTCTTTTCATGGATCTCCAATTCTCCAACCTGGATGCACTCTCACTTACCTGGACGCTGGTCATTGCTGTGCATCACAAGTCACAGTTTCATGTTCTGTTTGCCTTCTCGCTTCATCTGCCTGCCCTCCTGTCACCGTTGTCCCGGATGACTGGATCACCCAGGCTGGACTCACTGCTCACACACACAACGGGCTACGATTGCTATCATTCGCCGCCGCCAACAAACTGGTCCTCGGGAACACGCTATTCCAACACTCGCTCAAACACCGTACGGCTGAACGACAAGACTACAGGGTATTGTACCAGACCATACGTAGTCTCAGTGGCAAGTGCAAGACAATGAATGATAACATCAGGAAGGTGGATGGCTCGTTTGTAAAGTCAACTGCGGAGCGCCTGCAACGGTGGAAAGAATACTTTGATGAACTCTACAATCGCGATCCACCCCAAGGTCCGGCCGCAGCGCCGCCCATCATTGACCCTCCTGCGGCGCCGATGTCTGATGCAGAACCAACGGTAGAAGAAGTCGAACTCGCAATCCATTTGCTAAAGAACAACAGTCCTCGTCATATGTCTACACTCATTATTCAAACTGATCTGGACATCAAATGTGATACCAGCAAATTGAAAAAAGGCGGCTGTCATTCCCATCCTAAAGAAAGGCGACAACCGAGAATGTAAAAACTACTGGGGCATCAGCTTACTGTCCATCGTCGGCAAGGTCCTTATGAAAATAATTCAATCGCGCCTTCAAAAGCACCGTGAGATGACCAGCCGGGAAGAACAGGCTGGGTTCCGACCCAGACGAGGCTGCAGCGACCAGATCTTCACCCTACGTCGACTCATGGAGGAACGGATCAGATGCGGACGCCGAACAGTCATCATCTTCATTGATTTCAAGTCTGCGTTTGATTGCATCGACCGGCCGGCCTTGTGGAGGGCTTTGGCAGCCGAACACATACCCGTGAAGATCATCGAGCTACTACAAGCCGCCTACGATGGCTCGACCAGCCAGATACGTATTCATGACGAAGTGTCCGAAGAATTCCCCATCATGACTGGGGTCCGGCAAGGCGATGTGGTGTCACGGCTGTTGTTCAACATCGTCATCGATGCGATAATGCGCAAAACATTCGAGGGCCGCTGCGGAGTCCAAGCCTCGACCAGTCAATTTATCACCGATCTAATGTTCGCTGACGATAGCGCCATTTTTGCCGAAGACAACACCGAGGCAACTCACATCCTCTATGACATCAGAATTTAAATATCTGGGGTCCCTCGTTGAGGAGAAGAAAGTGGCATCATCAGTGGAGATACGCTCCAGAATTGGGAAGGCGGCGGCAGCGTTAGCTTCCCTGCACTGGTGCGTTTGGAAGAAGAACAACATCTCATTGGCGAAGCCTGATCCTGCCCATTCTACTTTACGGCATGAAGACAATGCTCAAACACGACCTGAGCAAGCTCGAAGTTTTCCAAATGCGTTGCCTTAGATGCGTTTCCCTTCGCGACCGTCATTCGAATGACACCATCCCCACCAGCTGCGGCAGCCAACCAACGATCAGCGACCTAATCCAGCGCCGCCGACTCCGTTGGTTTGGCCACATTTGTCGAATGGACCAGAGCCGCTACCCCCATGGCCTACTCTGGTTGACCCGCCCCACTGATGGGAGGGTGCATCGAAATGCACCAAAAAAGACATGGATGAAACAAATCCAGGATAATTTGAAGGCCCTTCGACTTCACCTCGAGCAGGCAAGAACCATCGCCTTAGATCGAAAAGAGTGGAAGATAATCGTTGGTCAAGCAAGAGAACCTGCGGCACCTACAGCAGCGTACTGGTTGTGCGGCCGACCACCGCCGCTGGTTGCCTGCTAAAGGACAAGAGTGCTCACACTCATGCCATCTCAATTGACAAAGGCTTTCATGGCAAAGTTAATCTGAAAATTCCAGTTTTCAGAAGCTATTAAAAGAATAACAGTGAGGTTAACTACATGGAGTTTACAAGAGCAAGAAGATTAGCCACAATTCATCAGTAAAGATATTATATCTGTTGATACAGAATGGTAGTTCAGTTCAGTTTTACACATAAGTTGTGAGCAAACCAGAAAAAAACTCAAACACATTTTGATGACTTCTGTTTTATTACAACCTGCAAGTCTGTTGCTTCAGCTTTAATGAGATTTTGTGTGTGATTATATACATGCATTTATGTACTAAGATTCAAGTTCAAAATTAATTAGAGCTTTAACTGCCCAGAGAAGAGTCTGTAGCTGTGGCAGGTGGATGTCACAGTGGCAAGACTTTGCATCGGCTTTTTAGATTATGAATTTGGATGTTTGGTTGCTGCAGAGTCTGGCCTCACATGCTTGTAAAAAGTTGCAGGTCTTTTACCAGCAACAATGCCTGTAAAATTAGCATATGAGATGAGATTTTCATTGACTGTCAGACCACAGTTACTGTCTCTTCATGTCAAACAAGGCAAACTACATCTGTGTTATTATTACAGTACAGCAGAGCCTCACTCACTTTCACTATAAGACAATCTAAGCTATACATCAAAGTCCTCACTAGCTCCACCCCCATCAACCATCAGTCACACTATTTTTATCAAGTAACAACAAAATGTGTGAGAGAGTTTCTGTGTTGCTTTTCTTGTGAGTCTATCTCGTAGCAGCGTACACAACATTTGGCTCCAGCTCTCTCTGTGGTACAGACCTGATTTTTGCTCATAGAGGGAAATTCAGTGCTGCATAGTTCATGGCATCAGAGTCCACATTCTGAAAATGAAAATGTTCAAAGTCACTAATCTTACATATTTATTTATCTCTTAACATCCACTAGGTCAGAGGCAATCTGTGTAGACTGATGTGTGGATGTTTTAGTTTCTAAAAATGTACATTTTCAGCAACATAACTCAAACCTAATTCAAGACTGATTGCTGGTGACCAGTGGATGTTAATAGATGAATGATTGAATCAAACAATATATAAATCAATCGATCTGAATCTACAGTTAAAACAGATTACCTCACTGCGTTGTGGATTCTGTCCATCATCTTCAGCTATTTAATAGAAAAGCTACATCTGTTAGTTATCCACTAAAAATTTTCTTTGTTTAGTTTAGTTTAAATAAATCAATACCTGTATAAAATTTCCTGATCTTGACAACCAGACCAGTGATGACCAGTATAAGGAAAACAGTTAAACTGCCCAGAATCATAGTGGATGGATTTTGTGATCTACCTTGTAGAAGAAAGAGAAATAAATACATTACTTAATAAGAACAAATAACAGGAATAATAATTAAGAGTATCTGTAGTTTTTTGACTGGTAATAAAAACAGTACATGTTTTAATTGCTGTTAATGAATCAATAGAGAAAAAAACAATCTTACCTTGAACCTTTAAATTTGTTGCACCATAAACTATCAACTTTTCATTCTTGAGTTCGCCACAGAAATACAGCCCAGAGTCAGATGAATCCACTTGTTTGATCTCAAGAAACAGCAAAGAGATGTTGGATGTCATGCTGAATTTGCCATTTTGAAATCCTTCATAGAAAGATGCATTGCTCTCAGGGCTGAACATAGATGAGATCCTGCTAGCGTTGGGTCTGTTTGTCACTCTGAACCAGGATAAGTGAACACGATAACTGCTAAGGTTGGAGCACTGCAGCGTGACTTCTTCATCAGGCTGAACCTCCACAGAGTGAAACTCGAAGGCTAAGACAGAGATCCAACCTGGAACAAACAACGAGCATTAATGACATGTACGTAAGGTTCAGTTCTGCTGGATTACTGTATAGAAGTAAATGTAAAAAAAGTGATAGATGTACTTACTGAAGGTGCAGAGTAAAACTGGTTTCATGTTCATCATTCAGACAAGCACCACCTCAATGTCACTAACTGAACTGTGCTTCAGTAAAAGTGATCTGTACGTAAAGAGGCGGGCTGTGCTTTTATATGTACAGTTATTCAGACTGACAGTGACGGTGCTTTTAGGAGCACGAGTGCAAATTGACACTGAGTAAGAAAAACTGTGTATCATTAAAATCCAGTTTGATACCATTTTTCAAGTAAAGTTTTTACAAAAGGCTGTTTACAAGAGACATGTCAGTAAATTTATACAGTATTAAATATTCTTTGTTGTAGTATTCAATATTTATCACAGTCATTATTCAGTTGCTGGTTTTGTTAATGTTCACAAGTTTTTGTGCAGACTGTTCACTTCACATCTGTCTACAGACATGAAGTCTAAGTGTAATTTCAATAACTAAGCTCTGTAATCACTCGTTTGCTTTCCCGGTGTTTGGCTGCTGGTCTATTCTTTGTCTCACCTCCACTTTCCCTCCACTGTAAAACTCAATACTGACATTATTACTCCAGTTCAATCATCTTTTTGGCTGCCTACTTCAAGTCAGCCAGCCTCCACTCTGTGTACTTAAAGTCACACTGCTCATCTTTCATTCTTGCTTGCAACCTGCTTCGTAGGGACCCTCCAAGTCTTTCAGTGCTCCAGCCAAGCCTCCATCCTACCTTCAACTCATGTATTGAGTTTGCTCTTGGGTCCCACTCTCATATTTCCACCAACTGGTGGAAATATGAGACAGTACCTTTATATCTAAAAGTTCTCTTAGTATTTTATGAGGAGTTACCTTTGCAGTGATGCTAAAGTTAATGATATATTATGATATATTAAACTAGTAGTTCTATAAATACACAGTGACTTGAGAGTTCATGACTGGCTTGGCCATGATAATGCAAGTGAAGTTTAGTAGATCAAATGTAGCTAATTGTGAAACTTTACCCTGATGTGGTTTTGACGTCTAATTTCACATCTTAAAATGTAAAAAAAAAAAAAGCAGACCAAAGGCTGTACACGTGTCACCTTACTATAGCTGAGAGCAGTGAAGTGAGTTTGTGAAGTTAGCTGTGACGAAGTACTGCAGAGTGCAGTGAAATAATGTGAAGGTAGTTTAACACCAGCATCATGTGACCTGGCCTATGTGTGGTTAGCACAGAGCTAAAAAAAACACTCTGAGCAGCTCTTCTAACCAACTCAACTCAGTCTCCACTGTCTCTGAACAAAGTAGCAGCTGCAAAGTGATCATCAACACATCCTATGATCATATCAACCATAACTGACAGTATATACAGTCCTTATTAGTATGTATGTACATCTGCCTGTTTAATACTTCATGAGTGCACCTTTCCTCTCAGTTCAGTTTTAACCTGGACTGGATCAGTTTAACGAGACCTGTTTGTTTCTTTGTTTTGACACAAAAACAAACTTAAATTAGAGGATGTATGAATTCTTAGACCAAGATCACAATAGAAAGACAAAAAACTATTTTTGGGGTCTCTTTAACCTTCTCTCTCTTTTTTTAAAAATTAATAACATAATGGAAACAACAACAACAACAACAACAACAACAATAATAATAAAATAATAATAATAATGACAATAGGCATTGTCATTGCCCTCCCCCCCCAAAAAAAACAACAAAAAAACAAACAAACCAAGAACTCAAAAAAGTCAGCAAAACAAAAAGCACAGAACACGTTATACGAACCCCTCCCACCATCCCCCCATCCCTTTACCCCTGTATGGCTCTCAACCCCATCACATTCGTATATCCAGACAGCCCATATTTACACCTATGTATAGAAACTCCCATGCACAGGAATTACAGATAAAACCACAGCATTCAGGAAGTCGAGTCAGGAAAGCCCAACCGAGGATCAACTCAAAGCAGACCCAGGGGGGTTTGCATCACCTCTATGATCTGTTAGGTTCAGAGACGGTAGTACTGCCAGGAAGGGGCCCCAGATTTTTTCAAAGGTTCCATATTTCCCTTTTACATTATACGATATCTTCTCAGGTGTGCAGTAGGACGCTAGCTTGTTAATCCAGTGTCTCAATGTTGGAGAATTTTCAGATTTCCATTGTAGCAGAATACATTTTTTCACTGCTGTACTCGTAAGTAAAATAAAATATTTCTTATGATAATTCACATTGATAGAACCTGTGTCACCTAGAATCCATAGTTTTGGGTCCAGTTCAATTTGGATTCCCATTACCTTTGATATTATTTCAATGGCCCCTCTCCAAAATTCTTCTATCACTGGGCAATTCCACAGCATGTGCAGGAGATCGCCATCTATCACCTTACATCTCAAGCATCTGGGGGAATAATTACTATCAATTTTATGTTGCCTGTAAGGGGTGTAATATATCCTATGAAATATATTAAATTGCATTTGCCTGTGTTTTGTAGTAATTAACATGGTCTGTGCCTGTTCCAATAAGTGGTGCCATTCTACCTCTTCATAGACATAGCCCAAGTCTGTCTCCCATTTTCTTTTTATAGACGCTTTGTTGTGATCAGGTAACTTTTCCTTGATAATAGCTTATATAGAAGATGCTATTCTTTTTATTGACTTCCATGGTTTGGTGCAAATATGGGTTTCAAGAAGAGTTTCTTTTGGTATCTTGGGGAAAGCCCCTTTGGATTTCTCTTTGACCCAATCTCTTATTTGTAGGAATTTGAAGAAACTTTTTCCTGGAAGTTTGAATTTTTCCTTTAGTTGTTGAAAGTCAATAAATGTATCATTATTGTATAAGTCAGCAGCAGTTCGAATATTCCTGTCCTTCTATTCCCACAATATTGGGTCGGCAATATGATGAGAGAGGCCAGGGTTGCCCCATAAGGGTGTCCTTCTAAGAAAAGAGATATTTATTTTCATACGCGAGTGAAATCCCTGCCATGTGCTGAAGGTGTTTAATATTATCAAATTGTTTGTGAGCTTGGATAGACATTTTTTTTGTACCTAAAAATGGAACATCTTTTAATGGTATGGGGTTCACCTCATGTTGTTCTATTGGAACTAGGGATGCACCGATGCCGATACTGGTATCGGGTATCGGGGCCAATACTGTAAAATGTGTGTGTACTCATACTTGTAAAAGTTAACCGATACCATGAACCGATACTAACTTATTTCATTAGTCAGAGGGTGGCTTGTCAATTCTGTTGTAGTTTTTTAGATTGGTCACTAGGGGGACATCCCACGCTAAACAGGCACAGGGTTAGGCGAGTGAGACTGGCGGCTCCAGATAAAAAAGAGAAAGTGGAGGCTGCTGTAGCTAGGCTAAACAAAATGTCAGCAGTGTGGACCGGGACACCAAACTTTAACTCAGGTTTTGGAAAAGCGATGAAAAATGTCAAGAGAAAATCCACTGGCAGTTAAAATAACAGAAGCTCTGACTCATTTTATTTCTCTGGATGACCAGCCAATGCCGGTCGTGGAAAGCATAGGATTGAACCGTCTTCTCAGCATACTCGAGCCGCGATATGAAATTGGACACTCTGCAATAATTGAAAAGTTTATTTTATTCTCAAACCTAATTTGTATTTATTTTATTCCAAACAGAAGTGTTTATTTATTATTCTGAAAGCTCGAGACAGTGCCCAATAGTTCAGTGATATTTTGTTAAATTACAATGTGGATACTCCGCAATATTTTAACAGAAGTGCTTATTTTTCACTTGAAAATTTTTTTGTGGTCATTTTTATTACGATTTTATTTTTTATCGGCAGAGAATAAAATAAGACCTGTCTTCCAATTCATTGCATTTGTGTATGTGTGTGTGTGTGTGTGGGGTAGAAGTATCGGTTTTTGTACTCAGTATCGGCAAGTACTCAGATCCAAGTATCGGTATCGTATCGGTTTGAAAAAATTGGTATCGTTGCATCCCTAATTGGAACCCATCTAACCTCACTCCTCTCTGCATGAAGCCAGATCCAAATTGATCGGTACTGGGAGGCAAGATAATAGTTCCTAAAGTTTGGTAAATTAAGTCCTCCCCTTGAATATGGGGCCTGTAGTGAGGAGAGTTTGACTCTTGGATTTTTCTTTTGCCATATGAAAGAAATTATGAGTTTATTAAGCTCTTTGAAGAAACTTTTGGGAACATTTGTAGGGAGACATTGAAATAAGTAAATGAACTTAGGCAAAGTATTCATTTTAATAACATTAATTCTACCTATGAGGGATAATGGGAAATCCATCCATCTCTGAATATTAAGTTTGGTTTGCTCCAACAGTTTGATATAATTTAGTTTGAATATTTGATCTTCGGATTTACCAATTTGTATACCCAAATACATGAAACCATTATTACGCCACTGTAATGGGTGAGTAAGAGCTCTAATACGGCTATCTTGTATATTTAATGGCATAATCTCACTTTTGGTATAGTTTAACTTGTATCCTGAGGCTGCACTGTATTCTTTGAGACACTTCATTAAGGAGGGAATTGATTTAAGTTGGTCCATTATGTATAGTAGGAGGTCATCTGCATATAGATAAAGTTTATGTTCACTTGTACCAAATTTGATTCCAGATATGGAGGCACTAGTACAAATGGCAGCGGCTAGTGGTTCGATCGCAATCGCGAAGAGCAAGGGGGAGCTTGGACAACCTTGTCTGCAGCCTCTGGTTAAAGAGAAAGTGCCTGAGAGCACATCATTTGTTATGATATTGGCTCTGGGGGCATTAAAAAGTGTCCTAACATAGCGGGTGAACTTCTCTCCAAAGCCCATAGCTTCCATTGCCCGAAATAGAAAGTTTGGCTCAATCCTGTCAAATGTTTTATTAGCATCCATAGAGATTATTAGCAGGGGGTCATGATTTTTTTGAGCAGTGTTCAATATATGGAGCAAACGTCTCACATTATCTGCTCTGTGCCTGTTTTTAATAAAGCCTGTTTGGTCAGTGTGTATTATCTTGTGTCGAAAGTGTCGAAAATTATAACTTGCTATACAGAAGTTTCCTTAGTAACTTTGCCTCTTGCATATGGTCCAGAATTATGTGAGGGCAAGTCAGGATAAAGATAGATACATTCCTGGGCCTACCACAGAGAGCTCACGAATACATGTTTACTCTCCTCCGCTGTATCCGGGAACTTCTTTAACCTTCTCTTTTTCTGTTTTCAGGATACATTGTGCATTAGAACTGTGTACAATAATACCCAGGATGGGGGCGCACCACTGTAATACTCACAGCAGATTCATCCACATTTCCATGCTTTTCAGCATTCTTTTTTCCACACACACAGTTGCAACTTTTCAGCCACCAGCCGAACACATACCAACAACAACACTGCAGGATCTAGTTCAGCTTTTAAGCCGGCGAGGCGTGACTCGCCACATATCTGTAGATTATTTAATTGAGTTTTTGGCCATGATTCTTTGTTAAATGTATTTTTTATGAGCTACATTTTGGGGTGGGTCATTCACGGATGTGTTCTGTGACGCAATTTGAGTTATTTTTGTTTGTTAGTGCTCAGAAGTCATCTGGTCTTCATATTGTCCTGGCTGTTTTCCTTGTTTTTTGCTGAAGATGGCTTATTGTCATGGTTGACTGAACGGATTCAGGCGTAGATTTGAGGAAAAGTGCAAAGATGGTTTATTTAAAAAACACTGAGTGACTATATACAGAACGTGAAGGGAGTTCAGGGGTTCAAGGGTTCCATGCGGTATGGTGAGGGAAATTACACACAGACTGTAACAATTTGTTTTGTTGCAGCAGAAAGTGGACAGTGCAAAGTTACATAGCAAAAATTAGAAAAACACTAGAATAGGATAAGAATAAGATACTGTACACGACTGTACACAATAGATACAATAAAATAAAATACTATATACAATTGAATAAAATAGAATACAAATGCTAAATACAACTGAGTATAATACAACGATGCCAGAAAAGAGTATTGCACTTAGTGTTATTGCACATGTGTGGATGTGTGTGTTTGGTCAGTTTGAAGTATTTGTTGTGGAGTCTGACAGCAGTGGGGAGGAAAGACCTGCAAAATCTCTCCGTCCCACATCGTGGTCAGTGCTGTCAGAGTCTCCTGCATGGGGTGGGAGATGTTGTCCATCAGGGATGACAGCTTAGCCATCATTCTCCTGTCACTCCCACCTCCACTGGGTCCAGAGGGCATCCTAGAACAGAGCTGGCCCTGCGGATCAGCCTGTTCAGTCTCTTTCTGTCCCCAGCAGAAATGCTGCTGCCCCAGCAGACCACACCGTAAAAAATGGCTGAGGCCACCACAGAGTCATAAAGGTCTTCAGGAGTGGGCCCTTCACTCCAAAAGACCTGAGTCTCCGCAACAGGTACAGCCTGCTCTGCCCTTTTCCGTAGAGGGAGTCTGGGGTCCAGTCCAGTTTATTGTTCAGATGAACACCAAGGTACCTGTAGCTGTCCACAGTCTCAATGTCCATGTCTTGGATGTTCAGTGGTTGCAGTGGAGGATGTTTGTGCCTGCGGAAGTCTACCACCAGCTCCTTGGTTTTACTAGTGGTGATCTGCAGGTAGTTCTGCTGGCACCAGTCCACAAAACCATGGAACAGTTCTCTGTACTCCCTGTCATCCCCATCAGTGATGAGGCCGACTATTGCAGAGTCATCAGAGAACTTCTGCAGGAAGCACTGGGTGGAGTTGTGGGAGAAGTCTGCAGTGTAGATGGTGAAGAGGAACGGAGCCAGAACCGTTCCCTGTGGGGCCCCCGTACTGCAGACGACCCTGTCCTACACACAGCCCTGAGTTTTCACATACTGTGGTTGGTTGGTGAGGCAGGCCAGTATCCAGGTAGTGAGGTGATGGTCCACTCCTGAGTTCTCCAGTTCTCCCTCCAGTGGGAAGAATGGTGTTAGAAGCACTGGAGAAATCAAAGAACATGATTCTCACAGTGCTCCCAGCGGTCTCCAGGTGAGCAAGGGAACGATGTAGGAGGTAAATGACGGCATCATCCGCTCCAATGCCAGGCTGGTAGGCAAACTGAAGTGGGTCCAATGATGAGCTCACCAGGTGCCGAAGCTGAGCCAGGACCAGCCGCTCCAGGGTCTTCATCAGGTGGGATGTCAGAGCCACCGGCCTGTAGCTGTTGAGGTCCTTGGGGCGTGAAGTCTTATGGTCTGGTACAACACAGGAGGTTTTTCAGAGCTGTGGGACTCTTCCCAGCCTTAGGCTCAGGTTGAAGAGGTGCTCCATCACCCCACACAGTTGGTCCGGCAGGACTTGACGACCCTTGAGCTGATGCCATCTGGACCGCTGCCTTCCTGGCTTTAATCCTCCTCAGTTCTCTCCTAACCTGGGTGGTTGAGAGAGAGGGGTGAGCAGGGTGGATAGAGGAGATGTGAAGTGTCTGAGGTGTCAGAGGTGGAACAGCAGCAGTGGGGGTGGGTGAGTCTGCAGCCGATGTTGAAGACTGCCTCATGGATGAACCAAATCCGTTAAACAAATGACTCAGATCATTTTCCCACCTCACAAATAATCCTTAAGAGCCTCCTTGCTCTCCTCTGAACATCTCTGCACTGTGTGGGTGTCTGGTGGCTCCCTGCGCACTAAGGGCTCATACACGGGAAAAAGGTGCACTAGGTTGTGATCAGATCTGCACAGGGGAGGGAGAGGTGATGAACTGTATGCCTCTTCTGCGTTGGCGTACAGTAAGTCCAGTGTTTTATTGTCTCTGGTTGGGCACTTGTAGGAATGTTTAGCTTATTTTAGAGTTTAGGAATGTGTTAGAAGGATATAGAATTAGTGTAAAGACACGGACACTGCCCTGGATGTAAATAAAGGCCTAACGGTGTGTTCACACCGAACGCGATGGACGCGAACAAAAACGCCCCAAACGCCCCTAATTTGATGCGTGCACATTCGCGTCTCAACGCGTGTCCAAGAAAAATCCATCGCGCTTCAAAATATGATATTTTGACGCGCGTGAACCGGAAATGTGGGAGGGATGTGGGAGGAAGTTGTGCCAGACCGGTATCTTTGCAAGATGGCAGCTGTCGAGTTAGCGCTTGAAGAGAGAGTCTCCCTTCTCTATGTACTGTGGAGAGCAGAGCAGCGGCGTAAAAGACGCCCTCGCCGTACCTGGGTCCATCAGGTCCTCCAGAGGCGTGAGCAGTTTGGTGAGTTTCACCATTTGCTCCAGGAGCTGCGCCTGGATGACGGCCGATTTCAGCGATATCACCGTCTTTCACTCAGCCAGTTTGAGGACCTGCTTTCCCGCGTCGGTCCCAGAATCGCCCGCCTAGACACCAACTACAGGCGCTCAATCCCACCTGCAGAGCGCCTGTCCATCTGCCTGAGGTTAGTAAAAGTATTTAATATGGTAGTCCTTTATTGATACCTGTGCTAATATATGCTAAACTATCCATTTATACACTGCTAACGTGGATGTGCTATGCTAACAGTGAATGCTCTCTGTGTTTACTGAAAGCAAACTGTGGTACGGAGACGACTGTTTATAATATTTCTAGTGATACTCAGAAGGTCTCATCAAGTCCCGATTTAATTCGATTTATGCTGTTATCAGTGTTTGCAATGATAGCATGGCTGTGGTGTCATATCAATGTATGCGCTCGGTGTTTGCTGATATCAAACTGTAGCATTAGGACCACTGAGTTAACCTTTGTAGTGATACTCACTCCTTTTTATTTAGACCTGGTTTAATTCTGGGATAGTTGAATATTTGTATATAATCACCGCAGACTGTTTTAGATTATATCTAATATATATCATGTAATTATTCTTATAATTACAAAATGTTTTATGTAAGATTTATGTTTTGTAATTTTGTAATTTCAATAATGTATTTTGTAACTGCAGTACACATAATACTCATTTTAAACAATTTTGTCCAGGTTCCTTGCCACCGGGGACTCCTTCAGGACCATTGCGTTCAGTTTTCGAGTTGGTGTGTCCACTGTGAGCCAGATCATCCCCCAGGTAGCGACGGCCATCTGGGACTGTCTAGTGGACGATTTCATGGCTGTGCCTTCAACTGAAGACTGGCAGTCCATCGCAGAGGGATTCCAGGAACGCTGGAACTTCCCTCTCTGCTGTGGAGCTCTGGATGGGAAGCACGTCCAGACGAAGGCACCCCCCAACTCAGGATCCATGTTCCACAACTACAAGGGAACTTTTTCCATTGTTCTCCTTGCGGTTGTGGATGCAGAGCATCGCTTCCGCGTCATTGATGTTGGGGGGTACGGGAGGACCAGCGATGGTGGTATTCTGGCCAACTCCACCTTTGGTCAGGCTCTTCGGGCTGGGACTCTCCATCTGCCTCCTGACCAGCCTCTACCCGGTGGAGAACACCGTGGAGCCCAGCCCCATGTCTTTGTGGCTGATGAAGCGTTCCCGCTGCGGCGTGAGCTCATGAGGCCTTTCCCTGGACGCCTCCTCCCTTTAGAGAAGAGGATCTTTAACTATCGCCTTTCCAGGGCCAGGATGATAGTGGAGGGTGCCTTCGGTATCCTCTCCTCACAGTGGAGGTTGTATCGGCGCTCCATGGAGCTCCGTCCTGAAATTGCGGAGAAGTGTGTGAAGGCGACGTGTGTTCTCCACAATTTTCTGCGCTGTGTGGACGAGAGAGGGGCACCTGCTGTGAGGGGTGTGGCACCTGCTGTGGTGGAGCCGTTGCAAGGCCTGGGTCGTATGGCAGCAAACAACTCCTCCAGAGAGGCTGTCCTGGTGAGGGAGAAATTCATGGCCCACTTCTCGGCGGAGGGAGCTGTGTCTTGGCAACCAAAGGAGTAGCCTGTTTGAAGTCCGAGTGACTTCCCCACAACGGCTCTTTTAAGAGCCACCCACAAACCTCTAAAGAGTGTTCCTGTCCTTTTAATTTTTTCTTAATAAATGGAGCTCTACTCCAAAATAAACTAACCTCTTTTTACTCTCTTAAGTAACTTGTCTTCACTATGTTCCTATATACAGTGTGGTGCACAAGTTTGGGAAACCTTATTAATAGTCATTATTTTCCTGTATGAATCACTGTTACAATGAAAAATGTCACTTACATATATCATATAGGAGACACACACATTGATATACACTAAATATTTATTTCATTTCTTTTTTTGTGTTGCCAATTTATGCACCTGCTTGATTTAAACAGTTATTGCACACTTTCTGTAAACTGCATTTCACTTCTCAAATATCACTGTGTGTGTCTCCTATATGATATTTAACTGACTATTTTTATTGTGACAACCAATGATTTGTACAAGAAAATAATTACTTTTCACAATGTTGCCCAAACTTTTGCATCCCACTGTATTAGTATGTTTTGTCATTAGTATATGAAATAAATTCTACTTGTGTCAAGTCGGGTGCCAATATTTGCTGTGTAGTAGAACAGAGACATTTTGTCATTATAAATGTTTATTTGAAAAAATATAAATTCATTAACAAAAACATTTATCATAAATATATGAAATTTAACTATTTACAGAGAGACAGGAATAAAAAGGACCCAGCTTGGAGTGGAAGAGCCTCAGGGAGAAGGAGGAGAAAAATAAGAACATTGTTTCTGCCCTGGAGAGCTGCTGCCTCATCAGAAAACTACTGATCATTAGGGTCCAATGTTTCCAAATTTAACACAGCTGTGCTGTTTTCAAAAACTAATTTATAAATTTGAAATTTCACGAATTCTCGTGTCTGAGGCGGCATGCTCTCCAGAGCAGGAACAAGGCCGAGGAGGAAATGTTCAGTTGGAGACGGGCGTGGCCTCTTTAGGGACTCCAGGATGGCCAGCTCCACCGCCGATGGACCGTCCTGGGACCCGTCCCTCGCCCGCCTTCGAGCTGTCCTCCTCTGTGGGCCTGTAAAACACAGCACAAAACAAACACAAAGTAATGAGAAGGCTGCTACTAGATTTTCATTTTCAAAATTGAAAAAAAAAACAGGATATAAACAGATTGGTTGTAGATATTTAGTAAAGGTGATCACAAGGGAATTCAAGCAAGTAAAAAGCTGTCAGTGCTTGATGTTCATACCTGTGGGTGCAGCAGCAGGAGCTGAGGGACCAGGGACTGGAGAGCCAGGAGAAGAGACAGCTGAGGACTCTGCTGCATGATTACTTGACTCTATGAAGACAATATTAAATGTTAATATTATTATTAATGTTAATATAGGTTGAAGACAATAGTCATAGAGAATATTATATTATTATATACTTATATACTTATTATTATATACAGTGGTCTCTCATTTATTGCAGCACATGAACAGTAGTCACAGTTCTCACAAGTTGATTCTCAAAGTGAAAACCTTTGTCGATTTTAAAACGTAAAAGTATTATGCCGCGCTTTTTCTCCGTCTGCGGCGCCACTTTTGTGCGCCTTTTTTGCTCCCGGTGCAGGTGTCTATTTCCGAATGAGGGTCATAGTTATGAGTGTTTTTGTGCTGTTTTTTTCTATTGGACGTGATGGTTATCAAAACCAAACATGATAAGTTTGGCAAGCGCAGGAGACACAACACGGAGGAGATTTGTCATTTGGGCTGCAGAATGCAATGCGCATTGTTGAAAGCTGTACGGTGCAATAAAAAAAATCAGCGAAAAGGCGAGGCAGTGACGGATGAACAGCGGGACTACTGTATACTGTTTATTAATAAACAAAATATGTTCCTGTATGACAACACGCATAAATTAACTGCCTACATTAACTCAATGTAAACATACCTTCTGACTGACACTCCCCTGCTGCCTCTTCGGGCTGTCCCTGGTCCTCGGGGGAGAAGTTCTCCACGGTCCGCACCATATTGCCGCTAGTCTCCCGCGGGATGAGGAAGGGGTCCAGAAACCCCATGACCGCGAAGAACTTCCATCTTCTCCCCGATCCTGCTGCAGACCCACTCCTCTTCTCCTTCTCTGCCTTCTTCTCCTTATTATAAGTGTCCCTGAGGCTCTTCCACTTTCTCCTGCAGATGTCCTCTGAATAAACGCATTATCTTGTTAGCGGAAAGGTATTTGTACATCAGTGGGAAAATAGCGGGACAGTAGGCGGGCTTGCTAGCTTTTGCGCGGGTTCATCGGGTCAGTCTGAAAATTAAAAAGAAGGAATGAACTTACCAGGTTGCCCGATCTCCTCACTTATGTGTCTCCAAGCTAGGTCCTTTTTATTCCTGTCTCGGTAAAAGTAGTAGCTAGCATCGTACAGCTCCGGGTGATTAGCCACGGCACTGATGAGCTTTTCCTCCATACTGAATGAAGAATGAAGGGCTTTGGCTGGATCTGCCCCTTTGACCTAGGTCAGAGCCACGTCACCAGGCTCCTGATTGGTTGTCGCGGCGCGATTTGATGCTGGAGTTCAGCTTTTTCCAACTCGAGCGGTAGACGCGAAACGCGCGTATGCACAAAATGCAACACAAAAACTCACGCGCGTGGTTTTATTCGCGAGTCAAACGCGCCAGACGCGCTACACTGACGCGCGTTTCACGCGTTTTGGCGTTTTCGCGACGCAAATCTGCTTCCGAATTTTCGCAGGACCCGCAATCGCGCGTCATCGCGCTTTTCCATTGACTTTACATGTAAACCTGACGCTCTATTCGCGTCCATCGCGTTCGGTGTGAACACACCGTAAGTGTGTCATAAGCTTAGGAGTAGATTTCTAGGAGACCCTCCCCAGTTGAACTGTGAAAGTAAGACAAAGAGGAGTGAATACTGAGTGGAAATTCCCCAGAGGATACCTGGGTGGGGGTCTCAACATTTGTAACTGGATAACTGTGGTCTGGAAGGGAGATGGACTTTTATGACCGGCAGGGAGTCACCTACGCAGAGACACACACACACAGTGCTTAAACTGTTACACTCACACATCGACACGCACACTCACTCACGTGCACTCACACATACACACAGGTACGCGCATATGCTCAGTCACTCACGTGCACTCACATAGGCATACGGATATGCGCACACACAGGCACTCACGTGCTCGTGCATACACACACAGACACACAGAGTTTGCAGCACACCATGGGGGGTTTATGATGGGGTCGCTTCTATAAAGCTGGCTGTAACTAACAAAGGGGTGAAGATTTTGCAGAGGGACACACCGGCCTCGTCTTCCCTTCTAGAAGTGCATGCTTAAATGAAGATGAATAAAGATGAATAAAGGTTTTGTGAAATAACTACTGAGTTCCGGTGCTGTCTCTGGAAGTTTCGACGAATAAAAGAACCGGGGTAAAACTGATTTCGCAACACATGTCACATACTGGGTGAAGGTGGGCAGTGTGGAATTCAGTGAGAGATGATTAAAGTCCCCTGATATTAGAAGGGCTCTCAGATATTGTGTATGCAGTCTGCTGACCACAGAGTGGCTGACAGCACAAATTTAAGTTGGTATGACGGTTTGCCACTTAATTCTGCCCATCAGAGTATGCTTGTAGCTCATATTCACGAAGGTAGGATGGCTTGGCACTAAACTTTACCCGTCAGAGTATTTTTCTGGCTAATATTCACAAAGGTAGTACGGTTCACCACTTATTTTCGTGTTGTGCGCATGCACAGAAACAACGGGTAGGATGGTTTGTCAGGTAGGATGGATTCCCAGAACACACTCCCTCTGTGACTAGGTTAGCGATGTGAGCTCATCCATCTTATTGGGCAGCGATCTTACATTTCCAGTGATTAAAGAAGGGAGAGACGGTCTATAATGTCTTCTTCTTGGGCGACAGCACTCCCTCTCAGCACGACACACACATCTTTTAGCAGCATAACAAGCCACAGGTGAGTAACTGCTTCGAGATGTTTTGTCCAACGGAAGCCCACAATGAGCTCCGCCCAGGCAAGGAGGAGACAGTAGAAATAGTGAGAGAGAAGAAAAACCCTCATGAATACCTGTAGCCTTATTGAGCTGGCCGGGCAGACACAGCGACTGTGAAACTTATAGCTGAAATGTGTCCAGTTATTGTGTGACACACTGTAATGTGTGGTCACATTATGTGATTTAATTTTTGTATATTGTATAAGCTTTTAGGTGTAGTTTTGTTAAGGAAGGACCTTAATCTTGTGATTTTTGTTGGAGAGCCAACATGTGGTGTGATCCCTAGTTATGCCACAAGGGGGCACTTCCGCCCAGTGAGATGGTTTAGTGCAGGGGTGTCAAACTCAAATACACAGTGGGCCAAAATTCAAAACTGGAACAAAGTCGCGGGCTAACGTTAATATTTATTGAAAAAAAAATCTTCCTCCAGATTTAAGAATGAATCTCTTCTTATGGACTCAAACAAGTTTTGCTGAAAAACTGAATATGGAACAAGCAAAGCTTAATACTAAACAATATATATATTAGCTGTATAATACCAGTAGGCCAGCTCTGATAGTAATAATAATAATTTGGTATGGGCTTCGCGGGCCAAATGTAATTAGGCTGCGGGCCAAATTTGGCCCACGGGCCAGAGTTTGACACCTATGGGTTAGTGTGACGCTACTGCTTGTCTTCTGATCTGGCAAAAGCGAGAGAGGAAACACACTACCTGTCGTCCATCTCATGATTTATCTGTTTTTTTCAGGTTAGTAAGTAATAAGGCCACACATTTGGTCCACATAATTTACATGACAAATAAGGGTAAAACCCAACCAGTAGTTTGTTTTGCTGAGATCTGTATTCGTCTGTTTCGCTCATTGAAATGTGTTACGATCGAGAGTAGGAGCTAGCTTAGCTCGCCACATCCTGGAGTAGCTGTCAGCTTTGTTGTTTTCTAAACTTAAGGCACCCTCTTGTAACAAAAGTACACCATGGCTCCTGTATATTTGAGTTAATGTGTTCGCAGAGACAGTTTGATGTGTTGTCACTGTTATTGTCTAAAGTTAGTGTAATAACCTATAATAATTCTGATCGCTCTGCAATGTTGATGTGGAGATTTCCACTATACAGATACGCCATTAGTATATGGTACAGTACCGGAATGTTTGCTTTATCAAACTATGTGTGAAAAAAGTGTGATTTATAGCTCTTAGTAACAAACAACAGAGATGACTGTTTAGATTTTTGTTTATAGTATTTTAGTTTATTCTGATTTTGGGCTTTGGGAATGTGAGACAGAGATGTTAAGAAGTTTTTGCAACCTGTTGTGAACGCATGAATGTGTTTAAATAAAGATCTGGCAGAAGCGAGAGAGGAAACACACTACCTGTCGTCCATCTCATGATTTATCTGTTTTTTTCAGAACCAGACATAATCTGTCAGCCGCCCTCTTGCTTGGGGTGTGTTACAATTGCACTATAAGAAATATAGTGATGTGTCTTCATTCATTTTTTTCTGATGTGTGAACTAAACTAAAGGTTTTTAACCCGTATCACTCCTTGCACTACTGCTTGACCAATGGCTGATTGGATGCTTAGACTAATAAGCAAAAAAGTCCAAGTGCTCCTAAAAATACCAATTATCAGCTTTATAGGGAAAGCAATCAAATTCAATACATTACTGGTTTAATGTGTGCGTGTACTGTATGTCCACATGTCTGGTTGTACATTAAACACATGAAGAAACTTACATAGCAGGTAGAATCAATCTACAGTTATCAGCCCCTCTGTTATTTCTGGTTGGCTCAATACTTTCTATCTGTGTCTCTCTCCTTATCGCTCTAACTCTCCTCTGATTGACTCTATCTGGACTGAAAGGTGTGGTTATTTAGTTAAACATCAGCAGATTATTGAAATACATTGACCAGTCTGTCTGGCACCAACAACCATGCCATATTCAAAGTCCCTTAAATCACCTTTCTTCCCCTTTTCTTAAAATTGTTAAGTATTATTATTATTTTAACTAACACACGTAAATATACTTAAACTGTTGAATTATTTTTCTGATATAGTTGGGCTGAACTCACTGAACAGCACAGGATTCTGGAATATATTGTTAATAAGGTTGCAGGCAAACATCTCTGGCTGTGAGTACAGCTCCACATACCACACGGTTGTCTTTTGGTTTTAATATAGGTTGTAATCACATGTTAATTAATTTACTTTTGTGTGGTGATTTTAACAGAGGATTAGCCAGAATTCATCAATAAAGATATTATATCTGTTCAAACATAATGGTAGTTCAGTTTAGTTTTTACACATAAGTTGTGAGCAAACCAGAAAAAATTACAAATTTTTATGACTGCATCAGCTTTAATGAGATTTTATGTGTGAAAATATACATGCATTTTTGTCTTTACCCATATGGAAAAGAAATAGTAAAAACTTACAAAAGACTTGCATAAGACGTGGCCTACTTCATATAGTAATCATAGAAGGCTTATATGATTTACTCATGAAAGTGGCCACTTCCTCATTACTTTCATATATTGTTTTAGTAAGTATCCAAAACATACAAGTTTCATTTATGTAATTTTTCAAGGGATCTTACATCTGTTTTCACTCTTGTATGCTTTTCATTTAAGTTTCACACAAGACAGATACAAACTTTATAAGATTTATATATATCTTTTCCATTTAGATTCAAGTTAATTAATTAAAGCTTTAACTGCACAGAGAAGAGACTGTAGCAGTGGCAGGCAGATGTCACAGTGAGGAAACCCAACAACAAAGTGCAGCAATCAAACAACCAAATTCATAGTCTAAAAAGCTGATGGAGAGTCTGGCCACACATGCTTGTACAATGGTGCAGGACTTTTACCAGCAACAATGGTCTGACAGTCAATGAAAATCTCATTTCATCGTTTTACAGACACAGTCGCTGTCTCTTCCTGTTAAATAAGGTAAACTGCATCTGTGTTACGATTACACTACAGCAGAGCCTCACTCACTTTAACTGTAAGACAATCTAAGCTATACATCAAAGTCCTCACTAGCTCGTCCGCCATCAACCATCAGTCACATTTTTTTTTTGTCAAGCAACGTCAACATGTGTGAGAGATCTTTTGTGTTGCTTTTCTTGTGAGTCTATCTCGTAGCAGCGTACACAACATTTGGCTCCAGCTCTCTCTGTGGTACAGACCTTCTGATCTTTGCTCTGTGAGGGAAACTCAGTGCTGCATAGTTCATGGCATCAGAGTCCACATTCTGTCAAAATGTTCAAAGTCACTAATCCTGCACATTATTTATCTCTTAACATCCACTAGGTCAGATACAATCTGTGTAGACTGATGTGTGGATGTTTTAGTTTCTAAAAATGTACATTTTCAGCAACATAACTCAAACCTAATTCAAGACTGATTGCTGGTGACTGGTGGATGTTAATCGATGAATGATTGAATCAAACAATATATAAATCAATCGATCTGAATCTACGGTTTAAACAGATTACCTCACTGCGTTGTGGATTCTGTCCATCATCTTCAGCTATTTAATAGAAAAGCTGCATCAGTTAGTTATTCACTAAAAACTGTTGCATGTTTAGTTTAAGTTTAAATAAGTCAGTACCTGTATAAAATTTCCTGATCTTGATAATCAGACCGATGATGACCAGGAGAAGGAAAACAGTTAAACTGCCCAGAATCATAGTGGATGGATTTTGTGATGAATCTTCTACAAGAAAGAGAAATAAATACATTATTTAATACAAATAAATAATAGGAATAATAAACAAGAGTATCCTTAGTTTTTTGACAGGTAATAAAAATAGTACATGTTTTAATTGCTGTAAATGAATCAATAGAGAAAATATAAAAACAATCTTACCTTGAACCTTTAAATTTGTTGCACCATAAACTATGAACTTTTCATTCTTCGGCTCGCCACAGAAATACAGCCCAGAGTCAGATGAATCCACTTGTTTGATCTCAAGAAATAGCACAGAGATGTTGGATGCCATGCTGAACTTGCCATTTTGAAATCCTTCATTGAAAGTCACATTGCTCTCAGGGCTGAACATAGACGAGATCTTACTAGCTTTCGGTCTGTTGGTACTTCTGAACCAGGATAAGTGAACACGATAACTGCTAAGGTTGGAGCACTGCAGCGTGACTTCTTCACCAGGCTGAACCTCCACAGAGTGAAACTCGAAGGCTAAGACAGAGATCCAACCTGGAACAAACAACGAGCATTAATGACATGTACGTAAGGTTCAGTTCTGCTGGATTACTGTATCGAACTAAATGTGAAAAAGTTATAGATGTACTTACTGAAGGTGCAGAGTAATATTGGTTTCATGTTCATCACTGTGGCAAGCACCACCTCAATGTCACTAACTGAACTGTGCTCCAGTAAAAGTGATCTGCACGTAAAGAGGCGGGCTGTCCTTTTATATGTACAGTTAGTCAGACTGACAGTGACGGAGTGCAAACTGACACTGAGTAAGAAAAACTGGGTATTATTAAAATCCTGTTTAATGAGATAATCTGGGTAATGTTGCAAAAGTCTGTCTACAAAAGATGTCAGCCTGAATAATTATAAACAGTATTAGTCTTTATCTTTCTCTGAATAGGACTCCCTAAAGTCTTATCATTTCCCATCCTACGCAGTAGTGTTGTTAAATAATAATAATAATGTTGATTTACCTCGAGCAAGAAGTGACGTCATTTAGATTTGTTTGACACACAGGAGCACGTATGCTCTGAGCAGCTCTTCCAAATGAACTAACTGAATCGCCTCGTCTTTAAACAAATAGTAGCATTTAACAGTTGAACTGCTTACTGATCAGGAAGAGCCCCATCATGTGGTCAACTGTTATTCACAGCACATGCAGTACTTATTAGAAACATCTATGCATGTCCCCAATAATACATTAATCCAGGCAGTCAATCATCTTGTTAAAAATAAAAATCTTTCACAATGGTTCATGGCTTCTAAAAGTTTGCTAGTTTAATCAGATTGGGGCAGACAAAATCCTTTAGTAGGAAAAAAAAATGCTTTATTGATGAGGGCATCAAATACTCTCATTTTGTCAGATATTGAAATTATGAAATGAGCAAATTTTTATGCTCAGAAAACAATTTTCATGTCACAGTTGGTGACCATATAGAAATACGGCTGCTTTCCCTCTATGTTGTTGAATTAAAATTGCGTATACATGCTGAATGTTGTTCTTGTATCACCATTTATGTTTCTCTACTTGACTCACTGATATTTAAACTGGTAAGATCCATTTGTAAAGCATTTTTTCTAACTCTTTTAAATACAAGCAGCATTTTGTTGTAAACCATCATGTGTGTAAATATATCCTTTGTGCTATGTGACTACCTGATTAGATATTTCTGTTAACTAGCAGTTCAACAGGCCTACTAACAAAGTATGCTAACAATAAAGACATTACAGAATATCTATTTATAAACTCAATTTTAATACTAGAATATTAAAATACAGTTGAACTACTCCTTGTATAATTCCTACAGTGGTTTCAACCTTTATGTTCAAAGGCACTGCATGACCATAACCACAGTCATTTTAAGACAGTCATGGCGCTCAGAAGATTATGACCTAAAAAACAAATGTTTGCAAGACAGCCCTGTGATATTTTCCGTGGTATTCAGACCACAGAGTTTTGTCTCTTCCTGTTGAACATATCTCACACACCTTTATGCCCCTCTCACTATTAAACTAAAGCAGAGCCTCTTAATACAAAAAATAGTCTCCATTATTTATCAGTCTTCACTAACTCCTCCTCCATTACCTACCAATCACAATGGTTTGCTCTCAGATAAAGTCATAGCAGCTGTGGTGGGAGACGGAGAGATAGCTAGAAAGTGAGAAAGTATTAGAAGTTACTGCATTGTATTAATCTTTATTAGAAAAAGTGTTTTTTTGTTAAAAGTGGTTGTAAAGATTTGCATACACCAACTGTACAGAACATTACAAGCAGATAAATATGATAGCTGTCACTTTGTGCTGATGTTCCTGTTATTTTGTGAGTCTATCTCGTAGCAGCGTACAAAACATTTGGCTCCAGCTCCCTCTGTGGTGGAGGCCTTCTCATGTTTGTTCTGGTTTGGAAACTCAGTGCTGCATAGTTCATGGCGTCAGACTCTGCATTCTGTAATGGAAAATGTTTGAAGTCACTAATCTCAAAGCATTAAATGTTAACCTGTTGACATCCACCAGGTCACAGGCAGCCCATCAATAGATAAGATTAACATCCAACTGCTATTTATTGAAATTTAATCTTTTGGCAACGTCCAAATGGGAGAGATGGAAATATGGTAACATTTTCTGTTTTCTGCATTTTCAGCATAGCTAAAACAATTAAACCTAAACTTAGATGGATTGCTGTTGACTGATGGAAGCTAACAGTTTAAATAACTGAATCAGACGATATATCAATAAATCAACTGGAATCCAAGGTTAAAATAGATTACCTCACTGTGTTGCAAATTCTGCATCTTGTCATGAGCTAAATGACAGAAACAGTACATCTATCAGTTCTTTTCTCAAAACCTTTGCAATTTCAGTTTAAATTCAAACACATAAATACCTGTATGAAGTTTCCTGATGCTAACAACCAGACCAATGATGACCAGTAAAAGGAAAACAGTTAAACTCCCAAGGATCACAGTTGATAGATTGGTTAATCCATCTTCTAAAAAACCGTCAACTGAAAAAAAAGTAGCACATATAGGATATTCTGCCTTTTTGACAATTACTCAAAAATTAAAGTAAAAGAACAATCTTACCTTGAACCTTCAAATATGTTGCAGTGAAAACACTTGGCCTTCCCATGTGCAACTCTCCACAGAAATATAACCCAGAGTCAGATGGATCCACTTGTTTAATTTTGAGAAATACCACAGAGGTGTTGGATGTCATGTTAAATTTAGTATCTTGAAATCCATCACAGAAGGTAGCACGACTATTAGCAGTAGACATAAAAGAGATGCGACTGGCATTGAGTCTGTCGGCCAGTCTGAACCAGAATATGTGGGTTGCAAAACTGCTGAAGTTGGAGCACTGCAGTGTGACTTCTTGTCCAGGGTCAACCACCACAGTGTAAAACTGTGCGAGTGAAACAGATATCCAACCTGAAACAATCAACAAGTATTCATAAAAGACAAATTTCCAAAGAACAAAACAAAACCTAAAACTTATGTTGTCAATAAACTTTTGTGAATTTAATTTAATGGCAACAACAAATCTAAACTAACTACTGATAAAAATAGATAGGTGTACTTACTGAGAGTATAGAGTAAAAATGATAGCAAGTTGAAGTTCACCATTGTGCACATGGCCACTGCAACGGCACTAACTGAATGGTGCTCCAGCAAAAGTGATCTCTAGACAAAGAGGTGGGCTGTTCTTATATGTGTAGACTGACTGCAGACCAACTGCACTGGTGCTTGTAGAAAAGCGCAGCAACAAAAATCAGGATATCATCGCTTCTTTGTTAGGTTTGTTTGTTAGACAGTCTCAGTAATGCTTTTGTAAACCTTTCCTGACACTGGCACATTAAGTTTGTCTTTGATTTTTATAACTGCAGGACATGATAATAGTCTATGTGATTAAGCTTTGACTAAACCAGCATCTCTCTATCTAGCTAGCTGGATAGCTACTGCAGTTAAAACTTTATATTCAGGTTAGTATTTTAGAAACAGTTATGCAATAAGAAAGCCAGTTGCTTCATAAATTGCAGGCTGGCGTGCATGTGCACAAATATCACAAGTAAATTAACAACATGATTATATCTTTAGTGGATATCTGACCTCTATAAAAGTGATTAATTGATAGCAATTGAATGATACCAGTATAAGTTTAACATTGAGGGTAGTGATGTTAGTTTATGCAAGTCTTACAGTGGCTTGCAAAAGTATTCGGCCCCCTTGAACTTCCACATTTTGTCACATTACAGCCACAAACATGAATCAATTTTATTGGAATTCCACGTGATAGACCAACACAAAGTGGTGTACACGTGAGAAGTGGAACGAAAATCATACATGATTCCAAACATTTTTTACAAATAAATAACTGAAAAGTGGGGTGTGCGTAATTATTCAGCCCCCTGAGTCAATACTTTGTAGAACCACCTTTTGCTGCCATTACAGCTGCCAGTCTTTTAGGGTATGTCTCTACAAGCTTTGCACATCTAGAGACTGAAACCCTTGTCCCTTCTTCTTTGCAAAAGAGCTCCACAACTGCCCTGTAACGGCCTCTAAGGTTGTCTAAGAGAAAATTGGGAGCAACAACACCATGAAGTCCAAAGAACACACCAGACAGGTCAGGGATAAAATTATTGAGAAATTTAAAGCAGGTTTAGGCTACAAAAAGATTTCCCAAGCCTTGAACATCCCACGGAGCACTGTTCAAGCGATCATTCAGAAATGGAAGGAGTATGGCACAACTGTAAACCTACCAAGGCAAGGCCGTTCACCTAAACTCACAGGCAGAACAAGGAGAGCGCTCATCAGAAATGCAGCCAAGAGGCCCATGGTGACTCTGGACGAGCTGCAGAGATCTACGGCTCAGGTGGGGGAATCTGTCCATAGGACAACTATTAGTCGAGCACTGCACAAAGTTGGCCTTTATGGAAGAGTGGCAAGAAGAAAGCCATTGTTAAAAGAAAACCATAAGTAGTCCCATTTGCAGTTTGCCACAAGCCATTTGGGGGACATAGCAAACATGTGGAAGAAGGTGCTCTGGTCAGATGAGACCAAAATGGAACTTTTTGGCCAAAATGCAAAACGCTATGTGTGGCGGAAAACTAACACTGCACATCACTCTGAACACATCATCCCCACTGTCAAATATGGTGGTGGCAGTATCACGCTTTGGGGGTGCTTCTCTTCAGCAGGGACAGGGAAGCTAGTCAGAGTTGATGGGAAGATGGATGGAGCCAAATACAGGGCAATCTTGGAAGAAAACCTCTTGGAGTCTGCAAAAGACTTGAGACTGGGGCGGAGGTTCACCTTCCAGCAGGACAACAACCCTAAACATAAAGCCAGGACAACAGAGGAGTGGTTTAAAACAAAACATATCCATGTGTTAGAATGGCCCAGTCAAAGTCCAGATCTAAATCCAATCGAGAATCTGTGGCAAGATCTGAAAACTGCTGTTCACAAACGCTGTCCATCTAATCTGACTGAGCTGGAGCTGTTTAGCAAAGAAGAATGGGCAAAGATTTCAGTCTCTAGATGTGCAAAGCTGGTAGAGACATACCCTAAAAGACTGGCAGCTGTAATTACAGCAAAAGGTGGTTCTACAAAGTATTGACTCAGGGGGCTGAATAATTACGTACACCCCACTTTTCAGTTATTTATTTGTAAAAAATGTTTGGAATCATGTATGATTTTCGTTCCACTTCTCACGTGTACACCACTTTGTACTGGTCTTTCACGTGGAAATCCAATAAAATTGATTCATGTTTGTGGCTGTAATATGACAAAATGTGGAAAAGTTCAAGGGGGCCGAATACTTTTGCAAGCCACTGTAAGTCGGTTAAGTGTGATCCGTACTCAGGATGTTGTGAGACAATGTAAGGCTGACTTACCAAGAGTGTGAAGTGATGTCAAAAAGTTGTTTATTGTGTAGGAATAGATAATTTCTGAGCAGCTTTTCCAGATGAACTGACTGAATCAATCTCCTGAACAAATTAGTAGAATCAGCAATAAAACTGAGATACCTTACAGACCATGAAAAACCCAATTTTCACGTCTGTATGTCTCTTGATGCATGAATCCAATCAGACAATCATTGGATGAAAAAAACACCTTCATTAACTTTGACCTTGCCATGATTGTTGGTGGCAGAACAGTTAGTTCTGGTTAAAAATAAAAAAGACCCAATTACAACAGGTCAAACAACTCCTTTATTGAAGAGGATAATAATTCCAATATATCCTCACGTTTTTCTTGATAGAGTATACAAGATGGGCATGTCGAGATTATTAGGAAGCTGCACTGACTGTCAAAAATACAGATAACATATACCTTCAATGGTGTTTGTGTAAGGCCCACAGTATAATCAAGAATTACAGACATCTAGCAAAAACACTCACAAAGCGCATGGAAATTTAATTACTTTAGTTATTTTTTATCCTGTGACAATTTCTGATGCAGACTTTTTGTCTCATCAGACACACATTATTGCAATTTGGACTCTTTGCTTACTTGCGCACAACAAAAAAAACTGAACTGAACCTGCCAACATGATGCTGACACTTTCTACCTCAGACCAATAGACCAAGCAGGAAGTTTAGCTCACACCCTTCATTCTTCACCGTAGTTGTTCAGCTCTCCAGCCTCATCTGTCCAATCTTATTTCACCACTCAGCATATTGCATGTATATGTGTATTGCATATAGAAAAATTAAACCCAGCAACTTTTGCCTCCATTCCCTATCAACAGCTCCAATGTCTACACCACACAGTGTTACAACCTCCAGTGTTAGAACCCAGGTTCCAGCAGCTGTTCCTGCACCAGAACTGCCAGCCTACTACTCATCCATTTACTTCCACTTTCTCTTGTGACCTTGGGTACCAAGCTCTCATCAAACAAATATCAGATCATATACATCATCAGCAGGTGAACCTGAGGCTTTGAGCAGATTCCATTTGTAGTTCACAAAACAGGAACGCTTTATTTTTATTAGTAAGTATTTGACTATGGTGTCCACAGTTATCTGTTCTGTTCAGTCTACACCATAGGTACATCATAACCAGAAACTCTTCTGAAAAACATGTGATATACCCTATGTTGTAACCTATAACATTGTAACCTTTTCTTATTCCTAGATCTATATCAATCAATCAATCAATCAATCAATCAATCAACCAACCAATCAATCAATCAAGGCTTTATTCGCCACGTGCAGGTTGCCCTGCAGTGAAATGGGACACCCCCTCTACTTTACACACACAACACAGAGATTACATGGGGATACAGGCCGGAGATCGGTAGCGTTACAGAAAAAACACTGAAATATACACTACAATGGGAAAGTACAAGAGGAAAAAAAGAGACCTCTACTCATGCTGGGCTCCTGGGAGGACAGCATGAGAACAGGAAACAAAAAAACTCCTCTGCACAAAAAAGCACAAAAATGTCCACAGCACAACATTATGAAACACGTGACAAGCCACAGGGTTGGGTGGGGAGTGAGTAGTAATCCGTAGCAAACACAGCAGCCATCCTGCCCAGCGCTACCATTCCAGCGCGGGCTCAGACACACGGCGGGAACATTGAAAAATACTTGGTCAACTTTACTGTTATACCACAAATTAATGCTACCTGAACTTTTCTGCCCCGACACTGCAAATGTCCAAGTCAACAATATGTAAGATTTACATGTGGTAGTTTGTTTAAGCTAGCTATGTAGCACTGACCTTTGCTTTAACAATGAACATTTCTTTTGTTCTTTTCCAACACAGTGGAATTACTTACATAATCAGACTGAAAATACATGTAGCTGTCTGTACTTGCTTGACTCTCACTCTTACACACACAACTTAAAGCATTTAACACAAAATCTGATGAGGTTTACACTCATTTAAAAAATCATCAATTGGCCAGGAAAAGCTGTTTGTTAGCTATTAAAAAAGCCCTCAGCAAAGCAAAGTCATCTTATTATTTATCACCGATAAAAGGAAATAAAGATAACCCAAGGTTTTTTTTAGTGCTGTACCCAGGCTGACAAGGAGTAAGTCTGTCTGAAGTTTTAAGTGTTGAACATGCATGCATTTATCCTGTTGTGTAGAGATATTTACACCAGAAGTATCAATGAGAATTAAAAAAAAAAAAACACATTTGTTATGAGGATGATCTAATTATTGGATATTGCTTCTAAATATGTTTATTTAGGCTTTCACAGTTTTTTTTCCCTACACAGAAAAGCTGCCTGTTTTATCATCTACTTGAAACCACAGACTGTTTCTATTGTGATTGTCATACTGCAGTTTGCTGCTCTCTGCTGATAGAAGCCAATGGAACTCACCCATTTGTCTCTTTCTTTCTGCAAATTAGGATGTCCGGTGCAAAATGAAAAGCAGAAGTGACAACTCCACCCACAGGTGTCTCACAAACAGCAGGGGGGAAATAGCCATTCGTTACACTCTGAGCAGCAATTCACTTCCCTTCTGAACCTGTCTGGTGGCAACATACACAACAGTTGCCTGTGGCCCTCTTTTGTTTTTGATAAAAAGTTAGTGTGGCATCGTCCCTAAATATAGCATGTTTAAGGTATGTTAGTTTTGTTTAACTAAGTTGTATGTTTAAAATATCAATAAAAGACAGTATGCAATAACTTGCAAATATCATAAAACTGCATTTTATTTGACACAGAACACAGAAACACACATGTTTAAGCTTTTTAAGTAAAAAAGAAAGGTAATTTTTTTTAACAAGTTAGGTATAAACAAAGTAAGTGTATGAGTGTAAAAGACAGCATAAAATCTTTTCAGTCATGAAGACAGATATATATCTAACTGACACACAGCGCTGTGTGCTACCACATCGGTTCACATGTATTTGTATTAACTGGTAGCTTTGATTCAGATTCAGACATGTGGTTGCACATGTAGTATGCACAATATACATGTCAAAATTTGATCCAGGTTCCACAATGAAATACTCTGTTGTTCAGAAATATAGGTGGCATTTACTGTTTTATTAGAGATTCTGTAACAAGAAAAATGCAAGTTAACAAGTGTCAGAATTTTCATCACAGTTATGTTTAAACCATGCACCAAAAAAGTGCCACTAAAAAAGGCGAAAAACTAGAGACTATCTGGTAGCAGCATAGATCACATTTGACTCCATTTGGTTTCTTTTTGCTTTCGGCTGAAACGTTACTGTAGCATAGTTCAAGTCATCATTGTCTCGACTCTGTGAAAAGAACATTCACAATGAATAACAATTACTTATAAGGTGATTATTTGCTTAGTAGATCATATATTTGCAATACAACATACAGACAATGCAAATATATTTACTATAACACATATAGGAACACATCAAATGTTAGTGGTATGTGAGCTAGTTTTGTTTGGGCCTTGTCAAAGTACAAAAGTACATTTTAAATTTAGTCACCTCATTTTGGTCAAGATTTTGTTGTTCTTTAGAAGCTAGAAGGCAAAAACACCACAGTTACTCTGTCTGTTCATTAGTGCACATCATGAAGATTAAATACAGGAAAAGCTGTTGTATGTTTTAAAAAGTACCTTGCTTAAGTTTCCTGTTTTGAACAACCAGTCCAATGATGACCATTAGGAGGAAAACAGACAGAACTCCCAAGGTGACGCTCGTCAGCTTAGCTGCAACGTCAGGCTCTTCTACAAGACAAATGCAGAAAATTAAAGCCTCCAAAACTGTTTTTGGCTTTTAAATCATGTGCACATGCACAATAAAATACATTTTTAGAAAAATCTTACGTTTACATTTGCTGTCCATGTCATCCGCAGGCTCATCAGTGTCTTTTGAAAACAAGACACTGAATTAGTTTTTTATTGATTCAATAATTATAATTATAAAAATATAGAGCATCCACATTGTTGTACAGTGGAACCCCGACTTACGAAATAAATTCGTTCCAGAGGGTCTTTCGTACGTCAAAATTTTCACAAGTTAAAGCACCTTTTTCCATCGCCTTTTGAGTGAGGCGATGCTGGCTAAAGACGAAGTTCTTGGTGGAGGAGGACTTCGCTCATATTTATCAATAATTCAATATCAATAATCTCTTTGTTTCCATCGAGAGCACTTTATGCTTCTTTTTTTCACTCGGATCACTTGCAGAAAGTTTTTTCCGCACTATGAATGAACGATAGGCTAATTGCAAACGAAAAGCACACAAAATAGCGCAATGCAACAACAATATGTCTTTCATGTGGAACAGCGAAGCGCAAGTACAAAAGCCAAGGAGTTATCACATCATTCGGAAGGCATTGTGGGCATTCTGAGCTCAGCCAGCGGATTTCGTTACTTGGGCATTTTGCCGTACCACGGGCAGAAATATTACCGTTAAGTGCCTTTGTAACTTGAATTTTTCATTTAATGGGGTCTTTGTGAGCCGGGGTTCAACTGTATATGCAATGTAGGAAGTGTAGCTTAATGATAAAGAGAAATATTCAAACAGTGGGAACCAAATCAAAACAAAGACTACAATAATACAATAATCTTACCACCAACGTTTAAATGCGTCACACTGAAAACCAGACATCCATCATAAAATCCACAGAAATACAGCCCAGAGTCAGATTGATCCACTTTCTTGATTTTGAGGAAAAGAGTGGAGATGTTGGTTGTCATTTCAAATTTTCCATTTTGGAATCCATCACTGTATGTAACCTCACGTTCAGAATTTAAAGAAAGAGAGATGCAGCTGACTGTGGTACTGTTGACCATTCTGAACCAGAAAGTCAAAGAGTCCCATTTGGAGTTGTTAGTGCACTGCAGAGTCACATCTTCACCTGGCTGGACTTCTACAGTCTGAAAATCAGAAGCTGAAATGGAAATTCCCCCTGAAACAATGGAACAAAACAGACAAATGTTCTTTAGAGACTTACTGTAAGATAACATGATGGGGAATTCGATATCTCTAAATAGTAAAGTTGGTAATAAGCAAATGTAGTTGATGATGGGTTAAACAAACAATAATAAGTTAATATTGATGTTAAGTGTAATAAACTATACTTACAGAAGCTACAAAGACTTAAAGCTGTTATAAAGCTGAAGTTCATCGTTGTGTGTCTAACGCTCTTCAAGCCCGCAGTTGTTGTGTTCACTAGAAAGGTTGCTCTCAGTGTACTACTGTGAATGCGATAGAGGCGGAGTGTCATGTTTTACTTAAATCATTTCAAAGGGGCCATGTGAGCTTTCTCAAGACAGTGTTTATTCCTGTTTGGCCATTTTGTAGATAGCAACATCGACCCACACATTACTGTTAACAAGTAACAGCAAATTTAATTTAATCTTCATTTCATTTCACTTCATTTCCCAAGATGAATATCTATTTGATTTACCACTTTCTAAATACAGATGTTTGCCAATAGGGTCAAGAAAGACTCAGCACAAAATAAGAATATATTAGATGTGAGCAAACAGGTCAGTAACTGCACCCTAATTTAATTACCCTGCTAACCCTGATAATACTAGCAAGTTTTAGAGCTTGAGCATGTTTGGATCACTTCCTCGAAGTCCTTTCTTGATACTTAGAAGAATTTACTCCACTATTCAAAATGAGCTTTGTAGCAGGGTACCTCAGTCAAACATTGCATTTCTGTACTGAAAAATCAATGAAAGTGTTGTGAGAACTGCAGAAGGTGTATAGCCAGCTTCTGTCTTCAAGTAACTGGTAGTGATGGGATTTCCGGCTCTTTTTAGAGAACCGGCTCTTTCGGCTCGGCTCACTAAAAAGAGCCGGCTCTTTCGGCTCCCAACCGGATCTTCAGGTTGTTTTGCTACTTTACAGTGGCTTGCAAAAGTATTCGGCCCCCTTGAACTTTTCCACATTTTGTCACATTACAGCCACAAACATGAATATATCACTGAAAATCCACATGAAAGACCAATACACAGTGATGTACACGTGTGGTGCTATATTAAAAAGCTGGCAGTTGTTACAATGCTGATAGTGTCATGGTTGGCTGTGTGGCAGGCAAAGGTTGGACCCAAATGAAGGACGCAGAACACAAAGGGATGTACAAAAGGAGGGAGTTTTATTGCTGTAAAGTTATAAACCATAGCTAAACAAAAAACTTTAAAATGAGAAACTAAGAACTGGAAACAAAGAGCTAGAATAAAGGAGCAGCAATGGAAACAAGGGAAACAAGGAAACAAACAGCTATGTGAACGACACGTAAGCAGAGGAAAACATGGAACACAAGTAGAAATAATCAAACCAACAGGATAGTAGGAAGCAAAACTGAACAGAACCTGTCAACCCCCCCCCCCCAAAAAAAACCCCCAACCAAACAAACAAACAAACAAACAAACAAAAACCCAAAACAAACAACAAACAACAAACAAAACAGGAAACAAACATAGAAACACTGTGTCATGGACCGGGAACCATGACAGATCTTTAGTCAAAGAGTCCTTCAGTTAAGATAAGTCAACACTTTTTTGACAACAAAAGATATGCTGTTATATAATGAAGTTGTGCTTCAACTTCCATTTGATTTACAACTTCATGGGACATAGCAAATGTTTTTTAAAAAAAGAATACATGATCAAAAAATGCCATCTACAAAAGACAGAAACACAGTGACAGGAGGTCACTGAAAAAACTGTTCTCCATCATGGACAACCCATCACACCCAGTCCACTGTGGTCTGAAACTTAGAACCTAAGACAGAAATCCAGCCTGAAACAGTAGAAAGATGTTTCAAATGAACATGATGCAAAATCTGTTGTAAATTTACTTTACAGCTACCACCTCCATGCTTAAAAGCTGGTACAGTTTGAAAGACTCACCAGTCCTCCAAACATACCTCAGTTTTTGTCTTATCTGCCCATAAGACCTTTCTCCAGAAAGCAATTATTCTTTATTATTCTGATAAATCACTAGAAAGAAAAAAAAAAACAGAGAAACATTTTAGCAGGTGTGGTCTGCGATGCTGCTGCATGTGAGATGGATGCACCTGTGTGGTGGCCGAAACCTGCACAGCCCGACGTTGGGGAGATGGAGGGACTGACGCTGGCCGAGCCGCCTGGGAGCCCCGGTGCACTTCCACGGCTCCTGCGCCTCCGCTGCCACTGGATGCACGGGCAGCCCAACAGAATCCAGGCAGCACAAACAGCCAAGAAAAGGATCCAGCAGCACAAGAGTCAAGGGACAGTGAACTGACCAGAGGCCCATGAGGAACACCAGTCGGGTTAATGTGACACGATGAGATAGAGATGATGCTCTTATTTCCCTTTCTTGCAAATAAGATGCAGGTGCAGTAGCAATAACCTTACTACATAAACTTGATGACATGACTTTAATAGAAATACCATAGATCCAAGTAGAGCCATCATAGAGTTCATGTTATTTTTTATTAGGAGACTCAAAAACACATCAGGGTGTTTAGTTTTTAAGTACCATCACTTTTGTATCTGAAATCAACAAAGTCATTTGATAGTTGTTGTCAGTGGTTAAGTTCTCCTGTGACAGACAGACTTTGATATCAAAGCATAAGTAATAAATAAAGTTTTAGAGGTGCAGGAAATTTAATTTTGTATTACTTGACTTAAATTTAATTATATCCCAAATATTTATACGCATACAAAGTCTCATATTATCGGGTCATAGTGTACATTTGTTTTGAACTTGGCTATAATGCTCTGCTGTATGTAGAGGCCTTGTGAGTTCACTTGTGCTCAGGCCACAGTGAGCTGTCTCTTCCTGTGGTATGATGTCTCTCACTCAGCCCTGGAGGATTTGACTTGATTTTGACTTTGATTTTGATTTGACTTTGATTTGATTTGACTCTCCTTTTGAGTACAAATAACAATTATCATTTTCCATTTTGTCTGCTCACCAAAAAAATGAATATGCCCTTTTTTTCTTCTTCTCTTTTTTCAAATAAAGATCAGGGGCAAAAAAAAATATGAAACTAAATAGAAAAAGGGACACTAACATTGAAAATTTTGGACACACATTCTCATATAATGGTAAATGGCCTGTATTTATATAGCGCTTTACTAGTCCCTAAGGACCCCAAAGCGCTTTACATATCCAGTCATCCACCCATTCACACACTGGTGATAGCAAGCTACATTGTAGCCACAGCCACCCTGGGGCGCACTGACAGAGGCGAGGCTGCCGGACACTGGTGCCACCGGGCCCTCTGACCACCACCAGTAGGCAACGGGTGAAGTGTCTTGCCCAAGGACACAATGACCGAGACGGTTCAAGCCAGGGCTTGAACCGGCAACCTTCCGATTACAAGGCAAACTCCCAACTCTTGAGCCACGATTGATATAATGGTTTTTCTTTATTTTCGTGACTATTTACATTATAGATTATCAATGAAGGCATCAAAACTATGAATGAACATATTATGTAGTAAACAAAAAAGTGTGAATTAACTCAAAACACATTTTATATTTTATATTCGTCAAAATAGCCACCCTTTGCTTTGATTACTGCTTTGCACACTCATTCCCTAATGAGCTTCATGAAGTAGTCACCTGAAATGTTTTTCCAACAGTCTTAAAGGAGTTCCCAGAGATGCTGAGCACTTATTGGCCCATTTGCCTTCAATCTGCGGTCCATCTCATCCCAAAAAATCTCGACTGGGTTTAATCTGAGCAAAACCTTCCTTAATTGTATTTGCAACATATCCTGCTGTGAATTCTTTATCTTGTGACACGTGGATGATGCATTTAGTCTTTCTGAGGTTTTAACTGCTGAACCTGCATACATTTATCCTGTTGTTTAGAGATATTTACACCAGAAGTCTCAATGGGAATAAAAAGAAACCAAACCCGCATTTGTTATGTGGATGATCTAATTATTGGATATTTCTTTTCTTGAATGTTTATTTATGTTTTTACACTGTTTTTTTCCCCACACAGAATATGAGTAATGGGTTAAAGTGAGAATTCAGTTACTTCTCAGGTTTAATTGTTTGAACATGTAAAAAAAATGGAATAGATGGGAGTTAGAGCTAAAAGTCCTGCCTGTTTTATCATATCTACTCGAAACCACAGGCTGTTTCTACTGTGATAATTTTATGAATTCATACTGCAGTGTGCTGCTCTCTGCTAATAGAAGTCAATGGAACTCACCCAGATGTCTCATTCTTTCTCTAGATGTCATCAATCATTTGAATATGACAATATTTATGTAATTACCTTTTGAATCTCAACGTTTAAATAATTTGATTGCCTATATTGTTTTCTACGGAGCCCCGCAAGGGACATGGGAGAAAAAGAAATTAAGATAAACTTTCGCGAGATCTTGCAAAAGTTTTAGCTGCATTCGGAGGCTGCCAGGTCGAAGACGACCGGGAGGTCGAGGCAGGATGTGCCGGGAGAGCGGTGTTCCCCCCGGCTATAGTAGGTCTCTACCTAGCTTCTTGACTTAGCTTCGAGATGGTGGGTGTCAGATGTCTCCGAAAACGTCGGAGCACTTTTGCAAATATGTGATGTGTTGTAAATCGAGCAGATATTTGACATTTACACAGCTACATTCACGCCTCAAAATATCTTAAAAGTTTATTTTGTGACCCAGAAAGAGTAATATTACAGCTAAGTAGCTGCCGCCATTGTTGGAATTCAACTTTTGCGAGACCCCGAGTTACCTTTGCGAGATCCCGCAAAACTTTTGCAAGATCCCGAGTTTGTTTTGCGAGATCTCGCAAAAGTTCATCTTAATTTTTTTTCTCCCATGTCCCCTGCGGGGCTCCGTAGTTTTCAGAGTCTACAGTAAAAAAGTCAGAAATTGGGTAGTTTTTTAATTTGTGTGCACACGTGTGCACAAAATCAAATCCTTGCTCCTCACCAGCTGTGAGCACCAAGCATCTTGTTTCTCTATAGTAGTTTGTTCACGTCTGAGGTGACTCTGGGGTAAAAACTCAGACTATTACATGGACACAGAACTGTTTTTTATTCCTGATTTATTGCTAAGTGTAGATATTATTAAAGTTACAATATTGTGTGGACAAGAAAGTGTTTTCTTGCACTTTGAATGTGCACAAAGAGAAATTAGGATCTCCAGTGCATTATGAAAAGTAACAACCTCATCCACAGGGGTCTCACAAACAGCAGGTGGGAAAAGGCATTTCTTCTACTCTGAGCAGCAATTCACTTCACCCTGAACAAATCTGGTGGCATACACAACAGTTGATTAAAAGTCACTGTGGCATAGTTCATATGTGTAGCATGTTTAGGTTATGTTAGTTATGTTTAACATATAAATAAAAGAAGTATGCAATAACTTGCAAATCTCATAAAACTGCATTTTATTTGCAACAGAACACAGAAACATAGCATGTTTAAACTTTTTAAGTAAAACTTTAAAAACTCCGCAGTTGGTGTGTTCACTAGAAAGGTTGCTCTCAGTGTACTACTGTCAATGCAATAGTGGCAGAGTGTCACGTGGTGCTTAAACTATTTCAAACTGGCTCTCTCAAGACAGTGTTTATTTCTGTTCAGCCATTTTATAGATAATAAAATGAACCCACACATAACTGTTAACAAGTAACAGCAAATTTATTTTAATCTTCGTTTCATTTCACTTCCTTTCCCAAGATGAATCTATTTCAGTTATCACGTTCTAAATACAGATGTTCGCCAATAGGATCAAGAAAGACTCAAACAGCACAAAATAAGCTTTAGGTTTTCCTGCCAGAAGAGCAGGAAAACACGAGGGACATAACTGGATTTAACAAAAAGCAAGCCTTTAATTATGGCTGACAGAGAAACATAGAAACAAAAGGCAATGATGAAACTAAACTATAGCCTAAACTGGGGAAGCTAGGATTAACTATGAGAACAGTGACATGAAACATAAACATGAACATGAATCTGAACCCAAGCTTGAAAGTAATCCTGTGACTTGAAGTACATGATGCTAGAAAAACAGATGACCCAACACTTAACAGAGGAAGACAGGGGCTGTGTCCCAATTCAGGGTCTGCACGCTTGAAGTACGCATTTTAAGTGTGACTACGTCACCGCCACACGACAACGTATGTCCCAATCCGAAGTATACTTCAAATGCATACTCCAAATGCGCCGTCGATTTCCCTAAATATCAAGCGTGGTCCGGTGCACGCTTCGTGGTCCCATATATCCCACAATTCATAGCGCAACGGTGGGTGTGGATAATTTTGCTGCAAAATACGGCAGAAGGGTACGGAGCCCCGCAGGGGACATGGGAGAAAAAAAAATTAAGACGGAACTAAACGGAACAAAACAAACTCGGGATCTCGCAAAAAAGTTTTAGCCGCATTCTTCAAAGCCGACCGGGAGGTCAAGGCACGATGTGCCAGAAGAGCGGTGTTCCTCCCGGCTGTAGTAGATCTCGACCTCTGGTTAGCTTCGAGATGGTGGGTGTATATATATATATATATATTAGGGGTGCAACGATACTCGTATCGATATCGAACCGTTCGATACAGTGCTTTCGGTTCGGTACGCACATGTATCGAACGATACAACATTTTTAATTTATTTTATCAACTTTCCTTCTGACGATGCTGTCTGTGTTGAGCGCTCAGTGGATCTGCGCTCGACAGTGCAGCCTAGGCGGAGTAGTCGAACACAGATTCACTGAGCGCAGGGCAAGCTAGCGAGACAGAAGCTAGGCTAGTTGCAACATGGCAAATTGAACCTCCCCCACCCTCATTCAGATCTGGCGTTTGGAACTATTTTGGTTTTCATGTGACGTATGATCCTGAAGGTAAGCGCGTCATGGACAAAAGTAAAACAGTATGTTGGATGTGCCAGCAATGCTCAATTGGTGGGAACTAGGGTGTTAGCGCAGTTAGCTCGTTAATGTGTTGACGTCTTCCAGCCCCACTCATGAGGCGATCCGCTCGTTAACGGAGATTTGCCGTGTTGTGACATTAATGTCATTTCAGATTAACGCTGACAGCACTAGTGGGAACACAACCAATATGACTGCACATTTACTCCGACATCATCCTAGTGCAAAGACAAGTGGAAGCAGACAAAAACAAGCATGCATGCTACAAACTTTACCCGAGTCATTTAGACAGCCGTTAGCACATGATTCTCCTTATGGGGACCTGATATGTTTAATATGCTGCTGAGAATATAGCCCAGAAGAAGCGTATAGTATAGCTTTTATTTTGGAAAGAGACATTTCTCTGTAATAAACTCTCTTTCCCAAAGATGAGTGATTCCTCAATCAGATACAGGGCTCGCAAAATCGCTAGCCCGACGTCCTGGGGCTTTTTTCCAGTCGGGCTACCAAAATCTCTCTCTGCCCTGCCCGTCGGCCTATCGTAGGAAGGAAAAATATATGTCAATGCTTTTGCATTCTTTCGGAAATGTAGCTGGGTAATTATGTCATTGGCATCGGCCACTGTCAATATGTGACATACTGAAATCGCGTTTGAATTTGCGCTTTTTTTTTGCTTTCACTTTGCAATCGCGTGAACTGTGTATAGAGAGCGACAGTACTGATTGGTGAGTGATGATAATTTGCGCACCAATTCCTCTGACATCGTCTTATCAATCGTTAGCTTACTATGCAAACATGACAAGTGAAATCTCCCCCAGCTTAAACATGTGAGAGGTTGATCACGCAGAGAATCGCTGAGCGTTATGTTAGTGCGTGTGTAAAAGCAGCAGGATATATATTTTAGTTCTGCTGAGCCAAATAAGACAGGTCAGGGTGAAGAAGTGACAAAACGCAAAAGTTATGACAAATCAGACTATAAGACAAAAAGAAAGTGCAGCTTTATGGTTTCATGGACAAAAGAATTTCTGTGGCTGCAATATGACGAGCTAAATAACCAGGGCTGCACATAAGTGGTCCGCAGGTGCGCATTCGCTGTCAAAATAAAAACCCGCACAAGATAAGAAGTTGCAACGCGTGTTTGCGTACATAAGATTTTCAGGAGGAGGACAGACATTTGTTTTGAACTCTTAAAGATGTCGAAGAAGCTCCTTTAAGCAGTTACTGTGATGTTCCTCCACCTCCAAAGAAATGTCAGGAGTCCGAACCACAAAAGAAGCGCGTATTCTCGGAAAAGTGGTTGCAGGAGGTGAGCTGGCTTCAAACAAATGATGAACGCACAGAGAGGTGGTGCAGAATGTGCCGTGAAAATTTAATAAATGACAAATTAATAAAAAGGCATGAACATTTTTTTTGTATCGAAAAAATATCGAACCGTGACACCAAAGTATCGAACCGAACCGAACCGTGAATTTTGTGTATCGTTGCACCCCTAATATATATATATATATATATATATATATATATATATATGGCCAACAAAACATTTTTTCTCCTTCATTTATGTCACACAATGCTGTATGTAACGTTTCTCGCGGTTAGTGTCATGGTTGCTAGGCAACCTGAACAGCGCCACGAAGGCTAGACCGTCCCATTTCACAAGCCTCTTACTTCCGCACTTCTCGTACTCATAGTACGCACCGTACGTAGTACGTGTAGTGGGTGTACTTCAAGCGTGTGGTCTCTTAATTGGGACACAGCCAGAGGACTTAAACACACAAAGGTAATGTGGGTAGTGGAAACACCTGGAGAAACACAGCTGACACAAATCAACATGACGCTACAGGGAAAGCAAAACTAAACACACTGAACATGGAAACACAAGACTTTCAAAATAAAATAGGAAGCATAATGAGACATTATGAGCATAATAGACAGGACAACACAAGCTCGACACCTCTGTCAACCACTGCATTTCTGTACTGAAAAATCAAGAACTACAGAAGGTGTATACTCTTAAATCAATTCAATTCAATTCAATTCAATTTTATTTATATAGCGCCAAATCACAACAAATGTCGCCTCAAGGCGCTTCATAGATACAGAGAAAAGCCCAACAATCATATGACCCCCTATGAGCAAGCACTTTGGCGACAGTGGGAAGGAAAAACTCCCTTTTAACAGGAAGAAACCTCCGGCAGAACCAGGCTCAGGGAGGGGCGGCCATCTGCTGCGACCGGTTGGGGTGAGAGAAGGAAGACAGGATAAAGACATGCTGTGGAAGAGAGACAGAGATTAATAACAGATACGATTCAATACAGAGAGGTCTGTTAATACATAGTGAGTGAGAAAGGTGACTGGAAAGGAAAAACTCAATGCATCATGGGAATCCCCCGGCAGCCTACATCTATTGCAGCATAACTAAGGGAGGATTCAGGGTCACCTGGTCCAGCCCTAACTATATGCTTTAGCAAAAAGGAAAGTTTTAAGCCTAATCTTAAAAGTAGAGATAGTGTCTGTCTCCCGAATCCAAACTGGAAGCTGGTTCCACAGAAGAGGGGCCTGAAAACTGAAGGCTCTCCCTCCCATTCTACTTTTAAATACTCTAGGAACAACAAGTAGGCCTGCAGAGCGAGAGCGAAGTGCTCTAATAGGGTGATATGGTACTACAAGGTCATTAAGATAAGATGGGGCCTGATTATTTAAGACCTTGTATGTGAGGAGCAGGATTTTGAATTCAATTCTGGATTTAACAGGAAGCCAATGAAGGGAAGCCAAAACAGGAGAAATATGCTCTCTCTTTCTAGTCCCTGTCAGTACTCTTGCTGCAGCATTTTGGATTAACTGAAGGCTTTTCAGTGAGTTTTTTGGACATCCTGATAATAATGAATTGCAGTAGTCCAGCCTGGAAGTAATAAATGCATGAACTAGTTTTTCAGCGTCACTCTGAGACAGGATATTTCTAATTTTAGAGATGTTGCGCAAATGGAAGAACGCAGTCTTACATATTTGTTTAATATGTGCGTTGAAGGACATATCCTGGTCAAAAATGACTCCAAGGTTCCTCACAGTGTTACTGGAGGCCAAGGTAATGCCATCCAGAGTAAGAATCTGGTTAGATACCAAATTTCAAAGCTTTTCAGCGCCGAGTACAATGACCTCAGTTTTATCTGAGTTGAGAAGCAGAAAGTTAGTGGCCATCGAAGTCTTTATGTCTTTAAGACATTCCTGCAGTTTAACTAATTGGTGTGTGTTATCTGGCTTCATGGACAGATAGAGCTGGGTGTCATCTGCATAGCAGTGAAAATGTATGCTATGTCTTCTAATGATGCTGCCTAGGGGAAGCATGTATAATGTAAACAGAATTGGTCCTAGCACTGAACCCTGTGGAACTCCATAATTAACCTCAGTGTGTGAAGAGGACTCTCCATTTACATGCACAAATTGGAGTCTATTAGATAGATATGATACAAACCACTGCAGTGCAATACCTGTAATACCTACAGCATGTTCTAATCGCTCTAATAGAATATTATGGTCAACAGTATCGAATGCTGCACTAAGGTCTAGAAGGACAAGCACAGAGATGAGTCCACTGTCAGAGGCCATAAGAAGATCATTTGTAACCTTCACTAAAGCTGTTTCTGTGCTGTGATGAGCTCTGAAACCTGACTGAAACTCTTAAAATAAACCATTCCTCTGCAGATGATCTGTTAGCTGTTTGACAACTACTCTTTCAAGGATTTTTGATATGAAAGGAAGGTTGGAGATTGGCCTATAATTAGCTAAGACTGCTGGGTCTAGAGATGGCTTTTTGAGTAAAGGTTTAACTGCAGCCACCTTGAAGGCCTGTGGTACATAGCCGATTATTAGAGATAGGTTGATCATATATAAGATCGAAGAATTAATCAATCGCAGAACTTCTTTGAGCAGTTTTGTAGGAATGGGGTCTAAAAGACACGTTGATGGTTTGGAGGAAGTAATTATTGACGTTAACTCAGAAAGATCGATTGGAAAAAAAGAGTCTAACTTAACATCAATGGAACTACAAGTAGCTGTAGATAATATTACATCTGTGGGATGATTATTGGTAATTTTTTCTCTAATGATAAAAATTTTATTTGTGAAGAAGTTCATGAAGTCATCACTAGTTAACGTTAAAGGGATGGTTGGCTCAAAAGAGCTCTGGCTTTTTGTCAGCCTGGCTACAGTGCTGAAGAGAAACCTGGGGTTGTTCTTATTTTCTTCAATCAGTGACGAATAGTAAGCTGTTCTGGCTTTGCGGACGGCTTTCTTATAAAGCAACAAACTATTTCTCCAGGCTAAATGATGATCCTCTAAATTTGTGACACGCCATTTCCTCTCCAGATTACGAGTCGTCTGCTTGAGGGTACGTGTTTGAGAATTATACCACGGGGTCATGTACTTCTGATTAGAGACCTTAGTTTTCACTGGAGCTACAGTATCCAGAGTCGTACGTAGTGAGGAGGTGAAATTATTAACAAGATAATCGACCTCTGTTGGGGTAGCGTTCAGATAGCTGCTCTGCTCTGTGTTGGTACAGGGCATTGACGATGATAACAGTGGCTGGATTATATTCTTAAACTTAGTTACAGCGCTTTCAGAAAGACATCTACTTTGATAAAGTCCACTCTCCACTGCTGCGTAATCAATTATTGTAAATGTAAATGTTATCAAGAAATGATCAGACAGGAGAGGGTTTTCAGGAAACACTGTTAAATGTTCAGTTTCTATGCCATATGTTAAAACAAGATCTAGAGTGTGATTAAAGTGGTGGGTGGGTTCTTTTACATTTTGAGAGAAACCAATTGAGTCTAACAACAGATTAAATGCCATGTTGAGGCTGTCATTTTTAGCATCTACATGGATGTTAAAATCACCCACAATAATTATTTTATCTGAGCTCAGAACTAAATTAGATATAAAGTCTGAGAAATCAGACAGAAACTCTGTGTAAGGCCCAGGTGGACGATAGATGATAACAAGTAAGACTGGTTTCTGAGTTTCACAGCTGGGGTGGATAATGTTAAGCATCAGGCTTTCAAATGAATTAAAAGTCTGTCTTGGTCTTTCGTTAATTAATAGACTGGTGTGAAAAATTGCTGCCACACCGCCCTGTGCTTCGAGATTTCTGGTAGTTAGAATGACTCGGGGGTGTTGATTCATTTAAGCTAACATAATCATCCTGTTGCAACCAGGTTTCTGTAAGGCAGAGTAAATCAATTTGTTGATCAATTATTAAGTCATGTACTAACAGAGACTTGGAAGAGAGAGACCTAATATTTAATAATCCACATTTCACTGTTTTACTCTTTGGTTCAGATGTGGATACTGTATTGTTCTTTCTTTGTAAATGTTTAAGTTGTTTGTTGCTGGTTTTTAGTTTGTTTTTTGTCTTTTTGGAAGCAGACACAGTCTCTATGGAGATGGGTTTTTGGGGGGGTAGCAGGAGGAGAGAAGCTGCAGAGAGGCGTGTAAGACTGCAACTCTGCTTCCTGGTCCCAACTCTGGATAGTCATGTTTTGAGGGGTTTAATAAATTTGTCGATATTTCTAGAAATGAGAGCTGCTCCATCCAAAGTGGGATGGATGCCATCTCTCCTACCAAGACCAGGTTTCCTCCAGAAGGTTTGCCAATTATCTATGAAGCCCACATCGTTTCTGGGACACCACTCAGACAGCCAGCAATTTAAGGAGAACATGCGGCTAAACATGTCACTCCTGGTCTGATTGGGGAGGGGACCAGAGAAAACTACAGAGTCCGACATTGTTTTGGCAAAGTTGCACACCGATTCAATATTGATTTTAGTGACCTCCGATTGGCGTAACCGGGTGTCATTACTGCCGACGTGAATTATGATTTTATTGAATTTACGTTTACCCTTAGCCAGCAGTTTTAAATTTCCTTCAATGTCGCCTGCTCTGGCCCCTGGAAGACAATTGACTATGGTTGCCGGTGTCTCTAGCTTCACATGTCTGAGAACAGAATCACCAATTACCAGAGTTTGACCCCCAGCGGGTGTGTCACCGAGTGGGGAAAAACGGTTAGACACATGAACGGGTTGGTGGTGTACCTGGGGCTTCTGTTTAGGACTACGCTTCCTCCTCACCGTTACCCAGCCTTTCCCCAGCTGCTTGGGGTCTGCCGGGGAACAGCTAGCGGGGCCTATGCTATCTTCGGCTGCACCAGCTACAGGGGCCTGGCTAGCTAAGGGTGAGTGCAAGGTGCGAAGCCGAGTCTCCAGATCAGTAATCCTGGCCTCCAGAGCTGCAAATATGCTACATTTGTTACAGATATCATTACCGCTAAAGGAGGCCGAGGAGTAACTAAACATCTGACACAATGAGCAAGAAAGTGCAGAAGGGACAGGTGAAGTAGCCATGGTGCTAACGGGTCGGCTACGAGCTAAGCTAGCGAAACAGTACAGAGACAGTGAGTGAATACTTTGGCTATAAATTAGGTAGTGAGTACACAGAAAGTGTGCTTCGGATGAAGCACGTGAAGATTATACTGTGAAAAAAAGAATGTATTTAGAAGTTGTTAATTAAACTGCTAAGCAAATAAGCTACTCAGAAACACCACTGTGTTTGAGCAGGAACAGGAAGCGATACTATACCACAGAGCGAGCGAACACCAAGTGAACACCAAGAGCGCTGAAATGTTGATGGCAATGTGTTCAGCTGGTGCTAATTGGCCACACCTAGTCAGGTGTGGATAAAAGCATACCTGAGGCAAGCTTCCCAGAAGCACACTTGTCTTTGCCTTGGTGGCACCAGCCATTTCAGCCAACCTGCTACGCATTTTAGGATTAAAACCTCTTCTCACCTACAATCTGATGTTCGTCTCCTTATTTATTTTGCGGCTTTTGAGCCGGGTCGAAAAACACACACACACACACACACACACACACACACACACACACACACACACACACACACACACACACACACACACACACACCATTAGTTTTTGTGACCATACCAACAGTAGGAGTCAGACCATGTTTCTTTTTAGCTGAAGAACATTACATCCAGGTAACCTACAGTGTTGAAAACGTGTTTTCCGACGATGTTTGCTACCCTACAATCCGTCCTGTTCTGTAGTAAAATCAGTGACGTTTGACCGTCCCGTTGCTCCCATTGAAATTTATATAGCCTATTTACAATCTAAAAATCTAAATCTCTGCACTGTTTGAAATAGAATGAGAGAAGTTATTTTGTCATATGCACACGTGCCTATATCAAACCCAAGGTACTAACTAGCTAACTGACTGGATGCCCATTAACCTGCTAACTCCTGTTCTGTGTGTGTGTGTGTGTGTGTGTGTGTGTGTGTGTTTGTGTACAGAGAGACAGCAGGGCTTTTTCAAAAAAAGGAGCCACATTCAAGTAAAAGTGTAAGATCAAATGATCTGTCAGTCAAGAAAAATGTTGGATCAGTGTCTCACTATTTATATCTTTTATTAGATGTACACGTGTGTGAAGAGACAACGCCGGTCTCTCTCCGATTCTTTATATCTTGGTAGAGATCACGCAGAGATGTTTCCATGTGTTACACAATCCTTTTATTATCCATTTTCCTTACAGATGCATCTGGAGATCAGCACACTGCAGTCCTATGCTAAAGGCTGATCTAAAGAATTCCACACAACAGTTACAGTTTGTGAAGGTTCTCAGTCATCCAGGTCTAAGGAGCTTGGAAAGAAAAGCGTCTGGACTTCTTTAAGTTGCTTGAAGACGTTTCACCTCTCATCCGAGAAGCTTCTTCAGTTCTAAGGGTCAAATGGTGGAGAGTCCCAGATTTAAACCCCGTGGGAGTTTCTCCTCAAAGAGGGACAAAAGGACCTCCTGATGATCCTCTACCTTATCACATGAGCCAAGGTGTGAAAACGGGTGTGGGTCACAATCAGCCAGGGTTTCGGGTGAGCTCATTGTGAAACCTGGCCCCACCTTATCATGTGATTTCCTGAATGTATAAAATGAAACATTATCCAGTGTCACTAAGTCATCCTTACCTTTAAACATAACCTCATTTCTTACTCTTCTGCCAAGTATCCTTGGCCGAGTTGCTCTATGTGTGTATATGTATGAATGTATATGAATATTAAATAGAAAGCACTTACCTGGAGGAAGCTTATAAAAAAGTGCTTTTATGAATGTGTGAATGAAGCAAGTTGTACAAAGCGCTATAGAAGAACCAGGCCATTTACCATCTCTGAGTAAAATTATCTCACACTTTTTTCTCTCCCCGGAAACACAGCAGCTGTACCTTTTGCTAGCATATGGAAATGACACAGATGTACAGTCTGAAACAAGCAGAAGCAACAAACAGTTTAGCTTCAACTAACCAAAAGATGCATGAACAGTTCCTGAACAGCACTAGAGAATTTCTACATTTGATAGTAATTCATGACAAGAAGTTACTGAAGCTTAAGGAAAGTAAAGTTGTTATAAAGATGAAACACTTCCTAATGAATGATTGTTGGAAAGCAATGAAACACTTCAGAATTGTGCTGTTAAATTTTTATAAGATTATGTTATTTTGGAGCATGTTTACAAATGTATTTATATTACCAGAAATGATGAGAATTAATAAAACAGCACATACAAATGTACAATTACAGTAGCATTGTTTCTTCACTGGAGAGTTAGATTTTTTTTGTTTTATCAAGAGTTGCTGCACTATATCATTAATATGATAAAGCAGCATTTCCATTTACACAGCGAGTCCATCTGGTGGCAGCATAGATCATATCTGACTCGATCTCTCTTCTTTTTGCTTTTGGTCAAAATATGCTGCAGCGACATTTTGACCAATAGCGAAAAGAAGAGCGATGTTCAATTTTTTATGATTAGTAATACAATAAGTAAAATAAGTCAACTGAACCCATCACTAATTTATTGATCTTTAGGCTAATTTTTGGTAAACAAAAACAGAAGCTGCCAGAACTCTTGCTAAGTCACCACCAACAAGGACAAGCTGAGACATCTCAGCTTATTTTTATCTGCATAGATAGCAAGGTTTCAACCAGAGGAAATGTTTCATATAAGTGTGAAGTCAGCAGTAATAAAAAACAGGTCTTTTGCAGGAAGATGAAGTATAATCTTGCGTTGTTTTGTCTTTTGATCAAGACATATAAGAGCATAAGATAATACATACGGTATCCAGTCACAGTTATATCCATGTACCACATGAATGTAGTCTTTATTTTTCAAGAACATTTGTAGTCACCAAGAATCGACTGTTTCTGTTCAGGTCGTGTGCAGATTTCCATTTCATTAAAAATCACGTTACATGTTTGTTTGGCTAAATAGACTTTGATGGATGAAGTAAGAACTCAGAATTAACAGGAAAACGCATATGAAAATTCAGTTAGCATTGGTTCACCACAGCAAAGTTGTTTTTTGTTTCTTAACAAGAGTTTTTCATTTCCCCAATAAGTCATGATAACCTCATCAGTCAGTTTAAGTCGCCTGCTGATTCTATCTGGTGGAAGCATAGATCACATTCGGCTCGATCTCTCTTCTTTTTGGTTTTGGTCGAACTGTCACTGCAGCATAGTTCACCTCATCAGATCCATGATTCTGTGAAAAGCACATTCATAGTCAGTGTTCATTTATGAGCACTATATACATATTAATTATAATTATAGACAGATATAAGCAATAACAGTGAAGTGTTTATGTTACATTTCTAAAGGAAAGAGGATAATTAGTTAACAGCTACTTGGAAAATACAAACCAAAAATCTTATTTCTTCCTTTATACGATATGTAATGTAATGGTGTACAATAACATTTTGTTTAAGCGCTGCCAATCAGACCATAAAAGTACATTTTTAGACTGACTCACCGTGTTCTGGTCCAGATTCTGTTCTTCTTTATTTGCTAATCCATGAATAAAACAACATACTTACTCTATTTCAAAAAGCAATTATAAATTTAAGAAGATCAATAAAAAGTAAAGATTTTGAGAGAGATTGTGTAGATGTTAAAAAGTACCCGTCTGAAGTTTCCTGTTTTGAACAGCCAGACCAGTGATGACCATTAACAGGAAAACAGACAGAACACCCAGGGTGACACTCGTCAGCTTTGCTACTTCGTGAGCCTCTAATAAAAAAATAAAATAATTTACATTCAAATGTTTCTAATCATCTGCGCAATAAAAGAAATGTTAACTTACGTTTAGAGATGCAGTCCATGTCATGCTGATGCTCATAGGTGCCTATTAAAAAAAGCTTTGATTTTATTCGTCCTCATTTCTATATTTATCTTGATATAGAACCACCATATACACAGTGTGTTGACAATAATTACACTGTACATGCAATATAAACAGAAAGAGCAAATAACCAAAGAATGAGGAGGCAAAGACTTTACAATAATCTTACCTCCAACCTTTAATTGCATGACGCTTAAATTTAGATGTCCTTCTGAGAAATATCCACAGAAATACAGCGCGGAGTCAGACACATCCACTTGTTTGATTTTGAGAACGACATCAGAGGTGTTTTGTGTCATTTCAAATTTTCCAGGTTGAAATTCAGCATTGTAGTTAACATCGTTATTAGACATAGCAACAATAGAGTTGACTGTGGTTCCGTTGACCAGTCTGAACCAGAAGGTCAAAACGTCACGTCTGTAAATCCTGGCACACCGCAGAGTCACAGTTTCACCTGCCTGCCCCTCTGAGGTTTGAAACTCAGAACCTGAGACAGCAATCCAGCCTGAAACAGTGGAAACAATGAGATGTTTAATTACTTCAAAAGAACATGAGGCTAAACCTGTAAAGTTACTAATAAGCAAATGTGTTTAAATTATTACAGGTTAAAAATGCAATAATAGATTAGCTAATGATGTCAAAGAGTAATAAAGAATACTTACAGAAACAAGAAAGGGCTAACGCTGTTATTACATTCACCATCCTGCACATGACTGCTGCCCTGCAATTTCCGCAGATGGTGTGTTCACCAGGAAGGGTGCTCTCAGTGTGATAAATGTGATAGAGGTGGGAGTTTTGTGTTGCTTTCAAAGCTAAATGCATTTAGGTCATAGGGTCATGACACACGTGTTTAGTCATAAGTGTTATTTCAAGGTTTTATGTTGTCTTTATTTTAAAAAAGAAGAACAAGAGTGATGTTTCAGTTTTCTCAGTTTTAAAAACATGCATTATTAAAAACCTGGCTGTTGTTACAATGCTGATAGTGTCAGGGTTGGCTGTTTGGCTGGCAAAGGCTGGACCCAAATGAAGGACTGAGAACACAAAGGGTTTAATAAAAGGAAGGAGTTTTATTGTTGTAAAGTTAGAAACCATAGCTAAACACAAAACTCTAAAACTATAACTAACAAAGAACTGGAAACAAAAAGCTAGAAACCACGAGCTAGGAAGGAGTAGCGATGGAAACAAGGAGAACAAGGAAACACACAGCAATGTCACTGACATGACAATAAGCAGAGGAAAGCAGGGAACATAGCTGGAAGCAATCAAACTAACAGGATATTAGGAAGCAAAACTGAACACAGAATGAGAGCCTGTCAAAAATAAAACAGGAAACGCATGGAGACGCAAACCAAGACACACAGGCTTAACACTTGGGTAAGAAACAGGCATAGGTGAGTGACATGACAGGCTGAGGAGAACACAGACGACACCAATACAACCAGATCACAAAAGGGAGCAGATTAAATGAAGAAGACACTAAGAAGTAGAAAAACATGATTAAAGTAGGAAGAGCAAGAAAATATCAAATGAGAACTAAAAAATGTAGAAACACTGGGTCACGGACTGGGAACCATTAAAGTCACAGTCAAAGAGTCCTTGAGTTAAGATAAGTCAACACTTTTATGACAACAAAAGCTGCTATAAGACAAAGTTGGGTTTCAACTTCCATTTGACTTAAAACTTCATAGGCCATAGTACTTTTATTATTTTAATTTTTTAAAAGAATACATCAAATAATAATCAAATAATGCCACCTACAGATGCACACAAGAAAGAACCTAACTTGAACTAAACTGGGAAAACTAAATGCTAAACACAAAAGGTAAAGAACAAAACCTTGAACATTGCAAAAAACCTCCATCCATCCTTATCCGCTTTATCCGAGGCTGGGTCGCAGGGGCAGCAGCCTAAGCAAAGAGGCCCAGACCTCCCTCTCCCCAGCCACCTCCTCCAGCTTATCCGGGGGAACACCAAGGCGTTCCCAGGCCAGCTGAGAGATATAATCTCTCCAGCGTGTCCTGGGTCTGCCCCGGGGCCTCCTCCCAGTGGGGAACACCTCACCCAGGAGGCGCCCAGGGGGCATCCTTGTCAGATGCCCAAACCACCTCAACTGGCTCCTTTCGATGTGGAGCAGCAGCGGCTCTACTCTGAGCCCCTCCCGGATGGCCGAACTTCTCACCCTATTTCTAAGGGAGAGGCCAGCCACCCTTCGGAGGAAGCTCATTTCCGCCGCTTGTATCCGCGATCTCGTTCTTTCGGTTACTACCCACAGCTCGTGGCCATAGGTGAGGGTAGGGACGTAGATCGACCGGTAAATTGAGAGCTTCGCTTTTACACTCAGCTCCCTCTTCACCACAACGGACCGGTGCAGCGTCTGCATTACTGCAGCTGCAGCCCCAATCCGTCTGTCGATCTCTGGCTCCCTTCTCCCATCACTCGCGAACAAGACCCCGAGATACTTGAACTCCTCCACTTGGGGCAGGAACTCATCCCCGACCCGGAGTGGGCACTCCACCCTTTTCCGGCTGAGAACCATGGCCTCAGATTTGGAGGTGCTGATCCTCATTCCTGCTGCTTCACACTTGGCTGCGAACCGCTCCAGTGCGAGCTGGAGGCCCTCACCCGATGAAGCCAACAGAACCACATCATCCGCAAAAATCAGAGATGAGATTCTGAGGCCACCAAAGCGAAAGCCCTCCGCCACTTGGCTGCGCCTAGAAATCCTGTCTATAAAAATTATGAACAGAACCGGTGACAAAGGGCAGCCCTGGCGGAGCCCATCACCCACCGGGAACGAGTCCGACTTATTGCCGGCAATGCGAACCAAGCTCTTGCAACGGTTGTATAGGGATCGAATGGCCCGTAGCAATGGGCCAGACACCCCACACTCCCGCAACACCTCCCACAGGACACGCCGAGGGACACGTTCGAATGCCTTCTCCAAGTCCACAAAACACATGTAGACTGGTTGGGCAAACTCCCATGCACCCTCAAGTATCCTCGAGAGGATGAACAGCTTGTCCAGTGTTCCACGACCAGGACGAAAACCGCATTGTTCCTCCTGTATCCGAGGTTCGACTAGCGGACGAACTCTCCTTTCCAGCACCCTGGCATAGACTTTCCCGGGGAGGCTGAGGAGTGTGATCCCCCTGTAGTTGGAACACACCCTCTGGTCCCCCTTCTTAAAGATGGGGACCACCACCCCGGTCTGCCAGTCCACGGGTACTGCCCGTGATCTCCACGCAACATTGCAGAGGCGTGTCAACCAGGACAGCCCTACAACGTCCAGAGCCTTCAGGAACTCGGGGCGGACCTCATCAACACCAGGGGCTCTGCCACCAAGGAGTTGTTTAACTGCCTCAGTGACCTCGCCCCCGGAAATTGGCGGGTCATTCCCCTCATCCCCAGACTCTGCTTCCTCCTCGGAAGATGCGTCAGTGGGATTAAGGAGGTCCTCGAAGTATTCCTTCCACCGCCTGACAATTTTCTCAGTCGACGTCAGCAGCGCTCCGCCAGCACTATACACAGTGCAGGTAGAGCACCACTTTCTCCCCTCCTGAGATGCCTGACGGTTTGCCAGAATCTCTTCGAGGCAGTCCGAAAGTCTTTTTCCATGGCCTCTCCGAACTCCTCCCACACCCGAGTTTTTGCTTCAGCCACTTCCCGAGCCGCATTCCGCTTGGCCTGTCGATACCTGTCGGCTGCCTCCGGAGTCCCACAGGCTAACCAAGCCCGATAGGACTCCTTCTTCAGCCTGGTGGCTCCCTTCACCTCTGGTGTCCACCATTTGGTTCGGGGATTACCACCACGGCAGGCACCAACCACCTTGCAGCCGCAGCTCAATGCAGCAGCTTCGGCAATGGAGACGCTGAACATGGTCCATTCGGACTCAATGTCCCCCGCCTCCCTCGGAATGCTGTTGAAGCTCTGCCGGAGGTGTGCGTTGAAGATCTCGCGGACTGGGGCCTCTGCTAGTCGTTCCCAGCACACCCTCACTACGCATTTAGGTGCACCAGGTCTGTCCAGCGTCCTCCCCCGCCACCTGATCCAACTCACCACCAGGTGGTGATCAGTTGACAGCTCAGCCCCTCTCTTTACCCGAGTGTCCAGAACATATGATCGCAGGTCTGGTGATACGATTACAAAATCGATCATCGACCTACGGCCTAGAGTGTCCTGGTGCCACGTGCACTTATGGACACTCTTATGTTTGAACAAGGTGTTCGTTATGGCCAAACTGTGATTAGCACAGAAGTCCAATAACAAAGCACCGCTCGGGTTCAGATCAGGGAGGCCGTTCCTCCCAATCACACCCCTCCAGGTCTCGCTGTCGTTACCCACGTGAGCATTGAAGTCTCCCAGCAGGACAACAGAGTCTCCAGGTGGAGCACCTTCCAGCACCCCCCCCCCCCCCCCCAGGGACTCTAAGAAGGCTGGGTACTCCGATCTGCCACTCGGCGCATAAGCGCAGATGACAGTCAAGACCCGTTCCCCGACCCTAAGGCGCAGGGAACAAACCCTCTCGTCCACCGGGAAAAACCCCAACGTACCGGCAGCAAGCCGAGGGGATATTAGAATACCCACCCCAGCCCGCCGCCTCTCACCAGGGGCAACTCCAGACTGAGACAGAGTCCAGCCCCTCTCCAGGAGACTGGTTCCAGAGCCCAAGCCATGCGTAGAGGTGAGCCCGACTATATCTAGCCGGTACCTCTCAACCTCACGCACTAACTCAGGCTCCTTCCCCACCAGAGAGGTGACATTCCATGTCCCTATTGCCAGTCTTGGCAGCCGGGGGTCAGTTCGCCAGGGCCTCCGCTCCTGGCCGCCACCCGGCACACAATGCACTCAACCCCTATGGCGCCTCCTGCGGGTGGTGGGCCTGCGGGAGGATGGGCCCATGTCTCCTCTTCGGGCTGTGCCCGGCCGGGCCCCAGGGTCTTCTGAATCGCTCTTTGTCTGGTCCCTCACCCAGGACCAATTTGCCATGGGAGACACTACCAGGGGGCAAAAGCCCCCAGACAACATAGCCCCTGGGATCCCTGGGACACACAAACCCCTCCACCACGATAAGGTTGCGATTCACAGAGGAGGAGGAGAAAAAACCTAATCATGGAAAATTCTGGAAACATGACATGGAACAACAGACGACCTGACAAGGAATGAACAGAAACACACAGACGACACACAAGGGTGATTAGGGGAAGTGGAAACACATGGGGAAACAGCTGACACTAATCTGACATAACGAGACAAAGGAAGCAAAGCTGACTACGCTGAACTAGGACAGACTTTCACAATAAAACAGGAAACATGAGACGCAGACATATAAACTTGATACTTGACAACATAAGACATGCAGCTTGAACACATAAAGGAGACTAAAACACAGGGGTAGAAGACACAAGGGGAATCGAAATAAACAAATGAGCTTAGATAATCTAATGAACTTAAAAATAAACATCAAACAGACTAAAACTTAAAGTGCTGGGTCAAAAGACCCAGGATCGTGACACAGTGAAATCCAAAAACCAAACACTAAAGCAGGCACAGAGAAACAGGGAGTGTGGTGGTCCACACTGTGGTAGGTGTGGTCTGCAGTGCTGCATGTGAGATGGACGCATCTGTGCATCCCAGGACTGGGCCTGCCAGGGAAGGAGCTGGCCCAAATGGTGGCCACATTGCGGGACCAGTGTCATGCCATCAGTGGTTGGGAGTCCAAGACCAGCTTGAGCACGGTGAGCAGAGGTTCAAGAATCTAGCAGCTCCCGGCTGCCACTGCTGCTACCCCCAATGGCGTTTCCTGGAGGAAGGGGAGTGGAGGGTGTTCGGACCGTTCTGACGCCACCCAGTCTGCTGCCGCACCCATCCCCACTCCTCGGGTGGGATGACTCTGCCTGGCATGGGCCTGCCATGCTGTAGCTGGAGGCGCCTGCCAGAGGTAGAGGAGGAGCTGCGCGAGGGGCTGCTCCAGCCGGAAGTAGATGAAGAGCTGCACAGGTGGTGGTGGAGGAGGTGTGCGAGGCGCAGATCCAGCCGGGAGCGGTGGAGGAGCTCTGCGAGGAGACAGAGGTCCACTTGCCAGGGGGGGCTGCTTGGCCTGAGCCTGAGGTCAAGGCGCCCGAAAGACCTGCGCGGTCCGAGGTTGGGGAGATGGAGGGACTGACGCCGGCTGGGAGCCCCAGTGCACTTCCACGGCTGCTGTACCACCTTAAGGGAGTCCAGCTCCATCCCCACGACATTACTGGCCTTACGGATCAGTTTATTGAGTCTGTTAGCATCAGCAACCTTCAATCTGCTCCCCCAGCATGCAATGGCGTAGAGGATTGCACTGGCCACAACAGACTCGTAGAAAATCCTGAGCATAGTCTGGCAGATGTTGAAGGACCTCAGTCGCCTCAAAAAATAGAGACGACTCTGGCCCTTTCTGTAAAGTGCTGTGGTGTTTTTAGCCCAGTCCAGTTATTGTCAATGTATACTCTGCGGTATTTATAGTCCTCCACAATGTCAACACTGACCCCCTGGATTGAAACAGGGGTCAAGTGTTTCCTGGTCTTCCTGAAATCCACTATCAGTTCCTTGGTCTTTGCCATGTTGAGCTGCAGATGATTCTGCTCGCACCACGTGACAAAGGAGTCGACCACAGCCCGGTACGCTGTCTCATCATCCCTGCTGATGCATCCAACCACTGCAGAGTCATCAGAAAACTCCTGAAGATGGCAGGTCTCTGTGCAGTGGCTGAAGTCTGTGGTGTAGAGGGTGAAGAGGAAGGGAGAGAGGACGGTCCCTTGTGGTGCCCCTGTGTTGCTGATTACCTTGTCAGACATACACTGCGGAAGACACACATATTGTGGTCTTCCTGTCAGGTAATCAACAATCCAGGACACCAGAGAAGCATCCACCTGCATCGTTGTTAGCTTATCACCCAGGAGGGTCGGCCTGATGGTGTTGAAAGTAGAGATGGCACGATACCACTTTTTTATGTTCAATACCGATACCATAAATTTGGAAATCGGCCGATACCGATATGAATCTGATATAGTGTGTTTTTTAATCAATAAAACTGTTTTTTAAATATCTTGCTGCATTTTGTATAAGTTCAAACTCAAGTTTAAAAAAAACACACTAAAGCTATTCTGTTATACCTGTATGCAAAAAATACACTGCACCCAAAGTATTTCATAGTTCAGCAATACTGATCAATCTAATAAACTTAACCTACTCCATCCTCCCTATTCTGGTATTTTAAAGAGTAAGTAACCTAACTAATAGGGTTGCAAACTCCCAGCAAAAAAAAAAATAGGGAACCAACCACCCCCACCTCATGATGCTTAATCGACGTAATCAACTTTAATTTGATGCAATGTGAAAAAAAATGCACAGAAATAAATTATTTTTCTACAATATTTAAATAGATTCAACATCTTTCTTCAACAGAACTGCAGACTGCACAGATGGTACCTTTCCAAAGGAAAAAGTACTATAGCTTACTAGGGTATATTAGACTTAATAGTTACTATATACAGTGATGGACTTCTATACATTTTACATCAGATGAAAACTTTGGGTGTAAAATTCAGATAATTTTTTATTAAAAGCTAGACATTTTAAATGAGAATAAGAAAGAAAAGTATGTCTTTGTGCCCCCTTTTCCCTGTTCATGCCCTATCGGCACCCCTGGCTAAACTTTGCTAGATCCGCTCCTGCACAGTTACCAGCCGTCAGCTACGTAGAAAAAGATCCTGGTGTAGAAAGTAATATTAAATAAATTCAATCAATCAATCAATCAAGGCTTTATTCGTCACGTGCAGCTTGCCCTGCAGTGAAATGGGACCCCCCCCCCCCCCCCCCGACCTTACACACACAACACAGACATCACATGGGGATACAAGTCGGAGATAGTTAGCGTTACAGAAAAACACTAAAATATACACAACAATGGGAAAGTACAAGAGGAAAAAAAGAGACCTCTACTCATGCTGGGCTCCTGGGAGGACAGCATGAGAACAGGAAACAAAAAAACTCCTCTGCACAAAAAAGCACATAAATGTCCACAGCACAACATTATGGAACACGTGACAAGCCACAGGGTTGGGTGGGGGGTGAGGAGTAATCCAAAGCAAACACAGCAGCCATCCTGCCCAGCGCTACCATTCCAGCGTGGGCTCAGACCCGCCGTGTTCCCAGGAGGGAACAAGCATCGAAGGTGTTTGGAAAGGGAGGGGGGATGAGTGTGTGCATATCAGTGTATATGTATGTGTGTGCCTGTCCAGAGTTCAGCTGAGACAGTGTCCTTCGCCTAACAACAGCTTATCAAGCTTAAACGTGCTGCTGTTGTTCAGCCGCTGGTTTCCTCTTTCTGGCGTGAAGTGGGCGATGAACAAACAAGAGAGACGGACTCGCGACAGTAAAGCCGATCAGCTGATCATTAATCAGTTTTAGTCGCCCCATATATCGGTTGTTAAGCTTAACGCTGGAATACTTTACAAACATTCAGAGATGAACTTACACGCTTGCTTTACTTCTCTCTGGGATTGGTAGCGAGGCTCTGAATGCTCAACCAGACCGCCAACAGGTCCCGCACGCCACAGCCGCTCTATCACGTGATGCATAATGCTCCAACGTGCTACAGTTATGAGCCAAGTTATGCCATGTCACAAGTTTTGTGAGGTGCTTTATTGATAATTAATGGATCGGATTATATTTTTTATTTCTCTCCGATATCCGATCCGGTAATTTAGATCAGTATCGGACCGATACCTATACTAATATCGGATCAGTCCATCTCTAGTTGAAAGCACTGGAAAAGTCAAAAAACATGACCTTAACAGTGCTCGCCGGCTGGTCCAGATGGGTGTAGACACGATTAAGCAGGTAGATGATGGCGTCCTCAGTTCCAAGACGGGGCTGGTAAGCGAACTGAAGGGGATGCAGATTTGGTCTGACAATGGGTCGGAGCTGGTCCAGGATGAGCCTTTCCAGGGTCTTCGTCTTTGGTACGAGGCATGATGTCTTCCACAGCAGTGAGACCCTCTGCAGACTCAGAATGAACAGTTTATGGAAGACTCCACACAGCTGGGGGGCAGAGGCCTTGAGGACATGGGGACACACGTCTCCAGTAGACTTGCCTGAGTAACATTGTAAATGATTAACCTTTACAAGCTCATTGAGTATGAGGAACAATTTAAAGGACTCAAAGAGGCACAACTTAGTTTTGCTGCTTTGTGTCAAATGAAACCAGCCTGGCCTTTCTTCTCTAAACTCTGTCGCTAATGAGGCATTTGGATTCAGAGTAGAGCCTCTTACTGGACCAGTATGTTTTTTCTCTAAAACCCTGTCACCCTTTTCAAATGCATTAAAGCAGTTAACCTAAACAGCTGAAAGAGAGATGTGAAACTTTTGTGTGAAAGCAGTTCAGCTATTTTTGTGTGTGGTTTCATTGCAATGCTAAAGGCCTTTGATAAACAGTGTTGCTACAAACTTTCTGTTTGTTCAAATGTCAAGAAAGACAACTTCCCTTTTTCTCATACAAGATAATAGAAACTGTGAAACAATTACAAATGTCAATGTATTCAAACTAAAATCACTTTTGTGTTTTATATAAAACGTGATGGGATTAATTTAAGAGAAACATACCTTACACCATAGCTCCTATGATTTCATTATTTTTGTTTTTTGCGTTACTCATATAAGACCAGCAAGAGGAAAGTTTTGTAAATAACGTCTCTCTTAGTCTTTGAATCAATAAAGTAATTTCATATTTGTTGTTAGTGCTGAAATCTTCCTGTGGCACAGGCTTTCTCCGTTACCTGCAACATTTGTCTTCAAAGGGTGCATGGCTGCAGTTTTAATTACTTTCATTAAATAATTGTAATTATTCTTCTCAAAGTCTGCAATCTTGGACATTATGTAATCAAAACAAGTAGATGAGGTTTCACAGCTTCTTTTTAAACTTTACTATCACGTTACTATCTGCTGGCAGCTTAAACAACATCAATTTTACTTCTCTCTCAACTGCAAGCTCTCTGTCTCCTGTTGGTTTGAGGTTGAGGTAAACAGAACAAAAAATCTAGAATCACATACTGAAAAAAAATGTCTGATCATGTCTTTTAAAGGACAGTGTACAGCAGCTCCCTCCATACAGTGGCAGGCAGTCTATGTAGCAAACAAAACAAATAGTGGCTGATGGGATGCAGATGCAGCCGAAACACACTGTGCTAAATAATTAGCAGAAGTGCTGAGATAAAGTTTAAAAACTAGCTGAGGACCTGCTTGCTATATAACTCTCTTGTCAGGTGAGGAACATAGGTACTGCAGAAAATGGACAAGAAACAGAAACATAAGCAGAAATTATGTTTATGTGGGGTGGCTGTAGCTCAGGCCCCTGGTCAAGGGCTGAGCGGATCAGCCCCTAACCAGAAGGTTGGTGGTTCAATCCCAGGCTGCTCCAGTCTGCATGCCAAATATCCTTGGGCAAGATACTAACCCCACGTTGCTCTCCAAAGCATCCATCGGAGTGTGAATGTGTATGAATGTTAGATACTGAGCACTTAAGCTTAGTAGTGAATGGATGTGATTGGGTGAATGAATTAGCTGTATAAAGCGCTTTGAGTGCTCGGACAGAGTAGAAAAGCGCTATATAAGAACCAGTCCATTTACCAAATTAGTATTAGCTACAACAAAACATGGCAATGAATTTTAAAATAAAAAATGTTTATGCACAGTCATAAAAGGACTATACTGGCAGATGTAGATATCCATTCTAGACTCCCATCCTGAAAAAAAGTTAAGATTATTCTTTCCTCACGGTGCCAGAGTCTAAATTTCATAAAAGAATGTACACTGACTTGAACTGGACTAATGGTACAAGCATCAAAATATTTAAACATTAAAACCAGTATAAAATGGACCCCAACTGTTGTTTCAGATACTTGTCTTCTTCTTTAGTTGCTAATCTAAAGAGACAGTATAACTGATGAGTTAACAGAGCCATGTGGTGACATTAAAAGATAAAACTTTGGTCTGTTTTTGCAGCAACATTCATACTTTTTCCATTTGTAGGTTGTAGATCTAAAACATGTCTGTCTGAATGTTCTTTGTTTAAACAACCAAACCAGCGCATATCGTTAACAGGAAAATAGTCAGACCACTCAGCTTAACACTCATCAGCTTTAAGGGATCTCACAATTTTTATTTACTCTCTCAACCTTCTGGGCAAGAAGGAATTTCAAGAAACCCAACCTGAAAGTTTAAGATATCCATCCATCCATTCTCTTCCGTTTCGCAAGGGAGCTGGAGCCTATCCCAGCTAACATAGGGCGAGAGGCAATGTACACTCTGAAAAGTCTGTCACAGGACTAACACATACAGATAAACAACACTAACATACATTCACCAATTAACCTAACCCCACTAACTGTCTTTGGACTGTGAGAGGAAGCCTGAGGACCCGTAGAAAACCCATGCAACCACGAGGAGAACATACCACCCACCAGGTGGTGACATCGAACTCAGGACCTTTTTGCTGTGAGGCAATAACTAAACCACTGTACAGCGAACTGTGAGATAATTATCAAAATTTATAAAATGATTGCCTGAAATTTAACTTACAGATGGAAAAAATACTGTTCAAAGTGCTAATGTTGGAAAAAATAAATACATACAAAGTTATCATTGAATTAATTCAGTTCAGTTAAATTCAATTACATTTTTTTCATTGTTTGTTTAAAGGACTAGGTACATTATTTATATCACTAAACTGTATACATGAAACCTGCAAGTTAGACTCTATGGAGCTGTCGACTGAGTGGTGGAGTCTTTTTCGATTATCAAATGGGCGCCCTCCTTCCTTGATGTTTCGCTGATAAGCCCACCACATCTCCGGAAGGTTTAGCGGTCAATCCCAGTGTCCCAGGCTCACCCCCAAAACACCATCTACCCAGTAGACGCCTGGCTGAAGTCCGGCAAGTGTTTATGTTTCTTACACAATGGAGACCAAACTAAATGTCTGTGAAGGTTCTCAGTCATCCAGGTCATCGTAGTCAAAGGAGCTTGCAAAGAAAAGCGTCTGGACTTCTTTAAGTTGCTTGAAGACGTTTCACCTCTCATCCGAGAAGCTTCTTCAGTTCTAAGGTCAAATGGTGGGGAGTCCCAGATTTAAACCTAGTGGGAGTATCCCCCCACAGAGGGACAAAAGGACCCCCTGATGATCCTCTAATCGCCTGAGCCAAGGTGTGAAACTGGGTGTGGGTCCAATCAGCCAGAGTTTCGGGTGAGTTCATTGTGAAACCTGGCCCCACCTTATCATGCGAATTCCTGAGGTCAGATGGCCCAGGATGTGAGTGGGCGTTAAGGCATCTGGGAAGGGATCTCAAAACTGGATTATAGATGGCAGAGAGTTGGTGTCGTAAACCACCGCCTCTGTTCAAAGATGGTCGCTCACAGTGGACATAGATGGCTTCTTTCACTCCTCTTTCAAACCATCTGCCCTCTCTGTCCAAAATGTGAACATTGGCATCCTCGAAAGAGTGACCTTTGTCCTTTAGATGCAGATGGACAGCCGAGTCTTGTCCTGTGGAGGTGGCTCTTCTATGTTGTGCCATGCGCTTGTGAAGTGGCTGTTTGGTCTCTCCGATGTAGAGGTCTGGGCTCCCCACCATTTGACCTTAGAACTGAAGAAGCTTCTCGGATGAGAGGTGAACATCTTCAAGCAACTTAAAGAAGTCCAGATGCTTTTCTTTGCAAGCTCCTTTGAAGACCAAACTAAAGTTCAGTCTTTTGAGCCAGAACCAATGACTGCCTTTATCAGCACTTCTGGATAGTTTCTTCACCACTTGCTGATCTACTCTCACACTCCCAACTCCCGGAAAAGCCTTGCAACCTGTTCATCAGCCTCCTCCAGTGCATCATCTTATGGTACAGTAAGGTCAATGATATAAACAAACTGGAGTGATGCCCACCATTGCACAATGTCAGGTCTCAGGTTAGTGTAGACAATCTCAGGTGTGAAGTACAGTTTTTGGCCCAGGTCCTCCAGCAGCTACCAGTCCTGTGTACCACTTGGCTAACCAATGTCTGCTTCAGTGTTGATGGTGATGAGTAAAACAAGCATGTGAATCTCCTCCATACCACTGGCTAAGATTTTTGGAGATGGAAATATATCATAGCTAAGCAGCCGCTCCAGCTTCTCCAACTTGGTGACCAGAACCTCACATGAGGTTAGTGGCCACATGAGACATGGAAAGAGGCAAAGGTCCGAAGCACCAGAGGTTCGGTTTGCCAGGGAGACTAGTTTGTCAGTAGATTCCAGGTCATTGATGGCATCCTTCCTACCCTGCTCTACCTGGTCAGTGTGCTTGAGGGGTGCATCATAGTAAAACCCTAAGCTCTTCACAAGGTTATCACATGGGAATCAAATCTTCACCAATGTGAAAGTATTTTTCAGTCAACATTTCAGCCATCTCGATGTTATCTTGGAGCTTACCGAGAAGGCTCTGAGTACACATATTGGTTGTGGTAAGAGTTGTGAGGTCTTGGTGAGATCCAGACACACCACATGAAAATTTCTTCCCTCTTTCTCTGCAACCTCTGCAGATGAACACAGATCTGGTGAAGGTCAAAGTGGTGGAGGATTGGCCGGTCACTGAGTCTCAGAAAGAACTCCAATGTTTCCTAGGGTTTGCAAATGTCTATAGGTTGTTCATCAAGAACTACAGTCAAGTACCTCCTCCAGTTACCAGTCTCACCTCCGCTAAGGTACCGTTCACTTGGTATTCTGAGGCCCACACAGCCTTCAAAGTATTAAAGCAGCTTTTTAGAACCACTTCAACTGTAATCCACCCAGACACCAGTAATTAATTCATCAGATATTCAGATTTTCCTCAAAGGTCAGAGCCACAAGGTAAACTCCAGCCGTACGCCTTCTTCTCCCGTCACCAGCCCAAGGAGCAGAATTACGACGTGGGGGGTAGAGAGCTCCTGGTAATAGAACTAGCCTTGGTAGAATGGCATCACTGGCTGGAGGGAGCTGAGCACCTGTTTCTCATTTGGACAGACCCAAGAACAGTCACTCAGTGTCATTGTCAGCCTTGAGTAGTCTAACCATGTGCGTTCAGTCTGCATTTGGATACAAGCCAAAAATATATGTAATATTTTTCCTGTACACTATAGTGAAGTTTACTGTCTGTCTGTCTGTTAATCTGTGCTTGTGAGCACCCCCCCCAAGAACCAAAACACCCCTTTCCCAATCAAAACATTATATAACAACTTGTGACATTTGGTTGTTCAGGAGGAGGGAGAAATTGAGGGAGTGAGGGCAGAGAGAGAGAGACTGAGTGAGTAAAAGAGAGAGTAGATGAGGTTTCACAGCTTCTTTTAAAACTTTACTATCACGTTACTATCTGCTGGCAGCTTAAACAACATCAATTTTACTTCTCTCTCAACTGCAGGCTCTCTGTCTCCCGTTGGTTCGAGGTTGAGGTAAACACAACAAAAAATCTAGAATCACATACTGAAAAAAATGTCTGATCATGTCTGTTAAAGGACAGTGTACAGCAGCTTCCTGCATACAGTAGCAGGCAGTTTATGTAGCGTAGGGAGAAACTGAGGGAGTGACGGCAGAGAGAGAGAGAGACTGAGTGAGTAAAAGAGAGAGATGGCAAGCTTTGAGATGTTTGAGATTTGTGACATTGAGCGTGTTTGGAGTGTGTAGTTAGTGTGTTTTCTTGTTTAGTTAGTGTGTAGTGCAGTCGAGTGTTTTGCTTTGTGTGTGTACACACACACACACACATATATATATATATATGTATACATATTGCTCGCTTTTTCAATAATACTGTAATGTCCTCTGCCTGTAACACATTGCTAGAGTCGACATTCAGACAAAACTCTTATTCAAAATGACCACGCAGACAAGAGGGTTTGACTTCACTCCCTTTACTTAGGCCAGTTGAAGTAGGGTAAAACTGAGAAAACAACATGAAATGCTCTTAGAAATCATAGACAACGACAAATACACAATGACAGTACAAATGACTTGTTTAGCCAAAAGCATTAGAGAATCCTCTCTTTACAAATACTTCTATTAAGCAAACACTGCAATCGCATTTCTTCAAGTAGATTTTGTTCATCAGTAAGGATGGAACAGAATGACATACCGACAATGCCCTTAAAGACCATTTTAAGGGAGACAATTGTCACTACAGCAGAGAACAGGAGTGTCACTACCCGATCCGTACCGGAAACCCGATCGGTACCCCGCATGCGCGAAAGATGTCTACTTCCGGTCGTAGCGTTTTACGATAGTTATGGGTCAGAGTATCTGTTAAGATGTTAAGAATAATAAGTATATCTTAAAATGTTTGCAATAATGAAGCATTTCAGTACAATGTAGACAAAAACGAAAAATAAAAAGATAGTTACGGATCGGGACTCCCCGATCCTTACTGCGCATGTGCAAAGTCGGACCGTACAAATCGGGTCTACCCGATCCGTACGGCGCATGTGCAGGGGTTTTCTTCTTCTTCTGTTCGTTTAATAGCAGTTTACTCCACAGTGTACAAGGATACTGCCACCTGCTGACTGAGCGAATGAACCCTATTGTAAACTGAATTAGCGTCATTACAAACGTGTGTTTAATTTGATTTAGTGATAATCGAGTGTGTTTATGCTTGTCTGTGTGGAGAGGATTGTTGGAATAGTGATGATGATGTCCGCTATCACTGTCAGTTGTCAGTAAACACTTCATCTGGCTGCTGAATCTTCACGTGACATATTACAAAGTCTGTATTATTAACTCTGTAATTAGGCGCCATTCTTCTTATTTTACGGCGCTGTTATTCAATCGGGAAACGCTCTCTGTTCAGGAGAAAAGCATGAATTTGTTTGTATACGGATTATCCATTGTTTAAATGTCCCGGTAGTCGGAAAGGAGGCAGAGCTGCTGAGAAATGCTAGGAGCTAACTGGGCGCTAACCGTATCATTCAAATATATTGAATGTCGCAATGTTGGCAAAGAGAGGAAGTGACGTAAGATTTGCGCATGCGGGGTACCGATCGGGTTTCCGGTACGGATCGGGTAGTGACAAGGAGAACAGGAGAAGTCTTTTCCCCAAACAATAGCATGCACTTTCTGATGACATCATAGAATAGAGACAGATTCGCGCACGTTACATCAGGTCATGCCAGAAGGAGGCACTAAAGAGCAACTTTCTCAGGGAAAATCTATTTAAACAGAACACGGTTACATGGTAACAGAACAAATACGATAATTACAATCTCTTTTTTTTCATACAGTACTTGATGTATTTAAAATATGTATACATTTTGTGGTCTGCTGCGAGACCAGTTTTACAATGTATGCCTGCTCTTAAAATGTAGGCAGTGAGTTTTTGACTATCTGTTACTGTTAGGAGTTGGTGGGGTTTCTCTGGTGTGGTGTCACGGGGTCTGCTTCTGTTTTCAGCTCAGGTAGGCGGGGTGGTGTGTCACGGGATACTGACACACCGGCGGTGCATCAGACGTCATTTGATGGACCGTTACTTAGGAGCAGCGCGACTGACGTCTGGTGTCGGAGTATTGCCACCTCCTTCAGTGGTAACGTGTTTAATTCTCCGCGGTGTGCATTACGGCCAACCTATGTCTTGGATTTTGTTTGCTTACCTGTTATCCTGTATCCTCAGCCGGATCCATCACCCGCTTACCTGTCAGCTGTTTGTGAAGCCGCATTTCCGGGATCACTACGGAGATCAATTACAGCGTTTCTCCCACATCCTGAGATGTGGGAGAAACCCTAAAGTTTTGTTTTTCTTTGATGCGTTGATGTATTTGGTTGATAAATTTTTCCAGTAGTTATATGTTTTTTGTAATCATTTCAAAAGTTTAAACATGTTTTTCTTGAGAAAGCTAAAGGCAACATTGATAAAATTATCAGAGTAATTCTCACATCAGCCTATACCTTTCAAATCTGAGCAAAACATTCCTAAGTTTATTTGCAACATATCCTGCTGTGAATTCTTTATCTTGTCACAAATGCATGTCGCATTCAGTCTTTCTAAGGATTTAACAGTTGAACCTGCATGCATTTCTCCTGTTGTTTAGAGATATTTACGCCAGACGTCTCAATAGGAATAAAGAGAAATCAAATGAGGATGATCTAATTATTCGATATTGCCTTTTTGAATGTTTTTTTTATGAATGTTTTTTTTAGGATTTCACAGTTTTCCCCCCCCACACAGAATATGGGTAATGGGTTAAAGTGAGGATTCAGTTACTTGATGCAGCAAATAAGTTTAATTGTTGATCGTCTGTATTGTTTTCAGAGTCTATAGTAAAAATAGTGAGAGATAGTGTAGTTTTTTTATATACATGTGCATGTGTCCACCGCACATGTGTTCACAAAATTGAATTCTTGCTCCTCACCAGCTATCGAAAATGTTGAAATATCAGCACCAAGCATGCTGATTCTCTATAGTAGTTTATTCACTTAGTGCTTGAGTCTGATAACGTTAGATCCTGTCCTAAGAAAGTTTCACCAAAGTTCAGCAAATCCTCAATAACTCACCTAAGTGTCAGGGGGTTGGGAAGCGCATCTGTAACCGGAAGGTCACCAGTTCGATCCCTGGGCTCTCTGTCCTGGTCGTTGTGTCCTTGGGCAAGACACTTCACCTACCGCCTACTGGTGTTGGCCAGAGGGGCCGATGGCGCAATATGGCAGCCTCGCTTCTGTCAGTCTGCACCAGGGCAGCTGTGGCTACAACTGTAGCTTTCCTCCACCAGTGTGTGAATGTGAGAGTGAATGAATAATGGTATTGTAAAGCGCTTTGGGTGCCTTGAAAAGCGCTATATAAATCCAATCTATTATTATTATTATTATTATTATTATTATTATTATTATTATTATTATTATTATTATTCACTGACTCATCGACCTGTTTTACAAATAAATCGACGTGTACACCCATCATATAGACAGCTGAGGTAAACAGTGGATTGGCAGGCTGTCTTCACTACTGATGAACACTGGCCAGTAGGGGTGGGGGAAAAAATCGATACTGTGTAGTATCGCGATATTTTGTTTGCTAATAATGTATCGATACAGGGACAGCAGACATCGATATTTTGTTCCAAAAACTTCCAGTCCACCAGATGGTGCGGTTGAGGTTGAGGAAGAGAAAGAGATCAGGAAAGCGCCATCTGCATTTAAATCAAACGTCTGGACGTACTTTGGATTTTTTAACAAGGATGGAACAAATGAGATGGATATGACACACGGGATTTGCAAGGCGTGTCGTATGAAAATAAAGTACTCTGGGAATACTACGAACATGATGGCCCATCTTACACGGCTCCATCCAAAAATAGCATTAACCGCGGACGGGAAAGCTAGCTCTAAATCAGCTCCACTGAAAAATCAACCAACGCTGGACACTCTTAGCTTAGCAAAGCTATCTCCCAATTCAGAGCGAGCTAAGAAAATAACACAATCTATCACGTACTTCATCTGCAAAGACCTGCGTCCTTACAACATTGTGGAAAACGAGGACTTTCCTACATGATCAAGACGCTGGACCCAGGTACAGTGGGGCAAAAAAGTATTTAGTCAGCCACCGATTGTGCAAGTTCCCCCACTTAAAATGATGACAGAGGTCAGTAATTTGCACCAGAGGTACACTTCAACTGTGAGAGACAGAATGTGAAAAAAAAATCCATGAATTCACATGGTAGGATTTGTAAAGAATTTATTCGTAAATCAGGGTGGAAAATAAGTATTTGGTCACCTCAAACAAGGAAAATCCCTGGCTCTCACAGACCTGTAACGTCTTCTGTAAGAAGCTTTTCTGTCCCCCACTCGTTACCTGTATGAATGGCACCTGTTTGACCTCATCATCTGTATAAAAGACACCTGTCCACAGCCTCAACCAGTCAGACTCCAAACTCCGCCATGGCCAAGACCAAAGAGCTTTCGAAGGACACCAGGAAAAGAATTGTAGACCTGCACCAGACTGGGAAGAGTGAATCTACAATAGGCAAGCAGCTTGGTGTGAAAAAATCAACTGTGGGAGCAATCATCAGAAAATGGAAGCCATACAAGACCACTGATAATCTCCCTCGATCTGGGGCTCCACGCAAGATCTCATCCCGTGGGGTCAAAATGATCATGAGAACGGTGAGCAAAGATCCCAGAACCACACGGGGGGACCTGGTGAATGACCTGCAGAGAGCTGGGACCAAAGTAACAAAGGTCACCATCAGTAACACACTACAACGGCAGGGAATCAAATCCCGCAGTGCCAGACGTGTTCCGCTGCTGAAGCCAGTGCATGTCCAGGCCCGTCTGAAGTTTGCCAGAGAGCACATGGATGATACAGCAGAGGATTGGGAGAATGTCATGTGGTCAGATGAAACCAAAGTAGAACTTTTTGGTATAAACTCAACTCGTCGTGTTTGGAGGAAGAAGAATACTGAGTTGCATCCCAAGAACACCATACCTACTGTGAAGCATGGGGGTGGAAACATCATGCTATGGGGCTGTTTTTCTGCCAAGGGGACAGGACGACTGATCCGTGTTAAGGACAGAATGAATGGGGCCAAGTATCGTGAGATTTTGAGCCAAAACCTCCTTCCAACAGTGAGAACTTTGAAGATGAAACGAGGCTGGGTCTTCCAACATGACAATGATCCAAAACACACCGCCCGGGCAACAAAGGAGTGGCTCCGTAAGAAGCATTTGAAAGTCCTGGAGTGGCCTAGCCAGTCTCCAGACCTCAACCCCATAGAAAATCTGTGGCGGGAGTTGAAAGTCCGTGTTGCTCGGCGACAGCCCCAAAACATCACTGCTCTTGAGAAGATCTGCATGGAGGAATGGGCCAAAATACCAGCTACTGTGTGTGCAAACCTGGTAAAGACCTATAGTAAACGTTTGACCTCTGTTATTGCCAACAAAGGTTATGTTACAAAGTACTGAGTTGTATTTTTGTTATTGACCAAATACTTATTTTCCACCCTGATTTACGAATAAATTCTTTACAAATCCTACCATGTGAATTCATGGATTTTTTTTTCACATTCTGTCTCTCACAGTTGAAGTGTACCTCTGGTGCAAATTACTGACCTCTGTCATCATTTTAAGTGGGGGAACTTGCACAATCGGTGGCTGACTAAATACTTTTTTGCCCCACTGTATGTGATACCATCACGACGTTTTTTCGCGGACACAGCCGTACCCAATCTCTACATAGATGTGAAGCGTAAAGTTGAGGAAAGTTTGAGCACAGCAGAAAGGGCTGCATTAACTTGCGACGCATGGACCTCGCGGGCTGTTGATTCATATGTGACTATAACAGCTCATTATCTCACAGCGGACTGGCAACTGCTGTCTTACGTTCTCCAAACTCGAACATTACATGAAAGTCACACCGGAGCGAACATTGCAAATCTCCTGCAAAATGCAGCACAGGAATGGGGGATTGCCGACAAAAATCTGGTGGTTGTCACTGACAATGCTTCTAATATGACAATTGCCACTCAGCTAGCGGGATACCTGCATGTGAAGTGTTTCGCCCATACGCTCAATCTGGCATCACAACGAGCCTTAAACCTGCCTGCAGTAGCCATGGTCTTGGGGAGAGTGCGGCGCATAACTGGGTTTTTCAATAGAAGCACAGTGGCAAACCATGCTCTGGAGCAAAAACAGAGAATGTTACAGCTCCCGACTCACAAGCTCAAGACCGACGTCTGCACGAGATGCAACAGTGCTTATGACATGCTCCAGCGTTTCCTTGAACAACAACCTGCGATTTGTGGAGCGTTGCTGTCTCCCGAAGTCAGAAAGAGTAGCACAGATATCTTTACTCTAAATGAGACGGATATTGGGAACACTGAAGAAATTGAAGTCAATGCAAGTCGCGACTACTGTGATGTCTGAGGAAAAGAATCCTACTCTGTCTCTCGTAGCACCGCTGCTAGCACAGCTGTTGCACGACACCCAAGACAACATTGGTGACACAGCGCTGGTCAGAAACATCAAGCAAAGTATCAGTCAAGACCTTAAGAAGAGATATGCCAGCACAGTCGAGAGGAACACCCTCTACACAGCATCAGCTCTCAACCCACGCTTTAAAACCCTGCCGTTCCTGTCACTGGAGGAAAGACAGGAAACCTATGCCAGAGTGGTTGCTGAGGCTATAACCCTTCAGGTAAGCAAACATTCTGGTGTTATAATTTAAATAACTTACTTACAATATTAGTAGATCGGTAATATTTTTGTCATATTGGTAATATTCTATTTAACAATTAAATACATTAATTATAATTTGCTAACATATTACTGCATACTAAAAGATATAAAATATTTATTTTCTCCCTCTCTCTGTATGTGTGTGGGTTTTCTACAGGAGGAAAAGAGGCAGCAACCCATCTGTGAGCCAGAAGCCCATGAACATCATGAGAAACCTGACGAGACTGAACAAAATCCCAGACCCCCTCTCATACCAGCCAAGATGAGGAAGTCTTGTGGGTTAACAGACTTTCTTGGTCAGACTTATGGTGATGTTGGAGCCCCACCAAAATCATTATCTGCCACAGCTGAGGAGGAGGTGAAAAGATACCAGGAGGTCACATCACTGGCACTCACAGAAGACCCACTAAGCTGGTGGAGATCCCATGAAGAAGTCTATCCTTTCCTGGCCACGCTGGCAAAAAGATACCTTTGTATCCCAGGTACTAGTGTCTCGGCTGAAAGAGTCTTCTCAACCGCTGGAGACATCGTCACAGCAAAACGGAGCACTCTGACTTCAGAGCATGTTGATCAGCTCCTTTTTCTGAGCAAGAATGCTGACATTGCTTCACTGTCCAAATGTGTTTAACTTTTTAGGGCAGCAACAAACAGGACAGTTTACTTATTTTAATTTAAGAAATGTTTTATTTTATTTAAATTTAAAACTTTTTTATTTAATGTAAAATTATATTTTGTTTTAAGCTATAATTGTACCAGATAGTTACGTTCAGTTAAGTTGGACTAGACTGTTATACAAACCGTTCACTTTGTCAGCAATAAAACTGACTGACATGAGAGAAAGACTGAGTGTGAGACTTTATTATTAGATAAAATGAATATTGATAAAATTTACCTTTATGGACAAAATCTGCAGTAGAAAAAATATGTGATAAATCACAAAATGTCGTATTGCAATACTCAGAATATTGCAAAAATATATATATAAAAAAAATCGCAATAATATCGTATCGTGAGTTAAGTATTGTGATAATATCGTATCGTGGGGTGTATGGTGATTCCCACCTCTACTGGCCAGAGTGTTTGAGGTGATTCTGGGGTAAAAACGCAAAATATTGCACAATATTGCAAAATATTACATTGGCACATAACTGTTTTTTATTCCTGATTTATTGCTAAGTGTAGATATTATTCAAGTAAAAATATAGTGTGGGCAAGAATATTTTTTCTTGCACTTTCACAAAGACAAATTTAGGATCTCCAGTGCATTATGAAAAGCAAAAGTAACAACTCCACCCACAGGGGTCTCACAAACAGCAGAGGGGAAAAGGCATTTGAGCAGCAATTCAATTCCCTCCTGAACCTATGTAGTGGCAGCATACACAGCAGTTATGGTTCTCTTTGTGGTTTTTGATAAAAGGTCACTTTATAGTTTATTTTAAAAAAAAAAGTAAAAAAAAGAAAAGTAAAAAAAAAAAAAAAGTAATTAATTGTCCAATTTTGTGTCAGTAAATATGACCGTGGTAGACTTACTGAGTCCCCGATGCTCCGTGAGTGGTTTGTCGCAAGCTGGGTGAGGCGTTACTCAGAGTCCTAGCGGCATCTCCGACTAACGCATGCTTCGCGTCAATGTGATATTTCAAGCTGGAAGTGCTTTGGTGACAAGAAAATTCCTTCTTCCACAATGTGCATAATGTCGGTCGACTGTTCCGTCTTGTAATTTTTTTAATACTCAAATTTCCCATCGAGAGGGCCAATGTGCGTTTATCATCTTCCATACTGAGTTGACTGGTTCAGCTGCCCGTCACTACCCGATCAACTACCCATTTGCGCATGTGTGAAGGCAACTGTACTTGGACAAACTGCCGGAAATGCGTTGACAGTAACATTTCAGGGATTTTGAGTCATTCTGCACTCCAGATGCGTTAATTGTGTTAAAAATTTTAATTGCGTTGACCGTGATGGAGGATAAATTTGCGTTAACACGTTAATTTTGACAGCACTAGTATGTTTCAGTTATGTTAAACCAAGTTATATGTTTCAAATATAAATAAAAAAAAGTGTACAATAACTTGCAAACCTCATAAAACGGCATTTTATTTGCAACAGAAACATAGCATGTTTAAACTTTTTAAGCAAAGATAGAAAGATATATTTTTTTAAAAGTGTATGACTCAAACTATATAAGACAGCATTAAATCTTTCCAGTCATGAACAAAGATATATATTTAACTCAAACACAGTGCTGTGTGTTACCTCATCGGTTCACATGCGTTTGTATTATTTGGTACCATATGAACTTTTACCATATGGTTCCACACATGATATAAACAATATACAACTCAAAGTCTGATCCAGGTTCCACAACAAAATACTCCCTGTTGTTCAGAAATATAAGCGGTATTTACTGTTTTATTAGAGATTCTGTAACAAGAAAGATGCAACTTAACAGGTGTCAGGATTTTCATCTCAGTTGTGTTTAAACCATGCACAAAAAAGTGCCACTATAAAAGGCGAAAAACTAGAGACTATCTGGTAGCAGCATAGATCACATTTGACTCCATTTGGTTTCTTTTTGCTTTCGGCTGAAACGTTACTGTAGCATAGTTCAAGTCATCATTGTCTCGACTCTGTGAAAAGAACATTCACAATGAATAATAATTACTTATAAAGTAATTATTATTTTTCATTAATTATTTTAAGTATATGATGGATAAACATCCATTAAGTTTTGCTTAGTAGAACATGTGCAATACAACATACAGACATACACAAATAGATTTACCATAATACATATAGCAACACATCAAATGTTAGTTTGTGGTATATGAGCTAGTTTTGTTTTGGCCTTGTCAAAGTACAAAAGTGCATTTTAAATTTAATCACCTCACTTTGGTCGAGATTTTGTTGTTCTTTAAAAGCTAGGAGGCAAAAACAACACAGTTACTCTGTCTGTTCAGTAGAGCGCATAATAAAGATTAAATACAAAAAAAGTTTTGTAGGTTTTAAAAAGTACCTTGCTGAAGTTTCCCATTTTGAACAACCAGACCAATGATGACCATTAGGAGCAAAACAGACAGACCACCCAGGGTGACGCTCGTCAGCTTAGCTACAACGTCAGGTTCTTCTGCTAGAAAAATCCAGAAAATTAAAACCTCCAAAACTGTTTTATGGCTTTCAAATCATGTGCACATGCACAATAAAATACATTTTTAGGAAAATCTTACGTTTAAATTTGCTGTCCATGTCATCTGCAGGCTCATCAGTGTCTTTTCAAAAACAAGACACTAAATTTGTTTTTTTATTGATTCAATAATAATCAAATTATAGAAAATCCACATTATTGTATATGCAATGCAGGAAGTGTAGCATAATTAGAAAAAGAAATATTCAAACAATGGGAACCAAAACAAAGACTACAATAATAGTCTACAGAACAATAATGCAATAATCTTACCACCAACGTTTAAACGCGTCACACTGAAAAGCAGACGTCCAGCTGAGTGAAATCCACAGAAATACAGCCCAGAGTTAGATTGATCCACTTTCTTGATTTTGAGGAAAAGAGTTATGATGTTGGTTGTCATTTCAAATTTTCCATTTCGAAATCCATCACTGTATGTAGCTTCACTTTTAGAATTTACCAAACGAGAGATATATCGGACTGTGGTACTGTTGACCAATCTAAACCAGAAAGTCATAGAGTCCATTTTTGAGTTGTTAGCGCACTGCAGAGTCACATCTTCACCTGGGTGGACCTTTGTGGTCTGAAAATCTGAAGCTGAAATGGAAATTCTCCCTGAAACAATGAAAAAAAACCAGACAAATGTTCTTTAGAGACTTACTGTAAGATAACATGATGGGGAATTCGATATCTCTAAATAGTAAAGTTGGTAATAAGCAAATGTAGTTGATGATGGGTTCAACAAACAATAATAAGTTAATATTGATGTTAAGTGTAAGAAACTATACTTACAGAAGCTACAAAGACTTAAAGCTGTTATAAAGCTGAAGTTCATCGTTGTGTGTTTGATGCTCTGCAAGCCCGCCGTTGGTGTGTTCACTAGAAAGGTTGCTCTCAGTTTCCTACTGTGAATGCGATAGAGGCGGAGTGTCACCCGGTGCTTTTTTTTAAACTTGCTTTTGGTTGATTTTTATTTTTAGGTTTTAGCTTCTGTGCAGCACTTTGTGATTTTTATCTTGAAAGGTGCTATATAAATAAAGTTTTACTTACTTACTTACTTACTTAAGTAATTTCAAACTGGCTCACAGACAGTGTTTATTCCTGTTCAGCCATTTTATAGATAGTAACATGAACCCACACATTACTGTTAACAAGTAACAGCTAATTTAATTTAATCTTCATTTAATTTCACTTCATTTCCCAAGATGAATCTATTTCAGTTATCAATCAGATTTGAAAAAACCTCCATAGTGCTGAGTCAGCACTCTTAAAGGTTATTAATGGGTGTGAATGGGTGAATGACTGAATGTAGTGTAAAGCGCTTTGGGGTCCTTAGGGACTAAGTAAAGCGCTATACAAATACAGACCATTTAAATTATATTTTCCTTCTCTGTTTAGGTTTTGTTAGTTTAATTATTGTATTTCTGAGTTTTTGTTTATGTTTGCTCTGCCTCAATTAAAGGCATGTTTTCAGTTTAAGAATGTTGTCAGTGTTTGCTTATGGTCAACATTTTCTCTACTATATGGCAGATGTGACACTGGCAGATTTATCTGCCTCTGAAGCAGAAAGATATTTCTACTTGTCTATTAAACCGCTTCTGGCATGTCTAGAAGATACCAAAACTTTGATGGCCCTAAACTTTTTTAAAATGTAATTCATTCAAGCAGAGGTGATTGTGTTTGGTCCGAGCGGACCTTGTGATTCTTTTTCGTCTCAGGTTCAGAATGTATTGAATATAATCTTTTTTGGACCTTCCTCCCAGTTTTGCTTAACCCTTTATGGCTGGTCAGAGCAGGCACGCTCCATTTTACGTAACTATTTTTAAATCCCGGTAGAACTGCAACCACATAAGCAAGCGCAATAAAGTTTTTTTTACATATGAAACCGGAGGAAGTGTACTTCCAATTTATGCATTCAGCTTGTTCTAGGTCACGGTTTCCTTCCACATATGGCTTTGCAAAAGTTGTCTAAAAAGCATTTGCAGCAACAAAAACATAATATTCCAGAAACACCTTTTGCCGATCTGATCAACTATACATAACTCTTCCTACGTTGGAATAAATGTCAGCACGATCTGTCTCATGTCCGCAATTACCTGCCCGAAACCGGAAATGACGTCATTTTTGTGGAATATCCTTCAGAGGCATCTTTCTGGCTCTGAAGCAGAAAGATATTTCTGCTTGTCTATTAAACCACTTCTGGCATGTCTAGAAGATATTAAAACTTTGATGGCCCTAAATTTTTTCAAATGTAATTCATTCAAACAGAGGTGATTGTGTTTGGTCCTAGCAGACCTTGTGATTCTTTCTCTATTGATTTGGGACCCCTGGCAAAGTATTTTAAACTTGTTGTTACTAACCTGGGTTTTAAGATGGACTGGGATTTTAAACTGGACACTCGAATTAGGGCTACTGTCAAGTCCACTTTTTACCATTCAAGGCATTTGGCAGAGGTAAGACCTATTTTATCCAGGCCTCATTTTGAAACAACAATCCATGCTCCTGTTTCATACAGAGTGTACACCTCAGTTTGTTTTTTGGATGTTTTACAATATGAAAAAGATGTAATTTCACATACTGTAAAGATTCAATACCGGATTTAAAAATGATGTATTATCCAATGTCACTAAGTCCTAAGTCCTTACCTTTAAACATAACCTCACTTATTCCTCTTCTGCCAAGTATCCTTGGCCGAGTTGCTGTGTGTGTGTATGTATGAATGTATATGAATGTTAGATAGAAAGCACTTACTTGGAGGAAGCTTATAAAAAAGTGCTTTTTGAATGTGTGAATGAGGCAAGTTGTACAAAGCACTTGTTCTCAGAGTAGAAAAGTGCTATAGAAGAACCATCTCTGAGTAAAATGATCTCACACTTTTTTCTCTCCCTGGGAAACACAACAGCTGTACCTTTTACAAGCAGACACACTGTGACAAACTACTACAGACGCAACAAACAGTTTACTTTCAAATAACCAAAAGAAGCATGAACAATTCCTGAATAGCACTGGAGAATTTATACACTTGATAGTAATTCATGACAAACTGTTTCTGAAGCTTAAGGAGAGTAAAGTTGTTATACAGATGAAACACTTTATAACTGTTGGAAAGCAATGACCACTAATGAACACTTCAGGATTGTGCTGTTATTTTGCAGCATGTTTACAGCAGGAATCAATGTTATGTACAAATGGATATAAAAGCAATATGCAACAAGGGTGATATTGTCACCCTGTGTTTTTGTTTTTTGTACTTTTACTTTTTTTATTATTATGAATCATGACTGTTGGTGTTTTGGTTTCCCAGAGTTTATTCTGTGCTCCCTCTGTTTTGTGTCATCCCTGCCTGTGTGTCCCCTCTAGTGTAGTCAGGTCTCTGTGTTAAGCGTCTCTGAGTTTGTGTCTTTGCGTGTTTCCTGTTTTACTTTGAAGGTCTGTGTCTGATGTCAGTGTGTTTACGTTTCCCCCTGTCGTGTCTGATTACTCCCAGCTGTGCCCTCCTTCTTTGTCTCATTCCCTCGTTATCACTCTGTGTATTTAAGCCTTGTGTCTGCGTCCTTTAGTTGCTGGTTCGTCTGCGTTATCCCCCTCCGTCATCCGAAGTGGTTTCCCTGCATCTGTCTACGTCTCCTTGCATCTCCATTTGTGTCTCTAGGTTTCAGGTTTGTTTAATGTGTAGTTTTCCCAGTTTGGGTCCAGGCTCAGTTCTGTTTTTCGCCACCCTTGCCTTTTTCTATTGTCAACCTCCATTAATAAAGCTCCCTCACATCAGACGTGCCTGCATCTTGGGTCCTTTAATAATTCCACACAGCTTGCCCCGCGAGCCTTGACAGATATATGAGACCTTATGTTGTATCGTCTGATGAAAGAGTTTCAGATGTATTTATATTAACTGGACTCTATTGTATTTATATATGTTGTGTTTGTTCAAGACATTTAGCATCATGTTTGTTTGGCGACAAAGATTTTAAATGAGCAAGAAAATATTAAGAATTAATAAAACAGAACATACAAATGTACAATTACAGTAGCATTGTTTCTTCACTGCAGAGTTAGAATTGCTGCATCATATCATTAATATGATACAGCATCATTTCCAGTTACATAGTGAGTCCGTCTGGTGGCAGCATAGATCGTGTCTGTCTCGATCGCTCTTCTTTTTGCATTTGGTCGAAATGTCGCTGCAGCATATTTTGGGCCGTCAGAGCCATGAATCTGATATGAATAATCATAACCAGTGTTCAGTTTTTTATGATTGATAATACAATAAGTTAAATAGTTCAACTGAACCCATCACCAATTTATTGATCTTGAGGCTAATTTTCGGTAAACAAAAATGAAGCTGCCAGAACTCTTGCTAAGTCACCAACAGCAAGGACAAGCTGAGAAAACTCAGCTGATTTTATCTGCATAGATAGCAAGGTTTCAACCAGAGGAAATGTTTCATATACGTGTGAAGTCAGCAGTAATAAAAAACAGAAGGTCTTTTGCAGGAAGAGGAAGTATAATTTTGTGTTGTTTTGTCTTTTGATCAAGACATATAAGAGCATAAGATAATACATACAATATCCAGTCACAGTTATATCCATGTGCCACATGAATGTAGTCTTTATTTTTCAAGAACATTTATAGTCAGCAAGTATCGACTGTTTCTGTTCAGGTCGTGTGCAGATTTCCATTTCATTAATAATCACGTTACATGTTTGTTTGGCTAAATACACTTTGATGGACAAAGTAAGAACTCAGAATTAACAGGAAAACACATATGAAAATTCAGTTAGCATTGGTTCACCACAGCAAAGTATTTTTTTTTTCTTAACAAGAGTTTTTCATTTCCCCAATAAGTCATGATAACATCATCAGGCAGTTCAAGTCGCCTGCTGATTCTATCTGGTGGAAGCATAGATCACATTCGGCTCGATCTCTCTTCTTTTTGGTTTTGGTCGAACTGTCACTGCAGCGTAGTTCACATCATCAGATCCATGATTCTGTGAAAAGCACATTTATTATGAGTATTATATACATATTAATTATAATTATAGACAAATGTAAGCAATAAGAATGAAGTGTTTATGTTACATTTCTAAAGGAAAGAGGATAATTAGTCAACAGCTACTTGCAACACACAAACTAAAAATCTTATTTCTCCCTTTATACGATATGTAATTTGCACTGTAATGCTGTAAAGGCACATTTTGTTTAAGCGCTGCTAATCAGAGCATAAAAGTACATTTTTAGATTGACTCACCGTGCTGTGGTCCGGATTCTGTTCTTCTTTATTTGCTGATCCACAAAAAACAAATTAGTGTTATTCTAAGAGCGATTTTGTAGCTGTAAAAAGTACCCATCTGAAGTTTCCTGTTTTGAACAACCAGACCAATGATGACCATTAAGAGGAAAACAGACAGACCACCCAGGGTGACGCTCGTCAGCTTTGCTACTTCGTGAGCCTCTAATACAAAAATAAAGGTAAAAAGCAACATGGCTGAAATTTATTTCACATTCATGTGTTTTTAATCATCTGCACAATAAAAGAAATGTTGACTTACGTTGAGAGATGAAGTCCATGTCATCCTGAGGCTCATCGGTGCCTATTCAAAAATAAAGCTTTGATTTTTTTTAGTCCTTATTTATATATTTATCTTAATCTATAACCACCATAGTCTTTGTATACAGAGTGTTGACAATAATTACATTGCATATGTAATATAAATTAAAAGAGGAACAACCGAAGAATGAGGAGGCAAAGATTTTACAATAATCTTACCTCCAACCTTTAATTGCATGACGCTTAAATTTAGACGTCCCTCTGAGAAATATCCACAGAAATACTGCCCAGAGTCAGACACATCCACTTGTTTGATTTTGAGAACGACATCAGAGGTGTTTTGTGTCATTTCAAATTTTCCAGGTTGAAATTCAGCATTGTACTCAACATCGTTATTATACATAAAAACAATAGAGTTGACTGTGGTTCCGTTGACCAGTCTGAACAAGAAGGTCATAACGTCATATTTGTAAATCCTGGGCCACTGCAGAGTCACATTTTCACCTGCCTGCACCTCTGAGGTCTGAAACTGAGAACCTGAGGCAGCAATCCAGCCTGAAACTGTGGAAACAATGAGATGTTTAATTGCTCTACATGGTGCTACACCTGTGAGTGTAAAGTTACTAATAAGCAAATGTGTTTAAATTATTATAGGTTAAAAATGCAATAAAAGATTAACTAATGATGTCAAAGAGTAATGGAGCAAACTTACAGAAACAAGAAAGAGCTAAAGCTTGTATCACGTTCATCATCGTGCACATGACTGCTGCCCTGCAATGTTCGCAGATGGTGTGTTCACCAGGAAGGGTGACACAGTGTGATAAATGTGATAGAGGGAGGAGTTTTGTGTTGCTTTCAAAGCTAAATGCGTTTAGGTCATAGAGTCATGACACAAGTGTTTAGATGTAGCTGCCATCACCAGTGTGTGACTGTGTGCGTGAATGGGTGGATGACTGGATATGTAAAGCGCTTTGGGGTCCTTAGGGACTAGTAAAAGCGCTATATAAATACAGGCCATTTACCATTTACCATAGTCTTAAAGGGCTTTTTGGAAGATTTTTATTTATTTTTTGTCTTTACTTTAAAGAAGAAGAAGAAGAAGAAGAGTGATGTTTCATTTTTTCTCAGCTTTAAAAACATGCATTATTAAAAAATTGGTTGTTGTTAAAATGCTGATACTGTCAGGGTTGGCTGTGTGGCAGGCAAAGGGTAGACCCAAAAGAAGGGAGTTTTATTGCTGTAAAGTTATAAACCATAGCTAAACACAAAACTCTAAAACTAGAAACTAAGAACTGGAAACAAAAAGCTAGAAACAAGGAGTAGCGATGGAAACAAAGGGAATAAGGAAACACACTGCAGCAGGAATGACACGACAATAAGCAGAGGAAAACAGGGAACACAGCTGGAAATAAACAAACTAACAGGACAGTAGGAAGCAAAACTGAACACAGGATGAGAGCCTGTCAAAATAAAACAGGAACCACGCAGACCAAGACGCACAGGCTTGACACTTGGGGAAGAAACAGGCATGGGTGATAGACATGACGGGCTGGGGAGAACACAGACGACACCAAAACAACCAGAGCACAAAAGGGAGCAGATTAAATGAAGAAGAAACTAAGAACTAGAAAACTAAATGTTTAAACTAGGAAGAACAAGCAACCTAAACAAAATATCAAATGAGACCTAAGAAACATTTACTATCTGTCATGGGAACCATGAAAGATAGTAAAAGTCAAAGAGTCCTTGAGTCAACACTTTTATGACAACAAAAGACATGCTGTTATATGACAAAGTTGGGTTTTAACTTCCATTTGATTTACTACTTCATGGGCCATCGTACTTGTATTTTTGTTTTTTAAAGAATACATCAAATAATAATCAAATAATGCAACCTACAAAGAACAGAAGGTAACTGAAAAAACGGTTCTCCATCATGGACAACCAATCACACCCACTCCACTGTGGTCTGAAACTTACAACCCAAGACAGAAAATACAGCCTGAAGCAGTAGAAACAACAAGATGTTAGTTTGCAGCCTGCTGCTGCCTCCTTTAAACCTGCCTGGCAGCGGCTTGTGCCTGGCGGGGGCCTGCCACGCAGTCACTGGAGGTGGAGGTGCGTCAGGGTCTATGCCTGCCGGAGGTGGAGGAGGAGCTGCTCCAGCCGGAGGTAGATGAAGAACTGGACCAGCTGATGGTGGGGGAGCTGTGCGAGGAGATGGAGGTCCACGTGCCACAGAGGGCTGCTCGGCCTGAGCCTGAGGTCAGGCTGCTGCGCCGCCGCTGCCACTGGATACGCGGGTGGCCCCAAACCTACGACACCGGCACCGCTGGATGCGCGGGCGGCCACCAAGAACGACACCTCCCCATTGCTGGGCCAGAAGCTGGGGGCGCCAACGGTCCGGGCCAATTCAATCTCTGGCTTGCAGGAGGAGGGAGTAGGTTCACCTGGATGTTTTCCTCGGCCTCAGTTGGATGATGGAGGTATGTGGCGGGGCGTGGTCTGCAATGCAGCTGCAGGCGAGATGCGCTGCTGGCAGCTGGAAAGTTGCTGCCGTGTTGTAACAGCAACATTGAGCGTTAATAAAGCGTGTGAGATTCTGAAAAGCATGAACATGTGGACGGGTCTGTCATAGTTTTGTTACACGAAGGCTTCTCAAATCACTAGAGTTTGAACACCAACACATAAAGTGTTAACAAAAACCCAGATGAGGCAAGAAACCCCAGGTGGCCCCAACAAAAACAAAGACCAAATCGCAGTGCATGCCATCAGCATGTCAAGCTTGAAACATACAGGAAGACCAGTGCCCAGGGCCCCTGCTGAGAACCAACAGAACCCAGACAGCACAAGAGTCAAGGGCAGTGAACAAACCAAAGGCTCATGAAGGACACCAGCCAGCTTAATGTGACACGATGAGTTAGAGATGATGCTCTTATCATGCTACACTGACACATGGAAAGAACCATGTATTAAAAGGAGGGATTTTACAACAAATACAGCAACAGTGGTTTACAAAGAGATTCTGTAATTACCCTTTCAATAATCTTTTAACTCTTGTATGATTTGTGCAGTAATAATACAAGCAGAGGAATTCAAAGGCTACAGGCAGCACATCCACACCCAGATAAGCCTTTTTATCATCAACACATGGACTTTGACATTGATCTCAGGCCATGTGAACGTAAAAAATAATGCTCAGTGTTTGCTGACATGTTCTCAAATTAAGCAGCAGATTTCCTTGCAAATAAGATGCAGGTGCAGAAGCAAAAACCTTGCTCAAAGAAACCCTTTCAAAGTGGCGAATTCCAGATAAGCTCAGCACTAGTTTTGAAACAGTAGGTTAAGGCACAATGTGCATAAAAAACCCCACACCCTTACAAACCAGAACACTGATAAGAGATCTTCAAAGACGATTCCAGATACTTCTGTGAACCCAGACTGAGGTTAAAGTCAAAGTTGCACAGCTTAAGATTCATGCCAGCAATAACAAGAGGATTCAAGAACCACAAAACTTACTCAGAGTTTTAAAGATTTGCACACTGATGCTGAGGAAGACAACAAGGTTGATCAACGCGCTTTGGCCTTTCAATCTACAGCTGCGTTGGAACAAAAGTAAGAGTGTTGGGTGAAAAAGTGCCCCAACAAGAGCTTATCAAGCTCCAACTAAGTGACACACGGGGGGAAAGTCTGTCACCAGGTATCAGCAGTTGAACACAGACAATAGCTGTTTAGGATGGTGTGACCTGAGAAGTTTTTCAGTTGTGTTGTTTTTTCTGTGATTCGTGATCATTTTCACATATGATCAACATCCACATAAACACAAACGCTGGAAAGGCTTGAAGACTCAGTCAAGGTGCTTTCTTCCTGAGAGTTTCAGCTTCTTCTCTAGTCCTAAATTTTATCCAAATAAATTTGTGCGTACATTATTTGAATCTCACAACTACTTCACTAATAAATTCTTAGTGAATTTTCTGTATGGCAGTTAGACCTACTTATAATGGTCAACCCTAATAATAATAACAATTACTGCTGTGAGTTCATTTGTTATATCAACCACACAAATTTTGACTCATCATCTTAAATTCCAGTCATTTCATTCCCACAAGTGATTTTGCGAGGCCTCCAAAATGCTTTGAACCCCCACAGGGTGTATTTACTCCTTCAGAGATAAATGTGACTGATTGTTTCATCTCCCCCTGTCATGTGTTTGCTGGGAGCTCTCCAGGTCTCCAACAGATTCATGCATGCAGTGCAGACATTGATGATTTCATTGTCAGTCTTCTGTCTCCTACCAACAGCACTGAGTCAATGGGCATGACAGAGCTGGCCTTCCTGATGAGCTTATCCAACCACTTCCTCTCAGCTGCAGATAAGCTGCTGTTTCAACAGATATCATAGAAGATGGCTGATGCCACCACAGAGTCAGAAAAGGTCTTCAGGAGCACCTGCTGCACTCCAAAGGCTTCCTGAGCAGGTAGAGTCTGACCTGACCCTTCCTGTAATGAGCATCATTCCACTATCCCACTGTCAGTTCCCCAGATGTTCACTGGTGTCGGTGTGGTGGGTCTGCACCTGTGGAAATCCACCACCAGCATCAGCATGATGGTAAGAATTCCAAACCATGGAAAAGAAAGATCCTTTATGCCCACTCTATCCACACAATGAGTATAAAGGAGCTGTTATAATTTTGCTTTTTGGCCAATCCTTGTGATAAGACTGTTCATGCAGTATTGATGTCTTTACAAAGGCTTCAACAATCTTTCAATAAATATCTGAAAATCAGTTTGATTTTGGTTCTTAGTCAATTTGTTTCACATCACATGTCTTACCCAGTCTGACACATACTTGCAGTAATCCTCTCTAAATATGATGATTAACCTTTACAAGCTCATTGAGTATGAGGAACAATTTAAAAGACTCAAAGAGGCCAAACTTAGTTTTTGCTGCTTTCTGTCAAATGAAACCAGCCTGGCCTTCAGAGTAGAGCCTCTTACTGGATCAGTGTTTTTTCCACTAAAAGCATGTCACCCTTTTCAAATACATTAAAGCAGTTGACCTAAACAGCTGAAAGAGAGATGTGAAACTTTTATGTGAAAGCAGTTCAGCTATTTTTGCGTGTGGTTTCATTGCAATGCTAAAAGCCTTTGATAAACAGTGTTGCTACAAACTTTCTGTTTGTTCAAATGTCAAGAAAGACAACTTCTCCTTTCTCATATAAGAGAATAGAAACTGTGAAACAATTACTAATGTCAGTGTATTCAAACTAAAATCATGTTTATGTTTTATATAAAACTTGATGGAATTAATTTCAGAGAAACATACCTTACACCATAGCTCCAATGATTTCATTATTTTTGTTTTTGCATATAAGACCAGTGTAGCCCAGTCATAGATTACATATTGTTATAATTACACAAAACGTGTTCTTTATACCTGACTGTTAGGACCTTCAAGCCTGTAGTTATATTCATTATCAGTTAGAGCCCCTCCTCATTGTTCTTCTTCTTCTTTGGTGCAACCCTATGAATACAGTGTCCGTCCCTTTGGCCCCTCCCCTTTTTCTAAAATTCCCCTGTGGGGGAGGAGCTGGAGCGAGTAAGTTATTTACTTGGAGGTCTTTCTTTTTTTTACCCTTCTTTGTCAGACACAACACAGAAACACACCGGTTACACCAGCAAGACGAGAGTTTTGTAAATAACGTCTCTATTAGTATTTGAATTAATGAAGTCATTTCATATTTGTTGTTAGTGCTGAAATCTTCCTGTGGTGCAGACTTTGTCCATTTATTTGTCTTCAAAGGGTGCATGGCTGCAGTTTTAATCACTTTCATTAAATAATTGTAATTATTTTTCTACAAATCTGCAAAGTCTGACATTATGTAATCAGTGTTGGGAAGGTTACTTTTAAAATGTATTCCACTACAGATTACAGAGTACATGCCCCAAAATGTATTTTGTAATGTATTCTGAATACTTTGGATTACTTAATATATTATCATGCTTTTTACAACTACATGAATGTACTATTGCTTTGTGCGGGCGACCGTGGCTCAGGGGGTTGGGAAGCACATCTGTAACCGGAAGGTCGCCGGTAGTCCTGGTAGTTGTGTCCTTGGGCAAGACCCTACTGCCTACTGGTGTTGGCCAGAGAGGCCGATGACGCGATATGGCAGCCTCGCTTCTGTCAGTCTGCCCCAGGGCAGCTGTGGCTACAACCGTAGCTTGCCTCCACCAGTGTGTGAATGCGAGAGTGCATGAATAGTGGCATTGTAAAGCGCTTTGGGTGCCTTGAAAAGCGCTATATAAATCCAATCCATTATTATTTATTACTATTACTGAAGGTCTGCGGCTCCGAACCGTAGCAAAGGGACCTCTGGCTAATACGTCGGATTCGTAGCCGAAAAATAGCTTTACTTTGTTGTCTGGGTCAACTTTGCTTGTGAGGCGAGAGACAGAGAGAGGCGTTGAAAGGCTGCTCCAACAGAACTTATTGTTTCGGAGGAAACAAGCCAAACATACTGTGGCAAGCTCAGACAAGGAGGAGACAGATGTGTCGTTTGGTCTTGCTACCCTGAGTTGCCAGGGAGCACAGCCATTTATTTTCCAACAGAAACACACTGCTGTTACCAAACTGCTCGGCATAGCTTAGCACAACAACAACAAAAAGGCGCTCTCTCACACAGGAAGCACACAGTCGCAGAGAAAGCGCGTCGCCCTGTAAATATGGCAACCGTAACGCTGCCGCCTGGAACAACAGAACGTAGCTGTCAAACAAAACCCAAACAGTCCTGACCCGCCACAATATGAAACAGGAAAATACCGCCGTGTAATCCATTTATTTCAACAAAGTAACTGTATTCTATTGTAATTATTAACTGTTTTCTAAATACCACAAAACAAATAGGGGCTGAGGGCGTGAAGATGCAGCTGAAAGTATAGAGGAAATAGAAATAAAAACAAGAAGCAGTACGAACACCAGTCAAACAGGGAAATGAGTTTATCTGTTTGTAGTATAAATAACATGAGTTTCTGCTGCAGGCCTCCTGCGTCTTTTTACTGCTGATTGCAGTGCTGGATCCTTCAGGGTGCCAGGGTCCAGACTCTGTAATTAAAAGTACAGAAATAAAATAACTGAACTGGCTTAAAGCTGCAAGCATCAAAATATTCAAACATTACAGCATACTGTATAAAAAGGCTCCCACCTCAAATTGTTCTGGATTCTTATTTTCATGTTCTTTAGCTGATAATTCAAAGACATGATCATCAATTCAGTGAACAATACAGTGACATTAAAAGCTAAGACTTTGTGGCAACATTTGTATTTTTTCATATAGTTGACGTTTCACCAAATATGAGAAACACCGAGTTGAAGTAAAAAGTACCTGATTTCCCGAGTTGAACAACCAGACCAACGATCTGGTTAAGAGGACAACAGACAGACCACCCAGGGTGACGCTCGTCAGCTTTGCTACTTCGTAAGCCTCTAATACAAAAATAAAGGTAAAAAGCAACACGGCTGAAATTTATTACACATTCAAATGTTTCTAATCATCTGCACAATAAAAGAAATGTTGACTTACGTTTAGAGATGAAGTCCATGTCATCCTGAGGCTCGTCGGGGCCTATTCAAAAATAAAGCCTTGATTCTTTTAGTCCTTATTTATGTATTTATCTTAATCTATAACCACCATAGTCTTTGTATACAGAGTGTTGACAATAATTACATTGCATATGTAATATAAATTAAAAGAGGAACAACCGAAGAATGAGGAGGCAAAGACTTTACAATAATCTTACCTCCAACCTTTAATTGCATGACGCTTAAATTTAGACGTCCTTCTGAGAAATATCGACAGAAATACAGCCCAGAGTCATACACATCCACTTGTTTGATTTTGAGAACGACATAAGAGGTGTTTTGTGTCATTTCAAATTTTCCAGGTTGAAATTCAGCATTGTACTTAACAACGTTATTAGACTTAACAACAATAGAGTTGACTGTGGTTCCGTTGACCAGTCTGAACAATAAAGTCATAACATCATATTCGTAAATCCTGGGCCACTGCAGAGTCACAGTTTCACCTGCCTGCACCTCTGAGGTCTGAAACTCAGAACCTGAGGCAGCAATCCAGCCTGAAACTGTGGAAACAATGAGATGTTTAATTGCTCTACATGGTGCTACACCTGTGAGTGTAAAGTTACTAATAAGCAAATGTGTTTAAATTATTATAGGTTAAAAATGCAATAAAAGATTAGCTAATGATGTCAAAGAGTAATAGAGCAAACTTACAGAAACAAGCAAGAGCTAAAGCTTGTATCACGTTCATCATCGTACACATGACTGCTGCCCTGCAATGTCCGCAGATGGTGTGTTCACCAGGAAGGGTGACACAGTGTGATAAATGTGATAGAGGGAGGAGTTTTGTGTTGCTTTCAAAGCTAAATGCGTTTAGGTCATAGAGTCATGACACACGTGTTTAGTCTTAAAGGGCTTTTTGCAAGAATTTTATTTATTTTTTGTCTTTACTTTAAAGAAGAAGAAGAGGAAGAATGATGTTTCATTTTTTCTCAGCTTTAAAAACATGCATTATTAAAAAGCTGGTTGTTGTTAAAATGCTGATAGTGTCAGGGTTGGCTGTGTGGCAGGCAAAGGGTAGACCCAAAAGAAGGGAGTTTTATTGCTGTAAAGTTAAAAACCATAGCTAAACACAAAACTATAAAACCAGAAACTAAGAACTGGAAACAAAAAGCTAGAAACAAGGAGTAGCGATGGAAACAAGGGGAACAAGGAAACACACTGCAACAGGAATGACACGACAATAAGCAGAGGAAAAGAGGGAACACAGCTGGAAATAATCAAACTAACAGGACAGTAGGAAGCAAAACTGAACACAGGATGAGAGCCTGTCAAAATAAAACAGGAACCACGCAGACCAAGACGCACAGGCTTGACACTTGGGGAAGAAACAGGCATGGGTGATAGACATGACGGGCTGGGAGAACACAGACGACACCAAAACAACCAGAGCACAAAAGGGAGCAGATTAAATGAAGAAGAAACTAAGAAGTAGAAAACTAAATGTTTAAATTAAGAAGAACAAGCAACCTAAACATAGGTTCAAATGCGACCTAAGAAACATTTACCATCTGTCATGGGAACCATGAAAGATAGTGAAAGTCAAAGAGTCCTTGAGTCAACACTTTTGTGACAACAAAAGACATGCTGTTATATGACAAAGTTGGGTTTTAACTTCCATTTGATTTACTACTTCATGGGCCATCCTACTTGTATTTTTTGTTTTTTAAGAATACATCAAATAATAATCAAATAATGCAACCTACAAAGAACAGAAGGTAACTGAAAAAACGGTTCTCCATCATGGAAAACCAATCACACCCACTCCACTGTGGTCTGAAACAGGGGACTGGAGGGCAGGAGGAGACTGAACTACAGGGGACTGGAGTGAAGGCTGAACAGCAGGTGGGACTGGAGCAGGAGTGTGAACTGATTGGACTGAGGAGGCTAATGGATAAACAGAGGTCGGTGAGGCTAATGGTTGAGCTACAGACTGAGCTAGCGAAGGAGATAGAGCTATAGCCTGGGCTAGTAAAGCTGGTGCCTGAGCAGGGGACAGGTCAGCTAATCTAACTAGGGACAGTGCGAGGGCGTGAAAGGCTGGGTCAGGAGGTGGAGGAAGTGGTGAAGTGGCCGGTGGACAAGTTAGGTATTCCATGCCTCCAGAGCATGAGGGCGCCGGCTGCGGAGCCTCAGCTGAGTCTCTAGGGGGGTCAGGTCGGATCCTGGCCGCCCTCAGCCTGGGCGCTGGGACAGGCATGGGAGGTGGCTGGACACCAGTCACCCCCACCCGAGAAACAGAAGCGGGTGTGGAGGTAGACTGGGTCGCAGCTGCCCTCCTCCTGGGAGCTGGCACTGGTGTGGGTGTAGACTGGGCCCTAGCCATCTGAGGAGGTGAAACGGGTGAAGGGGAAGGCTGAATCTGGGCCGCCGTGCTGGTGGGAAATGGCTTCCATTTGATTTACTACTTCATGGGCCATCCTACTTGTATTTTTTGTTTTTTAAGAATACATCAAATAATAATCAAATAATGCAACCTACAAAGAACAGAAGGTAACTGAAAAAACGGTTCTCCATCATGGAAAACCAATCACACCCACTCCACTGTGGTCTGAAACAGGGGACTGGAGGGCAGGAGGAGACTGAACTACAGGGGACTGGAGTGAAGGCTGAACAGCAGGTGGGACTGGAGCAGACTGGACTACAGGCTGGACTGGAGCAGGAGTGTGAACTGATTGGACTTAGGAGGCTAATGGATAAACAGAGGTTGGTGAGGCTAATGGCTGAGCTACAGACTGAGTTAGCGAAGGAGATAGAGCTATAGCCTGGGCTAGTAAAGCTGGTGCCTGAGCAGGGGACAGGTCAGCTAATCTAACTAGGGACAGTGCGAGGGTGTGAAAGGCTGGGTCAGGAGGTGGAGGAAGTGGTGAAGTGGCCGGTGGACAAGTTAGGTATTCCGTGCCTCCAGAGCGTGAGGGCGCTCTAGGGGGGTCAGGTCGGATCCTGGCCGCCCTCAGCCTGGGCGCTGGGACAGGCATGGGAGGTGGCTGGACACCAGTCACCCCCACCCGAGAAACAGAAGCGGGTGTGGGTGTAGACTGGGCCCTAGCCATCTGAGGAGGTGAAACGGGTGAAGGGGAAGGCCGAATCTGGGTCATTCTGTCAGGGGTTGTGTCGTGGATGAGAAGGAGGACCCAAACGCTGGACTCACAGGTAGGTAGGTGAAGGTTGGTGTTTTATTATGAAGGAGTGAACAAACAGAACAGAGGAAGGAAATGGCTGGCTGGACGACTGACTGAAAGACTGACTGAATGGCTGGCTGACTGAACGAAGGCGGAAACGACAACATAACATCACAGGAACATCAATGACACGACAAGGGCTGAAGGGAAAAGAGGGCTTAGATACATGACTAGTAATGATAACGACTGGAGACAGGTGAGTGAACAGCTGAACATAATGAACTAATGATAAATGGGAAGAGGACTGAACATAATGCACAAAGACTAAGGCTAACACAATAAAACAGGAAGTGGAACAGGCAGTAGATAAACGGTGAATGTGAACTGAAAATACTGGGTCAACGACCCAGAAACCCTGACACCCGTCATGTATGCAGCTGAGATGAACAGTGGACTGGCAGGCTGCGTTCACTACTGAAGAACAGAAGGTTTGAGGTGACTCTGGGGTAAAAATGCAAAATATTACATTGACACAGAACTGTTTTTTATTCCTGATTTATTGCTAAGTGTAGATATTATTCAAGTTAAAATACAGTGTGGGCAAAAATATTTTTTCTTGCACTTTCAAGGTCCAAAAAGAAAAATGAGGATGTTCAGTGCAAAATGAGAAGCAACAGTAACAACTGCACCCACAGTTGTCTCACAAACAGCAGGGGGAAAACGTCATTCAGTCCACTCTGAGCAGGATATCACTTCCCTCCTGAACCTGTGTGGTGGCAGCATACACAACAGTTTCCTGTGGCCCTGATGAGAGACAAAAGAGCCTTTTGTCTCTTCCTGTTGAACACATCTCACACACTTTTATGCCTCTCTCACTATTACATTGAACGAGTCTCACTCACTCTCAATATAATTCAATTAAATTTTTCAATTCAATTTTATTTATATAGCGCCAAATCACAACAAAGGTCGCCTCAAGGCGCTTCATAGATACAGAGAAAAACCCAACAATCATATGAGCCCCTATGAGCAAGCACTTTGGCGACATAAAATAGTGGCAATATAAAATAGTCTGCATTATTTATCAGTCTTCACTAACTCCTCCTCCATTACCTACCATCTACAGTGGTTTGCTCTCAGATAAAGTCATAGCAACTGTGGTGGGAGACGGAGATATAGCTAGAAAATCAGAAAGTATTAGCAGTTACAGCACATTTTGTTTAAATCTTTATTAGAAAAAATGTCTTTTTTGTTAAAGGTGGTTGTAAAGATTTACATACACCAACTGTACACAACTCTGCAAACAGAAAATAACAGAAATATGATAGCTTTCACTTTGTGCTGATGTTCCTGTTATTTTGGGAGTCTATCTCGTAGCAGCGTACAAAACATTTGGCTCCAGCTCCCTCTGTGGTGCAGGCCTTCTCATGTTTGTTCTGGTATGGAAACTCAGTGCTGCATAGTTCATGGCATCAGACTCTGCATTCTGTAATGGAAAATGTTTGAAGTCACTAATCTCAAAGCATTAAATGTTAACCTGTTGACATCCACCAGGTCACAGGCAGTCAATCTATGGATAGAGGCGTGCTTACTATAAGATTAACATCCAACTGGTATTTATTGAAGTAACGCCCAAATGGGAGAGATGGAAATATGGTAACATTTTCTGTTTTCTGCATTTTCAGCATAGCTAAAACAATTAAACCTAAACTTAGATGGATTGCTGTTGACTGATGGAAGCTAACAGTTTAAATAACTGAATCAGACGATATATCAATAAATCAACTGGAATCCAAGGTTAAAATAGATTACCTCACTGTGTTGCAAATTCTGCATCTCGTCATGAGCTAAATGACAGAAACAGTACATCTATCAGTTCTTTGCTCAAAACATTTGCAATTTCAGTTTAAATTCAAACACATAAATACCTGTATGAAGTTTCCTGATGCTAACGACCAGACCAATGATGACCAGTAAAAGGAAAACAGTTAAACTGCCGAGGATCACAGTTGATAGATTGGTTAACCCATCTTCTAAAAGAACATCAACTGCAAAAAAAGTAGCACATATAGGATATTCTGCCTTTTTAACAATTACTCAAAAATTAAAGTAAAAGAACAATCTTACCTTGAACCTTCAAATATGTTGCAGTGAAAACACTTGGCCTTCCCATGTGCAACTCTCCACAGAAATATAACAGAGTCAGATGGATCCACTTGTTTGATTTTGAGAAATAGCACAGAGGTGTTGGATGTCATGTTAAATTTAGTATCTTGAAATCCGTCACAGAATGTAGCACGACTATTTGCAGTAGATATAAAAGAGATGCGACTGGCATTGAGTCTGTCGGCCAGTCTGAACCAGAATATGTGGGTTGCAAAACTGCTGAAGTTGGAGCACTGCAGTGTGACTTCTTGTCCAGGCTCAACCACCACAGTGTAAAACTGTGCGACTGAAACAGATATCCAGCCTGAAACAATCAACAAGTATTCATAAAAGACAAATTTCCAAAGAACGAAACAAAACCTAAAACTTATGTTGTCAATTAACTTTTGTAAATTTAATTTAATGGCAATAACAAATCTAAACTAACTACTGATAAAAATAGATAGGTGTACTTACTGAGAGTATAGAGTAAAAATGATAGCAAGTTGAAGTTAACCATTGTGCACACGGCCACTGCAACGGCACTAACTGAATGGTGCTCCAGCAAAAGTGATCTCTAGACAAAGAGGTGGGCTGTTCTTATATGTGTAGACTGACTGCAGACCAACTGCACTGGTGCTTGTAGAAAAGCGCAGCAACAAAAATCAGGATATCATCGCTTCTTTGTTAGGTTTGTTTGTTACTCAATCTCAGTAATGCTTTTGTAAACCTTTCCATAACACTGGCACATTAAGTTTTTCTTTGATTATTATAAATGCAGATCATGACGATAACTACTGACTTCACAGTCTATGTCATTAAGCTTTTTTACTAAACTAGCAGCTTTGTCATTATAAAGGTACAGTATCCAGCTAGCTAACTAGATAGCTCCTGCAGTTAAAAGTTTATGTTCAGGTTAATATTTTTAAAACAGTCATGCAATAAGAAAGATATATGATTATATCTTTAGTGGATATCTGACCTTTATGAAAGTGATAATTAATTGACAGCAATGGAATAATACCAGTATAAGTTTAACCTTGCTATAGCAGAGGGTGATGTGAGTTTATGCAAGTCTTAAGTCAGTTAAGTGTGATCAGTACTCAGGATGCTGCGAAACAATGTAAGACTGGTTTACCGTGTGTGAAGTCACGTCAACAAGTTTTGTTTACTGTGTAGAAATAAATTCACTCTGAGCAAGTTTTCCAGATAAACTGACTGAATCAATCCCATTTGTGCCTGAAGAAATGAGAAGAATCAGCAATAAAACTAAGACTCCTTAAGACCATGAAAAACCCAATCTTCAGGTCAACTGTATGTCTATTTATGCATGAATCCAAACAGCCAAACATTGGATGAAAAAAACTCACCTTGATTAACTTTGACCTTGGCATGATTGTTGGTGGCAGAACAACACGGCATTATTTTCCTGTTTGATATGTTCGGCTATGCTCTCTCTATTTTTGGTAATTCCATGCTGGTGGAAACGCAAACAGAAGACGCATTAAGAGGCTCAAATGCCTGTGTTTTATCTGGCAGCCCATGTCACTAGGGGTGCAACGATACACGGCCAACACGTTAACGAGCTAACTGCGCTAACGCAGTAGTTCCCACCCTTGTAATTGAGCATTGCGTGGCACATCCAACATACTGTTTTACTTTAGCCCATGACGCGCTTACCTTCAGGGTCATACTTCACATGAAAACCAAAATAGTTCCAAACGCCACATCTGAATGAGGGTGGGGGGGGGTTCAATTTGCCATGTTGCAATGACAGCTTAACTTCTGTCTCGCTAGCTTGCCCTGCGCTCAGTGAATCTGCGTTCGACTACTCCGCCTAGGCTGCACTGTCGAGCGCAGATCCACTGAGCGCTCAACACAGACAGCATCGTCAGAAGGAAAGTTGATAAAATAAATAAAAAATTTTGTATTGTTCAATTCATATGTGTACCGAACCGAAAGCACTGTATTGAACGGTTCAATATCGATACGAGTATCGTTGCCCCCCCCACATGTAACCTCTACTTGCGGCCGCATAATGACGTGAAGAAATATTTTTAAAAATTATTGCTCAAAAACTGATTTAATATGAAGGCAATAGGCAAAGTGTTACAGGCATAGCCCTAAAGAATGTAGCCTCATGGGCAGTGTAGTCCAGTTGTAAGTAAGCTATTAAGACTCGACTGTACACCGTGTTCGTGTTTTCCTCTGAAACAATAAGTTTCGTTGGTGCAGCCTTTCAACGCCTCTCTCTGTCTCTCGCTAGCAAATTTGAACCAGACAACAAAGTAAAGCTAGTTTTCATCTAAGAGCCCAACACGGAGCCCGACGTATTAACCAGAGGTCCCTCTACTACAGTTTGAAGCTGCGGACCTGTTTTATATACGCGTGGAATAGTTTTCTATACGAGATCGCTGCAAAAACCCACCCAACAGTCCACCCTACTGTTTCTCATTTTTATTATTTATAAGATTTAAAAATCCAGTTGTTATTGGTATGGCGATTCACCTTCAGTAATTGTAATAAATCACACAGCAATAGTATATTCACCTAATTGTAAAAAGCATGATAATATATTAAGTAATCCAAAGTATTCAGAATAACGTAACGGAATATGTTACAAAATACATTTTGGTGCATGTATTCTGTAATCTGTAGTGGAATATGTTGAAAAGTCACCTTCCAAACACTGCGTATAGATTACTTTTTTGTTGAGAAAAAACTTCATCCTAATATCAAGACTTGTAAATATGATAGTATTGTAATGTCTGATAGTCCACTTGTTTTGAACTCAGCTTCAGCTTCAACCTTTTGTGTACTTCTGGGGATTCAATCCTCTTCTTTTGTCAGATAAAGAGTTTGTGGAATATATTTCCAAACAAACTGATATCTTTATAAGAATAAACATTACGCCTGACATGGCCTACAGTACGGTTTGGGAAAGCCATATGATACCATACTGTTCATATACTAGAAAACAGAAACAGAAAAACAGAAACAGAAATCTGAATTGATGTACCTTATTTCGCAATTGGAAGAGCAACACTCTACAACCCCCTCTCCAGATACGTATAAACAAAGATTAACTTAAAAAACGGAATTTAATTGAATTGAAGCAGTAGTGACACTTTTCTTTGGTAACCACTGGCTGTCTCAGTGATGCCCATAACACAATGTAGGCTGTGTTTGCATTAGGATCCACACTCTCTCCACTCTATTGCAGATGTGACACTGCCCGATTTATCTGCCTCTGAAGCAGAAAAATATTTCTGCTTGTCTATTAAACCGCTTCTAGCATGTCTAGAAGATATCAAAACTTTGATGGCCCTAAACTTTTTAAAATGTAATTCATTCAAACAGATGTGGTAGTGTTTGGTCCGAGCAGACCTTGTGATTCTTTCTGTACTGATTTGGGACCCCTGGCACAGTATTTTTAAACTTGTTACTAACCTGGGTTTTAAGATGGACTGGGATTTTAAACTGGACACTCGAATTCGGGCTACAGTCAAGTCCACTTTTTTTTTTTTTTTTTTTTTTTTATCATTTAAGGCGTTTAGCATAGATAAGACCTATTTTATCCAGGCCTCTTTTTGAAACAATAATCCATGCTCCTGTTTCATACAGAGTATACACCTCAGTTTGTTTTTTGGATGTTTAACAATATAAAAAAGATGTAACTTCACATACTATGAAGATCCAATACCTGATTTAAAAATCATTTATTATCCAATCTCAATAAGCTGTCCTTACTTTTAAACATAACCTCGCTTCTTCCTCTTCTGCCAAGTATCCTTGGCTGAGTTGCTCTGTGTGTATGTATGAATGTATATGAATGTTAGATAGAAAGCACTTACCTGGAGGAAGCTTATAAAAAAGTGCTTTTTGAATGTGTGAATTAGGCAAGTTGTACAAAGCACTTGTTCTCAGAGTAGAAAAGTGCTATATAAGAACCATCTCTGAATAAAATGATCTCACACTTTTTTCTCTCCCTGGGAAACACAGCAGCTGTACCTTTTAGAAGCAGATACACTGTGACAAACTACACACAAGCAGTTTGTGTGTTTGTACTGATTTCTTGAGCGCTTCAGTTTGTTGTCCACATGGAGCTGACACACATGTACTGTCTGAAACAAGCAGAAGCAACAAACAGTTTACTTTCAAATAACCAAAAGAAGCATGAACAATTCCTGAATAGCAATGGAGAATTCACACATTTGAGAATAATTCATGACAAAACGTTACTCAAGCTTAAGGAGAGTAAAGTTATTATAAAGATGAAACACTTTATAATGAATGACTGTTGGAAAGCAATGACCACTAATGAACACTTCAGGATTGTGCTGTTATTTTGCAGCATGTTTAAAGCAGGAATCAATGTTATGTACAAATGAATATAAAAGCAATATGCAACAAGGGTGATATTGTCACGGTCCTGGGTCGGAGACCAAGTGTTTTTGTTTTTTGTACTTTTACTTTTGATTTTATTATGAATCATGACTGTTGGTGTTTTGGTTTCCCAGTGTTTATTCTGTGCTCCCTCTGTTTTGTGTCATCCCTGCCTGTGTGTCCCCTCTAGTGTAGTCAGGTCTCTGTGTTAAGCGTCTCTGAGTCTGTGTCTTTGCGTGTGTGTGTTTCCTGTTTTACTTTGAAGGTCTGTGTCTGATGTCAGTGTGTTTATGTTTCCCCCTGTCCTGTCGTGTCTGGTTACTCCCAGCTGTGCCCTCCTTTTGTGTCTCATTCCCTCGTTATCACTCCGTGTATTTAAGCCTTGTGTCTGCGTCTGTTAGTTGCTGGTTCGTCTGCGTTATCCCCCTCCATCATCCGAAGTGGTTTCCCTGCATCTGTCTACGTCTCCTTGCATCTCCATTTGTGTCTCTAGGTTTCAGGTTTGTTTAATGTGTAGTTTTCCCAGTTTGGGTCCAGGCTCAGTTCTGTTTTTCGCCACCCTTGCCTTTTTCTATTTTCAACCTCCATTAATAAAGCTCCCTCACATCAGACGTGCCTGCATCTTGGGTCCTTTAATAATTCCACACACCTTGCCCCGCGAGCCTTGACAGATATATGAGACCTTATGTTGTATCGTCTGATGAAAGCGTTTCAGATGTATTTATATTAACTGGACTCTATTGTATTTATATATGTTGTGTTTGTTCAAGACATTTAGCATCATGTTTGTTTGGCGACAAAGATTTTAAATGAACAAGAAAATATTGAGAATTAATAAAACAGAACATACAAATGTACAATTACAGTAGCATTGTTTCTTCACTGCAGAGTTAGAATTGCTGCATCATATCATTAATATGATACAGCATCATTTCCAGTTACATAGTGAGTCCGTCTGGTGGCAGCATAGATCGTGTCTGTCTCGATCGCTCTTCTTTTTGCATTTGGTCGAAATGTCGCTGCAGCATATTTTGGGCCGTCAGGGCCATGAATCTGATATGAATAATCATAGCCAGTGTTCAGTTTTTTATGATTGATAATACAATAAGTTAAATAGTTCAACTGAACCCATCACCAATTTATTGATCATGTGCCACATGAATGTAGTCTTTATTTTTCAAGAACATTTATAGTCACCAAGTATCGACTGTTTCTGTTCAGGTCGTGTGCAGATTTCCATTTCATTAAAAATCACGTTACATGTTTGTTTGGCTAAATACACTTTGATGGACAAAGTAAGAACTCAGAATTAACAGGAAAACACATACAAAAATTCAGTAAGCATTGGTTCACCACAGCAAAGTATTTTTTTCTTAACAAGAGTTTTTCATTTCCCCAATAAGTCATGATAACATCATCAGGCAGTTCAAGTCGCCTGCTGATTCTATCTGGTGGAAGCATAGATCACATTCGGCTCGATCCCTCTTCTTTTTGGTTTTGGTCGAACTGTCACTGCAGCGTAGTTCACCTCATCAAATCCATTATTCTGTGAAAAGCACATTTATTATGAGTATTATATACATATTAATTATAATTATAGACAGATATAAGCATTAACAGTGAAGTGTTTATGTTACATTTCTAAAGGAAAGGAGACAATTAGTCAACAGCTAATTGCAACATACGAACTAAAAATCTCGATATGTAATGTGCACTGTAATGCTGTAAAGGCACATTTTGTTTAAGTGCTGCTAATCAGAGCATAAAAGTACATTTTTAGATTGACTCACCGTGCTGTGGTCCGGATTCTGTTCTTCTTTATTTGCTGAGCCACAAAAAACAAATTAGTGTTATTCTATTTCATAAACAAATTATACATTTGTGAAGAGTAAAGATTATAAGAGCGATTTTGTAGCTGTAAAAAATACCCGTCTGAAGTTTTATGTTTTGAACAACCAGACCAATGATGACCATTACAAACATTACAGCATACTGTATAAAAAGGCTCCAACCTCAAATTGTTCTGGATTCTTATTTTCATGTTCTTTAGCTGATAATTCAAAGACATGATCATCAATTCAGTGAACAATACAGTGGCATTAAAAGCCTTTGTGGCAACATTTGTATTTTTTCATATAGTTGACGTTTCACCAAATATGAGAAACACAGAGTTGAAGTAAAAAGTACCTGATTTCCCGAGTTGAACAACCAGACCAATGATGACCATTAAGAGGAAAACAGACAGACCACCCAGGGTGATGCTCGTCAGCTTTGCTACTTCGTGAGCCTCTAATACAACAATAAAGGTAAAAAGCAACACGGCTGAAATTTATTTCACATTCATGTGTTTTTAATCATCTGCGCAATAAAAGAAATGTTGACTTACGTTTAGAGATGCAGTCCATGTCATCCTGAGGCTCATCGGTGCCTATTCAAAAATAAAGCCTTGATTTTTTTTTGTCCTTATTTATATATTTATCTTAATCTATAACCACCATAGTCTTTCTATACAGAGTGTTGACAATAATTACATTGCATATGTAATATAAATTAAAAGAGGAACAACCGAAGAATGAGTAGGCAAAGACTTTACAATAATCTTACCTCCAACCTTTAATTGCATGACGCTTAAATTTAGACATCTTTCTGAGAAATATCCACAGAAATACAGCCCAGAGTCAGACACATCCACTTGTTTGATTTTGAGAACGACATAAGAGGTGTTTTGTGTCATTTCAAATTTTCCAGGTTGAAATTCAGCATTGTAGTTAACAACGTTATTAGACTTAACAACAATAGAGTTGACTGTGGTTCCGTTGACCAGTCTGAACAAGAAAGTCATAACATCATATTCGTAAATCCTGGGCCACTGCAGAGTCACTTTTTCACCTGCCTGCACCTCTGAGGTCTGAAACTCAGAACCTGAGGCAGCAATCCAGCCTGAAACTGTGGAAACAATGAGATGTTTAATTGCTCTACATGGTGCTACACCAGTGAGTGTAAAGTTAATAATAAGCAAATGTGTTTAAATTATTATAGGTTAAAAATGCAATAAAAGATTAGCTAATGATGTCAAAGAGTAATAGAGCAAACTTACAGAAACAAGAAAGAGCTAAAGCTTGTATCACGTTCATCATCGTGCACATGACTGCTGCCCTGCAATGTCCACAAATGGTGTGTTCACCAGGAAGGGTGCCACAGTGTGATAAATGTGATAGAGGGAGGAGTTTTGTGTTGCTTTCAAAGCTAAATGCGTTTAGGTCATAGAGTCATGACACACGTGTTTAGATGTAGCTGCAATCACCAGTGTGTGACTCTGTGCGTGAATGGGTGGATGACTGGATATGTAAAGTGCTTTGGGGTGCTTAGGGACTAGTGAAACCGCTATATAAATACAGGCCATTTACCATTTACCATAGTCTTAAAGGGCTTTTTGGAAGATTTTTATTTATTTTTTGTCTTTACTTTAAAGAAGAAGAAGAAGAGTGATGTTTCATTTTTTTCTCAGCTTTAAAAACATGCATTATTAAAAAGCTGGTTGTTGTTAAAATGCTGATAGTGTCAGGGTTGGCTGTGTGGCAGGCAAAGGGTAGACCCAAAAGAAGGGAGTTTTATTGCTGTAAAGTTATAAACTATAGCTAAACACAAAACTCTAAAACTAGAAACTAAGAACTGGAAACAAAAAGCTAGAAACAAGGAGTAGCGATGGAAACAAGGGGAACAAGGAAACACTGCAACAGGAATGACACGACAATAAGCAGAGGAAAACAGGGAACACAGCTGGAAATAATCAAACTAACAGGACAGTAGGAAGCAAAACTGAACACAGGATGAGACCCTGTCAAAATAAAACAGGAACCACGCAGACCAAGACGCACAGGCTTGACACTTGGGGAAGAAACAGGCATGGGTGATAGACATGACGGGCTGGGGAGAACACAGACGACACCAAAACAACCAGAGCACAAAAGGGAGCAGATTAAATGAAGAAGAAACTAAGAACTAGAAAAACAAATGTTTAAACTAAGAAGAACAAACAACCTAAACATAGTAAATGTTTCCTAGGTCTCATTTGAACCTATCTGTCATGGGAACCATGAAAGATAGTAAAAGTCAAAGAGTCCTTGAGTCAACACTTTTATGACAACAAAAGACATGCTGTTATATGACAAAGTTGGGTTTTAACTTCCATTTGATTTACTACTTCATGGGCCATCGTACTTGTATTTTTGTTTTTTAAGAATACATCAAATAATAATCAAATAATGCAACCTACAAAGAACAGAAGGTAACTGAAAAAACGGTTCTCCATCATGGACAACCAATCACACCCATTCCACTGTGGTCTGAAACAGGGGACTGGAGGGCAGGAGGAGACTGAACTACAGGGGACTGGAGTGAAGGCTGAACAGCAGGTGGGACTGGAGCAGGAGTGTGAACTGATTGGACTGAGGAGGCTAATGGATAAACAGAGGTCGGTGAGGCTAATGGTTGAGCTACAGACTGAGCTAGCGAAGGAGATAGAGCTATAGCCTGGGCTAGTAAAGCTGGTGCCTGAGCAGGGGACAGGTCAGCTAATCTAACTAGGGACAGTGCGAGGGCGTGAAAGGCTGGGTCAGGAGGTGGAGGAAGTGGTGAAGTGGCCGGTGGACAAGTTAGGTATTCCATGCCTCCAGAGCATGAGGGCGCCGGCTGCGGAGCCTCAGCTGAGTCTCTAGGGGGGTCAGGTCGGATCCTGGCCGCCCTCAGCCTGGGCGCTGGGACAGGCATGGGAGGTGGCTGGACACCAGTCACCCCCACCCGAGAAACAGAAGCGGGTGTGGAGGTAGACTGGGTCGCAGCTGCCCTCCTCCTGGGAGCTGGCACTGGTGTGGGTGTAGACTGGGCCCTAGCCATCTGAGGAGGTGAAACGGGTGAAGGGGAAGGCTGAATCTGGGCCGCCGTGCTGGTGGGAAATGGCTGAGTAATGGGTGTGGAAATGGGGCGGGGTACACAGCCGAGCCTCCGGCGCGGGCGCCTCTGTTGAGCCGAGGTGGGAGGCGGAGCTGCTGTGCCATGGCGAGGTTAAAGGTCCGGTGAATGAGGCAGGTGGCGTGTGAGCGAGGAGCGGATCCGCGAGAGGGGGAGCCGCCGAAACGCGGCGCGAAACGCCCACTCTCCGCGGCAGATGCTCCGGTGCATGGGAGGTAGCAGGTGGGTGAACGCGGCGTCTCCGAGGCCCGCCTAGAGCCAAGCGAGTGCCCTCGAAGACGTGCTCTCGCTCCGCGAAGAGCCGCTGTCTCTCCTTGAGCTTTTCCGCCCACAAGGAGAGCGCTGCCTCCTGCCGCTCAAAAAGGTCCGAGTCCGCTGGGTCCACAACGCGGGGTCGTGTCATTCTGTCAGGGGTTGTGTCGTGGATGAGAAGGAGGACCCAAACGCTGGACTCACAGGTAGGTAGGTGAAGGTTGGTGTTTTATTATCGATGGAGTGAACAAATAGAACACAGGAAGGAAATGGCTGGCTGGCTGGACGACTGACTGAAAGACTGACTGAATGGCTGGCTGACTGACTGAACGAAGGCGGAAACGACAACATAACATCACAGGAACATCAATGACACGACAAGGGCTGAAGGGAAGAGAGTGCTTAAATACATGACTAGTAATGATAACGATTGGAGACAGGTGAGTGAACAGCTGAACATAATGAACTAATGATAAATGGGAAGAGGACTGAACATAATGCACAAAGACTAAGGCTAGCACAATAAAACAGGAAGTGGAACAGGCAGTAGATAAACGGTGAACGTGAACTGAAAATACTGGGTCAACGACCCAGAAACCCTGACACCCGTCATGTATGCAGCTGAGATGAACAGTGGACTGACAGGCTGCGTTCACTACTGAAGAACAGAAGGTTTGAGGTGACTCTGGGGTAAAAATGCAAAATATTACATTGACACAGAACTGTTTTTTATTCCTGATTTATTGCTAAGTGTAGATATTATTCAAGTTAAAATACAGTGTGGGCAAAAATATTTTTTCTTGCACTTTCAAGGTCCAAAAAGAAAAATGAGGATGTTCAGTGCAAAATGAGAAGCAACAGTAACAACTGCACCCACAGTTGTCTCACAAACAGCAGGGGGAAAACGTCATTCAGTCCACTCTGAGCAGGATATCACTTCCCTCCTGAACCTGTGTGGTGGCAGCATACACAACAGTTTCCTGTGGCCCTGATGAGAGACAAAAGAGCCTTTTGTCTCTTCCTGTTGAACACATCTCACACACTTTTATGCCTCTCTCACTATTACATTGAACGAGTCTCACTCACTCTCAATATAATTCAATTAAATTTTTCAATTCAATTTTATTTATATAGCGCCAAATCACAACAAAGGTCGCCTCAAGGCGCTTCATAGATACAGAGAAAAACCCAACAATCATATGAGCCCCTATGAGCAAGCACTTTGGCGACATAAAATAGTGGCAATATAAAATAGTCTGCATTATTTATCAGTCTTCACTAACTCCTCCTCCATTACCTACCATCTACAGTGGTTTGCTCTCAGATAAAGTCATAGCAACTGTGGTGGGAGACGGAGATATAGCTAGAAAATCAGAAAGTATTAGCAGTTACAGCACATTTTGTTTAAATCTTTATTAGAAAAAATGTATTTTTTGTTAAAGGTGGTTGTAAAGATTTACATACACCAACTGTACAAACAGAAAATAACAGAAATATGATAGCTTTCACTTTGTGCTGGTGTTCGTTTATTTTGTGAGTCTATCTCGTAGCAGCGTACAAAACATTTGGCTCCAGCTCCCTCTGTGCTGCAGGCCTTCTCATGTTTGTTCTGGTATGGAAACTCAGTGCTGCATAGTTCATGGAGTCAGACTTTGCATTCTGTAATGGAAAATGTTTGAAGTCACTAATCTCAAAGCATTAAATGTTAACCTGTTGACATCCACCAGGTCACAGGCAGCCCATCAATAGATAAGATTAACATCCAACTGCTATTTATTGAAATTTAATCTTTTGGCAACGTCCAAATGGGAGAGATGGAAATATGGTAACATTTTCTGTTTTCTGCATTTTCGGCATAGCTAAAACAATTAAACCTAAACTTCGATGGATTGCTGTTGACTGATGGAAGCTAACAGTTTAAATAACTGAATCAGACGATATAACAATAAATCAACTGGAATCCAAGGTTAAAATAGATTACCTCACTGTGTTGCAAATTCTGCATCTCGTCATGAGCTAAATGACAGAAACAGTACATCTATCAGTTCTTTTCTCAAAACATTTGCAATTTCAGTTTAAATTCAAACACATAAATACCTGTATGAAGTTTCCTGATGCTAACAACCAGACCAATGATGACCAGTAAAAGGAAAACAGTTAAACTGCTGAGGATCAGAGTTGATAGATTAGTTAATCCATCTTCTAAAAGAACATCAACTGCAAAAAAAGTAGCACATATAGGTTATTCTGCCTTTTTGACAATTACTCAAAAATTAAAGTAAAAGAACAATCTTACCTTGAACCTTCAAATATGTTGCAGTGAAAACACTTGGCCTTCCCATGTGCAACTCTCCACAGAATTATAACCCAGAGTCAGATGGATCCACTTGTTTGATTTCGAGAAATACCACAGAGGTGTTGGATGTCATGTTAAATTTAGTATCTTGAAATCCATCACAGAAGGTAGCACAACTATTAGCAGTCGGCATAAAAGAGATGCGACTGGCATTGAGTCTGTTGGCCAGTCTGAACCAGAATATGTGGGTTGCAAAACTGCTGAAGTTGGAGCACTGCAGTGTGACTTCTTGTCCAGGCTCAACCACCACAGTGTAAAACTGTGCGAGTGAAACAGATATCCAACCTGAAACAATCAACAAGTATTCATAAAAGACAAATTTCCAAAGAACGAAACAAAACCTAAAACTTATGTTGTCAATTAACTTTTGTAAATTTAATTTAATGGCAACAACAAAATGCAACTAACTACTGATAAAAAAATAGATAGGTGTACTTACTGAGAGTATAGAGTAAAAATGATAGCAAGTTGAAGTTAACCATTGTGCACACGGCCACTGCAACGGCACTAACTGAATGGTGCTCCAGCAAAAGTGATCTCTAGACAAAGAGGTGGGCTGTTCTTATATGTGAAGACTGACTGCAGACCAACTGCACGGGAGCTTGTAGAAAAGCGCAGCAACAAAAATCAGGATATCATCGCTTCTTTGTTAGATTTGTTTGTTACTCAATCTCAGTAATGCTTTTGTAAACCTTTCAATAACACTGGCACATTAAGTTTTTCTTTGATTATTATAAATGCAGATCATGACAATAACTACTGACTTCACAGTCTATGTCATTAAGCTTTTTTACTAAACTAGCAGCTTTGTCATTACAAAGGTACAGTATCCAGCTAGCTAACTAGATAGCTCCTGCAGTTAAAAGTTTATGTTCAGGTTAATATTTTTAAAACAGTCATGCAATAAGAAAGATATATGATTATATCTTTAGTGGATATCTGACCTCTATAAAAGTGATAATTAATTGACAGCAATGGAATAATACCAGTATAAGTTTAACCTTGCTATAGCAGAGGGTGATGTGAGTTTATGCAAGTCTTAAGTCAGTTAAGTGTGATCAGTACTCAGGATGCTGCGAAACAATGTAAGACTGGTTTACCGTGTGTGAAGTCACGTCAACAAGTTTTGTTTACTGTGTAGAAATAAATTCACTCTGAGCAACTTTTCCAGATAAACTGACTGAATCAATCCCATTTGTGCCTGAAGAAATGAGAAGAATCAGCAATAAAACTAAGACTCCTTAAGACCATGAAAAACCCAATCTTCAGGTCAACTGTATGTCTATTTATGCATGAATCCAAACAGCCAAACATTGGATGAAAAAAACTCACCTTGATTAACTTTGACCTTGGCATGATTGTTGGTGGCAGAACAATTAGTTCGGGTTAAAAACAAAAAAGATCCAGCTACCCCTCCACTAAACAATATTCCTTTTTTTCTGCAGTGCAGCAAACATATTCTCGTATAGACAGTGTTGGGGAGTAACAGAATACATGTACCAGCGTTAAGTATTTAAAATACAAAATATGAGTAACTGTATTCTGTTACAGTTACCGTTTAAAAAGGTGGTATTTAGAATACAGTTACTTTGTTGAAATAAAGGCATTACACGGCAGTATTTTCCTGTTTGATATGTTAAGCTACGCTCTCTCTATTTTTGGTAATTCCACGCTGGTGGAAACGCAAACAGAACACACATTAAGAGGCTCAAATGCCTGTGTTTTTTCTCTGGCGGCCCATGTCACTAGGGGTGCAACGATACACGGCCAACACGTTAACGAGCTAACTGCGCTAACGCACTAGTTCCCACCCTTGTAATTGAGCACTGCGTGGCACATCCAACATACTGTTTTACTTTAGTCCATGACGCGCTTACCTTCAGGGTCATACTTCACATGAAAACCAAAATAGTTCCAAACGTCACATCTGAATGAGGGTGGGGGAGGTTCAATTTGCCATGTTGCAATGACAGCTTAACTTGCCCTGCGCTCAGTGAATCTGCGTTCGACTACTCCGCCTAGGCTGCACTGTCGAACGCAGATCCACTGAGCGCTCAACACAGACAGCATCGTCAGAAGGAAAGTTGATAAAATAAATAAAAAATTTTGTATTGTTCAATTCATATGTGTACCAAACCGAAAGCACTGTATCGAACGGTTCAATATCGATACGAGTATTGTTGCCCCCCCACATGTAACCTCAACGTGAAGAAATATTTTTAAAAATTATTGCTCAAAAACTGATTTAATATGAAGGCAATAGGCAAAGTGTTACAGGCATAGCCCTAAAGAATGTAGCCTCATGGGCAGTGTAGTCCAGTTGTAAGTAAGCTATTAAGACTCGACTGTACACCGTGTTCGTGTTTTCCTCTGAAACAATAAGTTCCGTTGGTGCAGCCTTTCAACGCCTCTCTGTCTCTCACTAGCAAAGTTGAACCAGACAACAAAGTAAAGCTAGTTTTCATCTAAGAGCCCAACACGGAAACTGACGTATTAGCCAGAGGTCCCTTTACTACAGTTCGGAGCCGTGGACCTGTTTTATATACGCGTGGAATAGTTTTCTATACGAGATCGCTGCAAAAAGTGCAGCCTTACCTACTGTCCACCCTACTGTTACTCATTTTCATTGAGATTTAAAAATCCAGTTGTTATTGGTATGGCGATTCACCTTCAGTAATTGTAATAAATCACATAGCAATAGAATATTCACCTAATTGTAAAAAGCATGATAGTATATTAAGTAATCCAAAGTATTCAGAATACGTTACTCTCATTGAGTAACGTAACGGAATATGTTACAAAATACATTTTGGTGCATGTATTCTGTAATCTGTAGTGGAATATGTTGAAAAGTCACCTTCCCAACACTGTGTATAGATTACTTTTTTGTTGACAAAAAACTTCATCCTAATATCAAGACTTGTAAATATGATAGTATTGTAATGTCTGATAGTCCACTTGTTTCGAACTCAGCTTCAGCTTCAACCTTTTGTGTACTTCTGGGGATTCAATCCTCTTCTTTTGTCAGATAAAGAGTTTGTGGAATATATTTCCAAACAAACTGATATCTTTATAAGAATAAACATTACGCCTGGCATGGCCTACAGTACGGTTTGGGAAAGCCATATGATATCATACTGTTCATATACTAGAAAACAGAAACAGAAAAACAGAAACAGAAATCTGAATTGATGTACCTTATTTCGCAATTGGATGAGCAACACTCTACAACCCCCTCTCCAGATACGTATAAACAAAGATTAACTTAAAAAACGGAATTTAATTGAATTGAAGCAGTAGTGACACTTTTCTTTGGTAACCACTGGCTGTCTCAGTGATGCCCATAACACAATGTAGGCTTGACTCTTTGGTATCACTCTTAAACACACAACTTAAAGCATATAATGCATAATCTGATGAGGTTTACACTCATTTAGAAGATCTTCAATTGGCCAGGAAAACTTGTTTTTTAGCTATTAAAAAAGCTTTCTGCAAAGCTAAGTTATCTTATTATTCATCACTGATAAATGAAAATATAAATAACCCAAGATTTTTTTTTCAGTGCTGTACCCAGGCTAACAAGGAGTCAGTCTGTCTGAGGTTTTAACTGCTCAACCTGCATGTATTTTGCCCTGTTGTTTGGAGATATTTACACCAGAAGTGTCAACGGGAATAAAAAGAAACCAAACCCATATTTGTTATGAGGATGATCTAATTATTGGATATTGCTTTTCTTGAATGTTTATTTAGGCTTTCAGTTTCAGACTCAGATAATTTTGCAGTGGTACCTGAAGTGCTTGTGTAACTCTCTTCCTTCTGTCTCTTCTAGCTTAAAACCCCTTGCCTGTTAGTGAAGATCCTTTATGGTCACATGAGTGAAGGGATGCTGACAATTAAATTTCAACAGCTGTCCTGTCAAATATACTACATCTACATACATAAAACCTGGAGAGAAGCAGGGAACAGATGTTGCCATCCAGCACAACAGCTTTTCCTCATGTACTATGCCCCTAGAGCATACAACCTTTATACAGCACAATGTTGATACTGCCCAGGTGTGATGGTGCATTTGTTGCCCAAATGTGCCTGAATACTGAAGGAATCGGATGCTTCCCTGGAGATATGAGTAACAGAAGAGCTTTTGGTGCAGCCCACAATCGTGACTCCACACATCCATCAGGCTGTTTGGAGGCCTCTCTGAAAATACCTAATCATTTTATGTTTTTTGATAGGTTGGAACTACGCAGCCTCTCATCTCTGCCCCCGAGTCTGACCCCTCTGTCTCGATCCCTTGCTCTGCTGTTTTTGACCAGTTTGAGCTTGTGAGCCTGTCAGATTTTGAAAACCTCCATAGCACTGAGTCAGGACTCTTAAAGGTTTTTAATGATATTTTCCTTTCCTGTTTAGGTTTTGTTAGTTTAGTTATTGTATTTCTGGGTTTTTGTTTATGTTTGCTCTGCCTCAATTAAAGACGTGTTTTCAGTTTCAGTATGTTGTGTTTGCATTAGGATCCACACTCTCTCCACTCTATGGCAGACGTGACACTGCCAGATTTATCTGGCTCTGAAGCAGAAAGATATTTCTGCTTGTCTATTAAACCGCTTCTGGCATGTCTAGAAGATATCAAAACTTTGATGGCCCTAAACTTTTTAAAATGTAATTCATTCAAACAGATGTGGTCGTGTTTGGTCCGAGCGGACATTGTGATTCTTTCTGTACTGATTTGGGACCCCTGGCAGTATTTTTAAACTTGTTACTAACCTGGGTTTTACAAACTACACACAAGCAGTTTGTGTGTTTGTACTGCTCTCTTGAGCGCTTCAGTTGACACAGTTATACAGTCTGAAACAAGCAGAAGCAACAAACAGTTTAGTTTCAACTAACCAAAAGATGCATGAACAATTCCTGAATAGCACTGGAGAATTTATACATTTGAGAATAATTCATGACAAAAAGTTACTGAAGCTTAAGGAAAGTAAAGTTGTTATAAAGATGAAACACTTTATAATGAATGACTGTTGGAATGCAATGACCACTAATGAACACTTCAGGATTGTGCTGTTATTTTGCAGCAGAAATCAATGTTATGTACAAATGAATATAAAAGCAATATGCAACAAGGGTGATATTGTCACGGTCCTGGGTCGGAGACGAAGTGTTTTTGCTATTTGTACTTTTACTTTTGATTTTATTATGAATCATGACTGTTGGTGTTTTGGTTTCCCAGTGTTTATTCTGTGCTCCCTCTGTTTTTGTTAGGATGCCTGGGTCGTTGACCCAGGGCTTTTGAGTTTATGATATTATTTATAATTTCTAGTCTTTGGGTTTTTGTGAGTCATGTCTTATGGTTTGTCTCTGTGTAATCCTTGGTTGCTGTCTCCCCTGTCTGCTGTATCCCCGTGTCCAGTCTGTGTCTGCCCTGGTCCCACATCTCTGTTCCCTCTGTTGTAGTGCCTGCATGTGAGTCCGTGTCTTTTGTTCAGTCTGTGTTTTGTGTTTCCTGTTTTACTTTGAAGGTTTCTGTCTCTTCTCAGTGTGTTCAGTTTACGCTTCCTTGTCTCGTCAGTTCTGATTTGCCCCAGCTGTGTTTCCCTCCTGTTGTCCATTCCCTGATTGCTCCCTCTATGTATTTAAGCCCTGTGTTTCAGTTTGTCTGTGTCGCGATCTACCGTTTAGTTAGCTGCGTGGTTTTTTCCATTCCTTCGGTGTAAGTGTATTTTGTTTTTCCCTGTTATGTTATTTGAGTTTAAGATTAAAGCAGTTTTTGAGTTTAAGTTTTGTCTCCGGAGTCTGCACTTTGGGTCCTTCTCCTGCCTGCACGCAGCCCCCACATAACAGAAGATCGCGACCATAACATGGACCCCGCAGACTCTTTTTCCTCGGAGTTCGACGGCGAGATGATGCGGATGGTGAGTCTGCTCGACCACATTGCCCAGTCGCAGGATTTACGGACTATGGCAGTTGGGCTAAGTGCAGTCGATGCCATCATTCGTTATAACCCTCAGCTCTCTCAGTTTGCTAAGGACACTCAGTTGGATGGCACCATTACTGCCTGGAGAGAGCAAGTCAAGGCTGGTGAGCTTGCTCTCTCACTCACTACATCTTCCCAACCGCTGCCCCAGGACAACACACACTCTCCACCTGTCTCAACACTGCCACGGACTTCCTCCCCCTCCCCACACCAGCCGGGTCCTCGTTCGCCTGCCTTTTTCCTGGCGGCTATGTGGTCAGAGGATGAGGGGGAGGTCTCCTTTTCTCCACCAGTTCCTGTTTCCTCATCCCGAAGGAAACGGCGTTCAGGCCGCCGCCGCTCCAGGACAGTTGAGTATTCTGACTCTGGACATTCTGACATCACACCCACTTCATCTGTTCTGCAACCTGGTCCTGCTGGAGGGTCCCAGGGGCCCGTCCGGCCTTCATCTGTTGGTCCCGCTGGGGGTTCTGGAGAATCGCTCCAGCCATCTTCAGTCTCCACTGGAGGGGCTGAGTGGCCCGTTCAGCTTTCTGTCTCCACTGGAGGGTCCGAGGGACCAGTCCGGCCGCCTGCCTCTGCTGGAGGGTCCGAGGGACCGCTTCAGCCGCCTGTTCCTGCTGGAGGGTCCAAGGGGCCCGTCCAGCCGCCTGTTCCCGCTGGAGGGTCCGAGGGGCCCGTCCAGCCGCCTGTTTCCGCTGGAGGGTCTGAGGGGCCCGTCCAGCCGCCTGTTCCCGCTGGAGGGTCCGAGGGGCCCGTCCAGCCGCCTGTTCCCGCTGGAGGGTCCGCGGGGCCCGTCCAGCCTCCTGTTCCCGCTGGAGGGTCCGAGGGACCGCTTCAGCCGCCTGTTCCCGCTGGAGGGTCCGAGGGACCGCTTCAGCCGCCTGTTCCCGCTGGAGGGTCCGAGGGGCCCGTCCAGCCGCCTGTTCCCGCTGGAGGGTCCGAGGGGCCCGTCCTGCCGCCTGTTCCCGCTGGAGGGTCCGAGGGGCCCGTCCTGCCGCCTGTTCCCGCTGGAGGGTCCGAGGGGCCCGTCCTGCCGCCTGTTCCCGCTGGAGGGTCCGAGGGGCCCGTCCTGCCGCCTGCCTCCGCTGGAGGGTCTGAGAGGCCCGTCCTGCCGCCTGTTCCCGCTGGAGGGTCTGAGGGGCCCGTCCAGCCTCCTGCCTCCGCTGGAGGGTCCGAGGGGCCCGTCCAGCGACCTGCGGCGCCACCACCTGCGGCTCCCACGCCGTTCCCTGCAGCTTCGCCCTCGCCTGGTCCGGCCTCCGAGTCTTCGCCCTCGCCTGGTCCGGCCTCCGAGTCTTCGCCTGGTCCTGCCTCGCTCCGTCTATCTTCGCCTGTGCCTGAGGTCCCCGTGCCGTCTGGTCCTGTCCGGCCTGCTCGTCCTGCACGTCCTGTCCGGCCTGCTCGTCCTGCACGTCCTGTCCGGCCAGTTCGGCCACTTTCCGGGCCGATGACTGAACATCATTGCCGTCACGGACAGCCCCCTGACCTGCGTCGCCGCCGGCGTCTCCCGCCCGGCCGGCCTCCTGACCTGCTCGGTCGCCGCCGGCGCCTCCCGCCCGGCCGGCCTCCTGGCCTGCTCCGCCGGCGCCTCCCGCCCGGCCGGCCTCCTGGCCTGCTCCGCCGGCGCCTCCCGCCCGGCCGGCCTCCTGACCTGCTCCGCCGGCGCCTCCCGCCCGGCCGGCCTCCTGACCTGCTCCGCCGGCGCCTCCCGCCCGGCCGGCCCCCTGAACTACCCGGGTTTGGACTGTTGTGCCGTCAGCCTCCGGGCCGGCGTCCTGAACTTTTTCGGGACTGTTGCCTGGGCCTCTGCGCCTTTCATGGGCTTTTGTCTGTTTTCGTTTGGACTGTTGCTGGGCCGCAGTGCTGTTTTGTTCTGTTTTGGGTTTTTTGCTTCCTGTATTTTTTGTCTTTGGCTCCGTGTGTTTGTTTCGTTTCGGTCCCTCCATCCTGTTCCCCCGCCGCCCGCCCTGGTTGGGTTGTTTTTTTTTGTTTTGGTGTTTCGGGTTGGGCTGTCTGGGAGCCAGCCCTTTAGGGGGGGATACTGTTAGGATGCCTGGGTCGTTGACCCAGGGCTTTTGAGTTTATGATATTATTTATAATTTCTAGTCTTTGGGTTTTTGTGAGTCATGTCTTATGGTTTGTCTCTGTGTAATCCTTGGTTGCTGTCTCCCCTGTCTGCTGTATCCCCGTGTCCAGTCTGTGTCTGCCCTGGTCCCACATCTCTGTTCCCTCTGTTGTAGTGCCTGCATGTGAGTCCGTGTCTTTTGTTCAGTCTGTGTTTTGTGTTTCCTGTTTTACTTTGAAGGTTTCTGTCTCTTCTCAGTGTGTTCAGTTTACGCTTCCTTGTCTCGTCAGTTCTGATTTGCCCCAGCTGTGTTTCCCTCCTGTTGTCCATTCCCTGATTGCTCCCTCTATGTATTTAAGCCCTGTGTTTCAGTTTGTCTGTGTCGCGATCTACCGTTTAGTTAGCTGCGTGGTTTTTTCCATTCCTTCGGTGTAAGTGTATTTTGTTTTTCCCTGTTATGTTATTTGAGTTTGAGATTAAAGCAGTTTTTGAGTTTAAGTTTTGTCTCCGGAGTCTGCACTTTGGGTCCTTCTCCTGCCTGCACGCAGCCCCCACATAACAGTTTTGTGTCATCCCTGCCTGTGTGTCCCCTCTAGTGTAGTCAGGTCTCTGTGTTAAGCGTCTCTGAGTCTGTGTCTTTGCGTGTGTGTGTGTGTGTGTGTGTGTGTTTCCTGTTTTACTTTGAAGGTCTGTGTCTGATGTCAGTGTGTTTATGTTTCCCCATGTCCTGTCGTGTCTGGTTACTCCCAGCTGTGCCCTCCTTCTGTGTCTCATTCCCTCTTTGTATACACTCTGTGTATTTAAGCCTTGTGTCTGCGTCTGTTAGTTGCTGGTTCGTCTGCGTTATCCCCCTCCGTCATCCGAAGTGGTTTCCCTGCATCTGTCTACGTCTCCTTGCATCTTCATTTTTTGTCTCTAGGTTTCAGGTTTGTTTAATGTGTAGTTTTCCCAGTTTGGGTCCAGGCTCAGTTCTGTTTTTCGCCACCCTTGCCTTTTTGTATTTTCAACCTCCATTAATAAAGCTCCCTCACATCAGAAGTGCCTGCATCTTGGGTCCTTTAATAATTCCACACAGCTTGCCCCGCGGGCGTTGACAGATATATGAGACCTTAGGTTGTATCATCTGATGAAAGAGTTTCAGATGTATTTATATTAACTGGACTCTATTGTATTTATATATGTTGTGTTTGTTCAAGACATTTAGCATCATGTTTGTTTGGCGACAAAGATTTTAAATGAACAAGAAAATATTGAGAATTAATAAAACAGAACATACAAATGTACAATTACAGTAGCATTGTTTCTTCACTGCAGAGTTAGAATTGCTGCATCATATCATTAATATGCTACAGCATCATTTCCAGTTACATAGTGAGTCCGTCTGGTGGCAGTATAGATCGTGTCTGTCTCGATCGCTCTTATTTTTGCATTTGGTCGAAATGTCGCTGCAGCATATTTTGGGCCGTCAGGGCCATGAATCTGATATGAATAATCATAACCAGTGTTCAGTTTTTTATGATTGATAATACAATAAGTTAAATAGTTCAACTGAACCCATCACCAATTTATTGATCTTGAGGCTAATTTTCGGTAAACAAAAATGAAGCTGCCAGAACTTTGGCTAAGTCACCAACAGCAAGGACAAGCTGAGAAAACTCAGCTGATTTTATCTGCATAGATAGCAAGGTTTCAACCAGAGGAAATGTTTCATATACGTGTGAAGTCAGCAGTAATAAAAAACAGGTCTTTTGCAGGAAGAGGAAGAATAATTTTGTGTTGTTTTGTCTTTTGATCAAGACATATAAGAGCATAACATAATACATACAGTATCCAGTCACAGTTATATCCATGTGCCACATGAATGTAGTCTTTATTTTTCAAGAACATTTGTAGTCACCAAGTATCGACTGTTTCTGTTCAGGTCGTGTGCAGATTTCCATTTCATTAATAATCACGTTACATGTTTGTTTGGCCAAATACACTTTGATGGACAAAGTAAGAACTCAGAATTAACAGGAAAACACATACAAAAATTCAGTAAGCATTGGTTCACCACAGCAAAGTATTTTTTTCTTAACAAGAGTTTTTCATTTCCCCAATAAGTCATGATAACCTCACCAGGCAGTTCAAGTCGCCTGCTGATTCTATCTGGTGGAAGCATAGATCACATTCGGCTCGATCTCTCTTCTTTTTGGTTTTGGTCGAACTGTCACTGCAGCATAGTTCACCTCATCAGATCCATGATTCTGTGAAAAGCACATTTATTATGAGTATTATATACATATTAATTATAATTATAGACAGATATAAGCATTAACAGTGAAGTGTTTATGTTACATTTCTAAAGGAAAGGAGACAATTAGTCAACAGCTAATTGCAACATACGAACTAAAAATCTCAATATGTAATTTGCACTGTAATGCTGTAAAGGCACATTTTGTTTAAGGGCTGCTAATCAGAGCATAAAAGTACATTTTTAGATTGACTCACCGTGCTGTGGTCCGGATTCTGTTCTTCTTTATTTGCTGATCCACAAAAAACAAATTAGTGTTATTCTATTTCATAAACCAATTAAACATTTGTGAAGAGTAAAGATTATAAGAGCGATTTTGTAGCTGTAAAAAGTACCCGTCTGAAGTTTTATGTTTTGAACAACCAGACCAATGATGACCATTACAAACATTACAGCATACTGTATAAAAAGGCTCCCACCTCAAATTGTTCTGGATTCTTATTTTCATGTTCTTTAGCTGATAATTCAAAGACATGATCATCAATTCAGTGAACAATACAGTGACATTAAAAGCCTTTGTGGCAACATTTGTATTTTTTCATATAGTTGACGTTTCACCAAATATGAGAAACACAGAGTTGAAGTAAAAAGTACCTGATTTCCCGAGTTGAACAACCAGACCAATGATGACCATTAAGAGGAAAACAGACAGACCACCCAGGGTGATGCTCGTCAGCTTTGCTACTTCGTGAGCCTCTAATACTACAATAATGGTAAAAAGCAACACGGCTGAAATTTATTACACATTCATGTGTTTTTAATCATCTGCACAATAAAAGAAATGTTGACTTACGTTGAGAGATGAAGTCCATGTCATCCTGAGGCTCATCGGTGCCTATTCAAAAATAAAGCCTTGATTTTTTTTAGTCCTTATTTATGTATTTATCTTAATCTATAACCACCATAGTCTTTGTATACAGAGTGTTGACAATAATTACATTGCATATGTAATATAAATTAAAAGAGGAACAACCGAAGAATGAGGAGGCAAAGACTTTACAATAATCTTACCTCCAACCTTTAATTGCATGACGCTTAAATTTAGACGTCCTTCTGAGAAATATTCACAGAAATACAGCCCAGAGTCAGAACCATCCACTTGTTTGATTTTGAGAACGACATGAGTGGTGTTTTGTGTCATGTTAAATTTTCCACGTTGAAATTCACCATAGTAGTTAACAACGTTATTAGACTTAACAGCAATAGAGTTGACTGTGGTTCCGTTGACCAGTCTGAACCAGAAGGTCATAACGTCATAGTTGTAAATCCTGGGCCACTGCAGAGTGACATCTTCACCTGCCTGCACCTCTGAGGTCTGAAACTCAGAACCTGAGGCAGCAATCCAGCCTGAAACTGTGGAAACAATGAGATGTTTAATTGCTCTACATGGTGCTACACCTGTGAGTGTAAAGTTACTAATAAGCAAATGTGTTTAAATTATTATGGGTTAAAAATGCAATAAAAGATTAGCTAATGATGTCAAAGAGTAATAGAGCAAACTTACAGAAACAAGAAAGAGCTAAAGCTTGTATCACGTTCATCATCGTGCACATGCATTATTAAAAAATTGGTTGTTGTTAAAATGCTGATAGTGTCAGGGTTAGCTGTGTGGCAGGCAAAGGGTAGACCCAAAAGAGGGAAGTTTTATTGCTGTAAAGTTATAAACCATAGCTAAACACAAAACTCTAAAACTAGAAACTAAGAACCGGAAACAAAAAGCTAGAAACAAGGAGTAGCGATGGAAACAAAGGGAACAAGGAAACTCACTGCAACAGGAATGACACGACAATAAGCAGAGGAAAAGAGGGAACACAGCTGGAAATAATCAAACTAACAGGACAGTAGGAAGCAAAACTGAACACAGGATGAGCGCCTGTCAAAATAATACAGGAACCACGCAGACCAAGACGCACAGGCTTGACACTTGGGGAAGAAACAGGCATGGGTGATAGACATGACGGGCTGGGGAGAACACAGACGACACCAAAACAACCAGAGCACAAAAGGGAGCAGATTAAATGAAGAAGAAACTAAGAATTAGAAAAACAAATGTTTAAACTAAGAAGAACAAGCAACCTAAACATAGGTTCAAATGAGACCTAAGAAACATTTACTATCTGTCATGGGAACCATGAAAGATAGTAAAAGTCAAAGAGTCCTTGAGTCAACACTTTTATGACAACAAAAGACATGCTGTTATATGACAAAGTCGGGTTTTAACTTCCATTTGATTTACTACTTTATGGGCCATCCTACTTGTATTTTTTTTTTTAGGAATACATCAAATAATAATCAAATAATGCAACCTACAAAGAACAGAAGGTAACTGAAAAAACGGTTCTCCATCATGGAAAACCAATCACACCCACTCCACTGTGGTCTGAAACTTACAACCCAACACAGAAAATACAGCCTGAAGCAGTAGAAACAACAAGATGTTAGTTTGCAGCCTGCTGCTGCCTCCTTTAAACCTGCCTGGCAGCGGCTTGTGCCTGGCGGGGGCCTGCCACGCAGTCTCTGGAGGTGGAGGTGCGTCAGGGTCTACGCCTGCTGGAGGTGGAGGAGGAGCTGCTCCAGCCGGAAGTAGATGAAAAACTGGACCCCTCGATGGTGGAGGAGGCGTGCGAGGGGCTGCTCTAGCTGAGAGTGGTGGATGAGCTGTGCGAGGAGATGGAGGTCCACAAGCCACAAAGGGCTGCTCGGCCTGAGCCTGAGGTCAATTAGTCTGGAGGATCTGCGCAGTCCAAAATTGGGGAGATGCAGCATGACACCGGCCGAACCACCTGGGAGCCTCAGTGCACTTCCACGGCTGCTGTGCCGCCGCTGGATATGCGGGTGGCCCCAAACCTACGACACCGGCACCGCTGGATGCACGGGCGGCCACCAAGAACGACACCTCCCCATTGCTGGGCCAGAAGCTGGGGGCGCCAACGGTCCGGGCCAATTCAATCTCTCGCTTGCAGGGGGAGGGAGTAGGTTCACCTGGATGTTTTCTTTGGCCTCAGTCGGATGATGGAGGTATGTGGCGGGGCGTGGTCTGCAATGCAGCTGCAGGCGAGATGCGCTGCTGGCAGCTGGAAAACTGCAGCCGTGCTGTAACAGCAACATTGAGTGTTGATAAAGTGTGTGAGATTCTGAAAAGCATGAACATGTGGACGGGTCTTTCATAGTTGTTACACAAATCAAGGCTTCTCAAATCACTAGAGTTTGAACACTAACACATAAAGTGTTAACAAAAACCCAGATGAGCCCAGAAACCCCAGGTGGCCCCAACAAAAACAAAGACCAAATCGCAGTGCATGCCATCAGTACGCCAAGCCTGAAACATACAGGAAGACCAGTGCCCAGGGCCCCTGCTGAGAACCAACAGAACCCAGACAGCACAAGAGTCAAGGGCAGTGAACAAACCAAAGGCTCATGAAGGACACCAGCCAGCTTAATGTGACACGATGAGATAGAGATGATGCTCTTATCATGCTACACTGACACATGAAAAGAACCATGTATTAAAAGGAGGGATTTTACAACAAATACAGCAACAGTGGTTTACAAAGAGATTATGTAATTACCCTTTCAATAATCTTTTAACTCTTGTATGATTTGTGCAGTAATAATACAAGCAGAGGCATTCAAAGGCTACAGGCAGCACATCCACACCCAGATAAGCCTTTTTATCATCAACACATGGACTTTAACATTGATCTCAGGCCATGTGAACATAAAAAATAATGCTCGGTGTTTGCTGACATGTTCTCAAAATAAGCAGCAGATTTCCTTTCTTCCAAATAGGATGCAGGTGCAGAAGCAAAAACCTTGCTCAAAGAAACCCTTTCAAAGTGGTGAAATCCAGATAAGCTCAGCACTAGTTTTGAAACAGTAGGTTAAGGCACAATGTGCATAAAAAAACCCCACACCCTAACAAACCAGAAAAGTGATAAGAGATCTTCAAAGATGATTCCAGATACTTCTGTGAACCCAGACTGAGGTTAAAGTCAAAGTTGCACCGCTCAAGATTCATGCCGGCAATTACAAGAGGATTCCAGAACCACAAAACTTACTCAGAGTTTTAAAGATTTGCACACTGATGCTGAGGAAGACAACAAGGTTGATCAACGTGCTTTGGCCTTTCAATCTACAGCTGCGTTGGAACAAACGTGAGAGTGTTGGGTGAAAAAGTGCCCCAACAAGAGCTTATCAAGCTCCAACTAAGTGACACATGAGGGGAAAGTCTGTCACCAGGTATCAGCAGCTAAACACAGACAATACCTGTTTAGGATGGTGTGACCTGAGAGGTTTTTCAGTTGTGTTGTGTTTTCTGTGATTCGTGATCATTTTCACATATGATCAACATCCACATAAACACAAACGCTGGAAAGGCTTGAAGAATCACTCAAGGTGCTTTCTTCCTGAGAGTTTCAGCTTCTTCTCTAGTCCTAAATTTTATCCAAATAAATTTGTGCGTACATTATTTGAATCTCACAACTACTTCACTAATAAATTATTAGTGCATTTTCTGTATGGCAGTTAGACCTACTTATAATGGTCAACCCTAATAATAATAACAATTACTGCTGTGAGTTCATTTGTTATATCAACCACACAAATTTTCACTCATCGTCTTAAATTCCTGGATTGAAGTGATTTTGCGATGCCTCCAATATGCTTTGAACCCCCACAGGGTGTATTTACTCCTTCAGAGATAAATGTGACTGATTGTTTCATCTCCCCCTGTCATGTGTTTGCTGGGAGCTCTCCAGGTCTCCAACAGATTCATGCATGTAGTGCAGACATTGATGATTTCATTGCCAGTCTTCTGTCTCCTACCACCAGCACTGAGTCAATGGGCATGACAGAGCTGGCCTTCTGGCTTTCTGTCAAATGAAACCAGCCTGGCCTTCAGAGTAGAGCCTCTTACTGGATCAGTGTTTTTTCCACTAAAAGCATGTCACCCTTTTCAAATGCATTAAAGCAGTTGACCTAAACAGCTGAAAGAGAGATGTGAAACTTTTATGTGAAAGCAGTTCAGCTATTTTTGCGTGTGGTTTCATTGCAATGCTAAAAGCTTTTGATAAACAGTGTTGCTACAAACTTTCTCTTTGTTCAAATGTCAAGAAAGACAACTTCCCCTTTTCTCATACAAGATAATAGAAACTGTGAAACAATTACTAATGTCAGTGTATTCAAACTAAAATCATGTTTGTGTTTTATATAAAACTTTCAGAGAAAACATACCTTACACCATAGCTCCAATGATTTCATTATTTTTGTTTTTGCATATAAGACCAGTGTAGCCCAGTCATAGATTACATATTGTTATAATTACACAAAATGTGTTCTTTATACCTGACTGTTAGGACCTTCAAGCCTGTAGTTATATTCATTATCAGTTAGAGCCCCTCCTCATTGTTCTTCTTCTTCTTTGGTGCAACCCTATGAATACAGTGTCCCCCTTTGGCCCCTCCCTTTTTTCTACAATTCCCCTGTGGGGGAGGAGCTGGAGCGAGTAAGTTATTTACTTGGAGGTCTTTCTTTTTTTTTTACCCTTCTTTGTCAGACACAACACAGAAACACACCGGTTACACCATCAAGACAGGAGTTTTTTTTAAAATAACGTCTCTCTTAGCATTTGAATTAATGAAGTAATTTCATATTTGTTGTTAGTGCTGAAATCTTCCTGTGGTGCAGACTTTGTCCATTTATTTGTCTTCAAAGGGTGCATGGCTGCAGTTTTAATCACTTTCATTAAATAATTGTAATTATTTTTCTACAAATCCGCAAAGTCTGACATTATGTAATCAGTGTTGGGAAGGTTACTTTTAAAATGTATTCCACTACAGATTACAGAGTACATGCCCCAAAATGTATTTTGTAATGTATTCTGAATACTTTGGATTACTTAATATATTATCATGCTTTTTACAACTACATGAATGTACTATTGCTTTGTGCGGGTGACCATGGCTAAGGGGGTTGGGAAGCACATCTGTAACCGGAAGGTCGCCGGTAGTCCTGGTAGTTGTGTCCTTGGGCAAGACACTTTACCCTACCGCATACTGGTGTTGGCCAGAGGGGCCGATGGCGCGATATGGCAGACTTGCTTCTGTCAGTCTGCCCCAGGGCAGCTGTGGCTACAACCGTAGCTTGCCTCCACCAGTGTGTGAATGCGAGAGTGCATGAATAGTGGCATTGTAAAGCGCTTTGGGTGCCTAGAAAAGCGCTATATAAATCCAATCCATTATTATTTATTACTATTACTTAAGGTCTGCGGCTCCGAACCGTAGTAAAGGGACCTCTGGCTAATACGTCGGGTTCGTAGCCGAAAAATAGCTTTACTTTGTTGTCTGGGTCAACTTTGCTTGTGAGGCGAGAGACAGAGAGAGGCGTTGAAAGGCTGCTCCAACGGAACTTATTGTTTTGGAGAAAACAAGCCAAACATACTGTGGCAAGCTCAGACAAGGAGGAGACAGATGTGTCGTTTGGTCTTGCTACCTTGAGTTTGCAGGGAGCACAGCCGTTTATTTTCCAACAGAAACACACCGCTGCTAACCAAACTGCTCGGCATAGCTTAGCACAACAACAACAACAAAAAGGCGCTCTCTCACCCAGGAAACACAAAGTCGCAGAGAAAGCGCGTCGCCCTGTAAATATGGCAACCGTAACGCTGCCGCCTGGAACAACAGAACGTGGCTGTCAAACAAAACCCAAACAGTCCTGACCCGCCACAATATGAAACAGGAAAATACCGCCGTGTAATCCATTTATTTCAACAAAGTAACTGTATTCTAAATACCACCTTTTTAAACGGTAACTGTAACGGAATACAGTTACTCATATTTTGTATTTTAAACACGTAACGGCGGTACATGTATCCCGTTACTCCCCAACACTGTATGTAATCAAAACAAGTAGATGAGGTGTCACAGCTTCTTTTAAAACTTTACTATCACATTACTATCTGCTGGCAGCTTAAGCAACATGAACTTTACTTCTCTCTCAGCTGCAGGCTCTCTGTCTCCTGCTGGTTTGAGGTTGAGGTAAACGCAACAAAAAATCTAGAATCACATACTGAAAAAAAGTGTCTGATCATATATGTTAAAGGACAGTGTACAGCAGCTTCCTGCATACAGTGGCAGGCAGTCTATGTAGGAAACAAAACAAATAGGGGCTGATGGGGTGAAGATGCAGCTGAAAGTATAGAGGAAATAGAAATAAAAACAAGAAGCAGCACGAACACCAGTCAAACAGGGAAATGAGTTTATCTGTTTGTAGTATAAATAACATGAGTTTCTGCTGCAGGCCTCCTGCGTCTTTTTACTGCTGATTGTAGTGCTGGATCCTTCAGGGTGCCAGGGTCCAGACTCTGTAAATCAAAAGTACAGAAATAAAATAACTGGCTTAAAGCTGCAAGCATCAAAATATTCAAACATTACAGCATACTGTATAAAAAGGCTCCCACCTCAAATTGTTCTGGATTCTTATTTTCATGTTCTTTAGCTGATAATTCAAAGACATGATCATCAATTCAGTGAACAATACAGTGACATTAAAAGCTAAGACTTTGTGGCAACATTTGTATTTTTTCATATAGTTGACGTTTCACCAAATATGAGAAACACAGAGTTGAAGTAAAAAGTACCTGATTTCCCGAGTTGAACAACCAGACCAATGATGACCATTAAGAGGACAACAGACAGACCACCCAGGGTGATGATCGTCAGCTTTGCTACTTTGTGAGCCTCTAATACTACAATAATGGTAAAAAGCAACACGGCTATAATTTATTACACATTCAAATGTTTCTAATCATCTGCACAATAAAAGAAATGTTGACTTACGTTTAGAGATGCAGTCCATGTCATCCTGAGGCTCATCGGTGCCTATTCAAAAATAAAGCCTTGATTTTTTTAGTCCTTATTTATGTATTTATCTTAATCTATAACCACCATAGTCTTTGTATACAGAGTGTTGACAATAATTACATTGCATATGTAATATAAATTAAAAGAGGAATAACCGAAGAATGAGGAGGCAAAGACTTTACAATAATCTTACCTCCAACCTTTAATTGCATGACGCTTAAATTTAGACGTGCCTCTGAGACAAATCCACAGAAATACAGCGCAGAGTCATACACATCCACTTGTTTGATTTTGAGAACGACATGAGTGGTGTTTTGTGTCATGTTAAATTTTCCACGTTGAAATTTAGCATTGAAGTTAACAGTGTCACCCCCTGGCTTAACAGCAATAGAGTTGGCTGTGGTTCCGTTGACCAGTCTGAACCAGAAGGTCATAACGTCATAGTTGTAAATCCTGGGCCACTGCAGAGTGACATCTTCACCTGCCTGCACCTCTGAGGTCTGAAACTCAGAACCTGAGGCAGCAATCCAGCCTGAAACAGTGGAAACAATGAGATGTTTAATTGCTCTACATGGTGCTACACCTGTGAGTGTAAAGTTACTAATAAGCAAATGTGTTTAAATTATTATAGGTTAAAAATGCAATAAAAGATTAGCTAATGATGTCAAAGAGTAATAGAGCAAACTTACAGAAACAAGCAAGAGCTAAAGCTGTTCTCACGTTCATCATCGTGCACATGACTGCTGCCCTGCAATGTCCGCAGATGGTGTGTTCACCAGGAAGGGTGACACAGTGTGATAAATGTGATAGAGGTGGCTAAATGCATTTAGGTCATAGAGTCATGATACACGTGTTTAGTCTTAAAGTGTTATTTTGAAGTTATTCTATATCAAAATGTCAATCATATAGATTTCACCTCTGTCATATTCTCAACATTTATAACTGAGCTACTCGTGTATATAAGAGGTCTTTCTTATACTTTGTAAACATTGTAATATTGTAATATTTAATTTAGTCCATTCTGTTACTGTTCTTATTGTCTTGGAGCAATAGTAACCTTCATCATCCTGAGTGTTTATCTTTTATTATTAATATTCTTTGTTTCATTCTCGTCCTAGTTCTTTGGTTTTGTCCCTATGCGTCTCCTGTGTTTCACGCCTCTTCTTTAGTTTCCTGTCTAGCGTCTCCCGTGTGTCCCCAGCCAGCCGTGTCCCTGTGTTGCAGTTTGTTACTCTTGTCTCTCTGCTCCATGTTCGCTCTGTCTCCCCTCTTTGTGTCTGTCTCCTGTTTCCTTTTTTTCTTTGATAGTCCTGTGTCCTTTGTTCAGTCTTGTGAGTTCTGCTTTTCCCCTGTCTCTTTACGTCTGACTAGTCTCAGCTGTGTTTCCACCTGTTCCCCATCCTCTTGTTATCCTACCGGTGTATTTTAGTCCTCAGTCTTCCCCTGCTTGTTGTTGTGTCATTAACATTCATGTGGTCTCTTGGCTCTGTGTTTTCCTCTGCACTTCCTAGTTCTCCTCCTTCTCCTGCCTCCCATACAGACGAATCATGATAGGTAACCACATAATTTTCTTAGGAATTAATAAAGCATTCTGAGTCTGATTATTTTCAGAAAATGCAACTCTACATATAATGATTAACACGCACAGTAGTTGGAAATTTAATCTTATTTTAAAGAAGAAGATTTGTCAGTTTATTTCAGCTTTGAAAACGAGACTCATTAATATAATGCCACCTACAAAAGACAGAAAATAACCTACTGCAGAAGCAGGGTCTGGCAAAATAGCCACCTGATTTATGAAAGTTGAGAGATGACAGAGAAAAGGATGGGCATTCCATGAAAAATTAACCTCCCATCTGACATACTGACTTTATTTATTACTTACGCGTTCAAATCAAAGTGTCAGAGCTGCAGCAGTCAACAATCTCTTTATAATTATATCCCAAATATCTATACGTGTATGCAGTCTCATGTTATCTGGCAATAGTGTATTTAGTTATTTGGTCTTGAACTCGGCTATAAAGCTCTGCTGACTGTAGAGGCCTTGTGATTTCACTTGGTCTCGGGCCACAGCGAGCTTTCCTCCTGTGGTATGATGTCTCTCACTCAGCCCTACCTCCCCCTGGAGTATTTGACTCTCCTTCTGAGTACAAATAACAGTAATTTTCCATTTTTGACCAATTCAAATAGGAGACAGTATTGTCTCAAAGGTCAGAGCCACAAGGTCAACTCCAGTCATTGTGCCTTTTTCTCCTGTTGCCTGCCCAACGAGCAGAATTATAACATGGGGGATAGTGAGCTCCTACCAATGGGAAGAATGGCGTCACTGGCTGAAGGGAGACGAACACCCATTTCTCATTGGACAGACCTGAAATCAGTCACTCAGTGGCAAACGATTTTCCTTTGGTTTCTGCTCTCTGCTGACATTTTTAGCTCTAGCCACATTCTTCATTCCTTCCGTGTAAATAAAGTCTGGTAAACAGTTTAATTGTGTGCACCGAGTCTGCATTTGGGTCCAAGCCTTGTGTGAACCACGGGTTCATGAAAAAATGTATGTGATGTTTTTTCATGTATACTAATGTCACTTTTAAAAACAGCATTTTCGAAGCACTCTCTACTTGCGAGCAAAAAGACCCCATCCCTTTCCTATTGGTGGAAAAATGTAATATGACAACCAATCAAAAATTATGAGAAATTGTGGCAGTTGGTTGTTTAGGAAGAGGGGAAAGATGTGGGAGTGACGGAGGTGAGAGAGATGGTGAGTTTTGAGATGTGAGAGATTTGTGGCATTTAGCATGTTTGGAGTGTGTAGTAAGTGTGTTCTTTAATTGTGTGTACCACTGTCGATTGTTTTGTTTTGTGTGTCAAAACAATGAGGTGACTGCTGAAAAGTTGCTAGCCGAAAAGCCACCAAAGGCAGTTTTTGAAGTGCTATATAAGAATCAGTCAATTCACCATTTACCTACGGCAACCAGCTGGGGGTGAGGGGCAAGGACAGGGCAAAGGAATGATCACTGACACTGTGGAAGTGTCAGTGATTAATAATAACTAACTGCAACATGTTATAATAAACTGTGAGATTATCCTTTTTTATTATGGTTTGGTATTATGATCCTTTTGTTATGCTTTGTTTATTAGTATTATTCTATGTTCTTTGTGAGGGGTTAGTTCTTGGGTTGTGTCTCGTGTTTAGTATAGGTTCAGTTCAGTGTCAAGTCTGTGTCTGTTTCTTGTTTCCTGTTTTATTGTGAAAGGTTGTGCCTCATGTCAGTGTGTCTAGCTTTGCTCCCCGCGTCTCGTTAGCCCAAACCGTCTCAGCTGTGTCTCCCTCCTGTTTCTCATTCCTTGATGACTCCCTCAGTGTATTTAAGCCCAGTGTGTGTTTGTGTCAGTGTCGCGTCGTCAATGTCTACTCACCCCCAGTTTCCGCTTTGTGTTCTGTTACCTGTTTTTGCCTGCCTGTTAGTTTATATTTTCCAGTTTAGTTAGTCTTCTGTTTGATCAGCAGCCTGCAATAAAGCAGTTTATTCTGAGTTTACTTTCGCCTTCGTGAGTCCTGCATTTTGGGTCCTTCCTCTCTGCCTGCCTGCACACAGCCATGACAGAACGACGCGACCATAACCTGGACCCAGCGGGCTCGTCCCGGGACAGCGATCTCGCCCGCATCATGAGCTTAATGAAACGGATTTCCCACACAGAGGATACTAAGGCGATGGCAATTAGGATAAATGAATGACCCACCCATTCTGGTTGACTCCGACTGTCGTTCACCTGCCTCTTTTCTGGCAACAATGTGGTCGGGGGACGAGGAGCCAGCTTCCACTAATTCGCCATTACCGGTCTCCTCTACATCTCCAGCCCCTGTTTCCAGGAGAAAGCGACATAAGCCCCACCTGCGCTCCACCCCTCAGCCGCATTCCAGAACTTCCGAACCGCCAGTTGTGGTGAGTGAGAAAGACTCTCTCGGTTCTCTCCCTAAGAGCAGGAATGCAAACACCAATGTATCTGGGTCCACAGACTCCAGCTCAGAGGATTTAAGGACTGATTTTCACCCAGATGCTAAAGTTGAGGGGCTAAAGGACTTATCTTGTGTTACTTTTCCTAATCTTGGGACAAATCCCTCTGAGACAGCCAGCCCGGATTGTGTTAACCCTGAGTCAGTTTCTCCTCTATGTGACAACCCCATATCGGACTTTTCAGGTTGTGCCAAAACTGAACTTAGAGGTCTCAAAACTGTCTCAGCTGACATATCCGTCTCAGACACTGATAGTTCAGATGCTGTTTATTCCCATTCTTTGGACGTTAAAGACTCTTCTTTTTGTGCTCTTTTGGGGCCTGGGAATATAAAAACTATCATCCCAGAAACTGTTTCTTTTGCCGGGGAAGCCCAGCCAAAAACTGTTTTTTCAGAGGCTGCGTTGGGGTTAAGGGACGGTGTGTATTCTGCTCCCCCTGAGCCAGGGAATATTACTATGAGTACTACCACACACCTGTCACTCTGGTCATCAGCTCAGTTAGACGCTCAGCAGCCCTCAGCTCAGTTAGCCGCTAAGCAGCCCCCTAGGAACTGCACCGTGCCAGCGCTGCCTGAGCAGAGCCAGCGCCCAGTTCTGTGACTTTTTTCACTGGGGGGCCCGAGGAGCCTGTCCAGTCCCATGCCACGTCAGCTGGGGGGCCCGAGGAGCCCGTCCAGCAACCTTCCTCGTCAGCTGGGGGGCCCGAGGAGCCCGTCCAGCAACCTTCCTCGTCAGCTGGGGGGCCCGAGGAGCCCGTCCAGCCACCAGCTGCTCCACCACCTGCAACATCCACGTCGCCTGCAGCAGCAGCAGTTTCATCCACGTCGCCTGCAGCAGCAGCAGTTTCATCCACGTCGCCTGCAGCAGCAGCAGTTTCATCCACGCCGCCTGCAGCAGCAGTTTCATCCACGCCTGCAAGCAGCAGTTTCATCCACGCCTGCAGCAGCAGCAGTTCCATCCACGCCTGCAGCAGCAGTTTCATCCACACCTGCAGCAGCTGCTGCTTCCGCCTCGCCTGGTCCAGCTGCAGCCTCTTCCTCCTCGCCTGCAGCCGCCTCCTCATCACCTTCAGCGTCGCCTGCAGCAGCCTCCTCATCAGCTTCAGCGTCGCCTGCAGGAGCCTCCTCATCAGCTTCTGCGTCGCCTGGTCCAGCTTCCGCATCAGCCTCGCCTGGTCCAGCTTCCGCATCAGCCTCGCCTGGTCCAGCCTCCGCATCAGCCTCGCCTGGTCCAGCCTCCGCATCAGCCTCGCCTGGTCCAGCCTCCGCATCAGCCTCACCTGGTCCAGCCTCCACATCAGCCTCACCTGCATCGGCTTCAGCTTTGCCTGGTGCAGCCTCCGCTTCAGCTTCTGCCTCTGCCTCATCTGGCCCAGCCTCTGCATTGCCTGGTGCTGCAGGGGCCACGCCGTCTTCAGTACCCCAACTGCCACCTCAGCGTCGCCAGCCACTTTCCAGGCCTTTGGTCGGACGTCATCGCCGTCAAGGGCGGCCCCCTGAACGAGGCCGTCTCCGCCACAGCCTTTGGCGTGGCCGGCCTCCGGACCTGCTCTGTCACCGCCGCCACTGCCTTCAGTGTGGTCGGCCTCCGGACCTGTTCTTTCACTGCTGCCACTGCCGCCACTGCCTTCTGCGTGGCCGCTCCCCGGATTTGTTCCACCGGTGCCGCTGCTGCTGCTTTTCGCAAGGTCGGCCCCCAGAACTGTTTGCCCGTCGCCACCGTTGCTGTCCGCACGGTCGATTCCCAGAACTGTTTCACCGTCGCCGCCGCTGCCGTCCGCACGGTCGGCCCGTGGAACTTTCTCGTGGAATTATGATGGATCTGGTTCTGTGTTGAACTGTTTTCTTGTTTATGAACTGCTCTGGACTCATGCTCCTTGTTTTCTGTGTTGTTCTTCCTTCAGTCCAAAGATCAAAGAATTGAGAATTTAACAAAACACATAGTAAGTGAAAAAGGTGAGTGAAGAAGAAAAACTCATGGGAAGCTCCCAGCAGCCTAGACCTATTGCAGTATAACTAACCCTCCAGTTTTGTGCACCCCCACCTTATTATTTTGTAAATTGTTGTTTGTTGTTGTTGTTGCTTGTGTACAGCGTCCTTGAGGGTTTTGAAATAAAATGTATTACTATTAATATTTTATTATTAACTCTATAAAAACAGAATGTTTTCAGCCTAATCTTAAAAGTAGAGACAGAGTCTGTCTCCCGAATTCAAACTGGGAGCTGGTTCCAAGTAAGCCTGCAGTGTGAGAGCGACATGCTCTATATGGTGATATTGCACTACGAGGTCTTTAATATAAGATGGGGCCTGATTATTTAGGACCTTGAAAATGAGTAGAAGGATTTTAAATTAACTTCAGGGTTTAACAGGGAGCCAATGAAGAGAAGCCTGTATGGGAGAAATATGCTCTCTTTCTAGTGCCTGTCAGAACCCTCACTGCAACATTTTGGATCAACTGAAGGGCTTTTCAGGAAACTTTTAGGTCATCCTGATCCAGCCTTCTCTGGCCTAGAAGTAATCCATGCATGAACTAGTTTCTCAGCATCACTCTGTGAGGATGTTATGCTGTTGTACATGACAATAAAACATTATAGCAACTTTACACCTCTGATGAAAAAAATGTCTTGACAACACATTCACTGTCTCTAAAGCAGAGTGCTTGCACTTCTCATTTTAACTGCATATGAACATTCACACTGACAATTGCAGGAAGTGAAAACACTTTATTTATATAGCACATTTAAATAAAACAGGCCTGCTGACAACTGAAATCATTTAAGCCATTGACAAACATTAAAAACATTAAAATACAAATATGAAAAATAAAAGCAATTTAACAATTAAGAAAAAATTAGAGAGATTTGGACATTGGCGTAACAATGCAAATCAACTGCCATGGGAATGTTAATTTCTTTAGAGTAATCTACAGGGTGGGCCATTTATATGGATACACCGTAATAACATGGGAATGGTTGGTGATATTAAAGTCCTGTTTGTGGCACGTTAGTGTATGTGGGGGGGGGCAAACTCCTCAAGATGGGTGGTGACCATGGTGGCCATTTAGAAGTCGGCCATCTTGGATATAACTTTTTTCAATAGGAAGAGGGCCATGTGACACATCAAACTTATTGGTAATGTCACAAGAAAAACAATGGTGAGCTTGGTTTCAACGTAACTTTATTCTTTCATGAGTTATTTACACGTTTCTGACCACTCATAACATGTGTTCAATGTGCTGCCCATTGTGTTGGATTGTCAATGCAACCGTCTTCTCCCACTCTTCACACACTGATAGCAACAAGGGAAGCAAAACTAATCACACTGAGAATGGAAAACGAGACTGTGAAAATAAAACAGGAAACATAATGAGATGTAGAAATGACAACACAAGCTTGAGAATAAGATGTGGAACACGCAGACATGAAATACATAACAGACTGGGAACACAAGGAGAGGAACATGGGATCAGATAACAGGGACAAGGGACGGACATAACTAAAAGTATAGCGGAAAAGAGAGAATTAGACAGGAAACGGGAAAATGACACAAGCGAGGGAGCATGGAAGATAATATTAACTAAAACCTATGACACACTAAATAATAACTCGAGAACTTAATATCCTAGTACATCATAAGAACTCAAAAATACAAAATAAACTCACATTGTCGAGCGCCCTGATAAGTGCGCTTAATCAGTATGAAGTCATACTCTGCCTCTTGTTGTCCCTGGGTTTTTTTGGGAGTTTTGCTTGTTGAATGTTTCTTTTGTCTGCCCCTTTTCGCTTTGCCTGTTACAAAGACTGTCTTCCCGTATGACTGTATGAAGGAAGCTGCCATATACTGGCCTTTAACAGACTGGATTAGCCACTTTTTAAAAAACTTATGGCTCTAAATTATTCATTGAGAGAGCTATAGCTCTGTTCAAATCACACAAAAACAACAAGAGTCAGAAGACATGAGGGAGGCTGAAATTCATGTTGCTTAAACTGCCAACAGATATTAGCTCTATAGTATTATTTATTAAAACAAATAAAAAAAATATTTTACTAAAATCCATATATCTATCAAAATTACATTTTTATGGTTGTTTCTTCAGTTGTTTTTCCTCTGATTTTCATCTGAAAGGAACCTATTATTAACCTATTTTTATTAAATGTGTGGTAAACAGAAACAATGGAACCTGATGACTGTCATACTTAGAGTGAGAGTCAAATGGTCTGAAGGGGGAGGAAGAGAGGGTGAAATGACTTATCACTTCACAGGAAGAAACAGCACAGTGTGGTCTGAGAGCAGCTGAAATCACAAGGCCTCTGCAGCCAGTAATGCTATAGTGAAACCTGGCCTACCTATTGTTTGGTTTTATAGGAACAAGACAGATGTTGCAGGTAATGAACAAAGTCTATGCAACAGTAAGACTTCACCAATAATAAGAAATTTCAGATGTTGTTATTGATTTCAACGGAAGTGCTCCTTGAAAAAGCTTTCCACTTGCTGATCTACTTATGAATGTGACTTAATATTATATCCAGTATCTAATAAGTGTATGTATGTATGTATGAATGACAAAAAGGATAGCTTTCTCCCTTGATATTTGAACATGTGTAGTGGCCCACCCCATTTCCTGCTGTGTTGACAACACTGTACAATGAAGCCCACACACAGAAATAGCATTAACTGCTTTCACATTAAAGTTTCACATCTTTCTTTTGGTTGTTTAAATCAACTTTTTGAATACATGTAGACAAGATCAAAACAGTCAGTTGAGGTTTAAGTATCACAAGGTATTATTACCACTGCACTCAGTGGTAATAATACACTGGTTATAAACACTTCAGTACATGAAGATTTGTCCTACATAATAAACTCTACTATCAGCAAGTATTTTTAAGAGTAAGGGTACAGCCTCGGACTGGATCCATTTTTTTATTCACCAGAAGGATGCCACACTTTTCCTCCCCATTGTGATACTTAAACCTCAAACTGACTGTTTTGATCTTGTCTACATGTATTCACTATTTCTGTATGTGGGTTTCATTATACAGTGTTGTCAACACAGCAGGAAATGGGGTGGGCCACTACGCATGTTCAAATATCAAGGGAGAAAGCTATCCTTTTTGTCATACATGCATGCATACATACATACATACATTTATTAGATACTATTTATTAAATACGTTTTTTAAAAAGTGGCTAATCCAGTCTGTTAAAGGCCAGTATATGGCAGCTTCCTTCATACAGTCATACGGGAAGACAGTCTTTGTAACAGGACAAGCGAAAAGGGGCAGACAAAAGAAACATTCAACAAGCAAAACTCACAAACAAACCCAGGGAAAACAAGAGGCAGAGTATGACTTCATGCTGATTAAGCGCACTTATCAGGGCACTGGGCAATGTGAGTTTATTTTGTATTTTTGAGTTCTTGTGATGTACTAGGATATTAAGTTCTCGTGTTATTATTTAGTGTGTCTTGGGTTTTAGTTAATATTATCTTCCATGCTCCCTCGCTTGTGTCATTTTCCCGTTTCCTGTCTAATTCTCTCTTTTCCGCTATACTTTTAGTTATGTCCGTCCCTTGTCCCTGTTATCTGATCCCATGTTCCTCTCCTTGTGTTCCCAGTCTGTTATGTATTTCATGTCTGCATGTTCCAGATCCTATTGTCAAGTTCGTGTTGTCATTTCTACATCTCATTATGTTTCCTGTTTTATTTTCACAGTCTCGTTTTCCATTCTCAGTGTGATTAGTTTTGCTTCCCTCGTGGCATCATGTTTATTTGTGTCATCTGTGTTTGCTATGTGTTTCCACTTCCCTCATTACTCTTCTGTGTATTTATGTCTTCTGCCTCCAGTTGGGGTGGCTGTGGCTCAGGTGGTAGAGCAGATCAGCTATTGAGTGGAAGTTTGGTAGTTAAATCCTTGGCTTCCCCAGTCTGCATGCCAAATATCCTTGGGCAAAATCTTAACTAAATACTGCTCTCCAATGTGGCCATCAGAGTATGATTGTTGGTTAGATTGCACTTGATTATAGAAGGAAGTGATTGGGTGAATGAGGCATGTTGTATACAGCACTCTGGCAGAGTAGACAAAAGTGCTATATGAGAATCAGTCTATTTACCACTTTGTTCATTTTTGGGTCCCTTGTCCATCTTATCCTATTTCTTTCTAGTCAAAAACTACATTGTCGGGTTTATATTGTTGAACACACACACACTTACCTACACAACGCACAGACTGGTACTCTTTATTCACATGTATACCTATGTAAGACGTCATATGTTAATAAACCTATGCATATTCATGTAACCTCAATAAAGAGCAGTGTTATGAGGGAGCAGACGAGAGCAACTGAGGTCAAGCAAAGGAACAGCGCTCGTCCAGTTCTCTCCTTCATGCATGAGTAACACAAAGAACTTTGCCTACTTGTGTCTTGCTTTGCTGTGCAGTAGAATTTTCTTGTTCCAGTGGTGGGGTTGTGCTAGACAGACCCATCATACATATAGACAACAAAAACTACAACAGAATAAGTGAAAATTATTTTCTTTACAAATAACTCTCACTAAACTAACACAGCCAATCACTCAATATGTTTGTACTCTCGGCTCAAATTGACTTCATAGTCAGTGATTTTTTTGCTTTTTTAAGAACTTATTTTAACATTGCACTCAAAAACAAACAAATCCACCCTAACAAAAAAAAAGTAAGTTCAAGGACCAAATTGCATTAGATTTCTTCACGTCAAGGTAGGGGTGACATGGAAGTGGCCCCCGGGTCACGAGTTTGAGACCCCTGCTTTAAATGAAACATTCAGGATGCCATTGTTTCGCACTTTATCTGCCAACATAATAAACAACGTGAGTTTCCACTTTTCTCTCTATTGCAGGCCTTCTGCTTCTTGTTTTGGCAAGAAGCCACAATGCTGCAGAGTCCAGGTGAAGAGAGCCCTCATCCTGTAAATGAACAGTTTAGAGTCACATACAAAAACAAAAGCAAAAAAAGAGACTGTCATTGAACCCATCTTTTTCATGACAGTCTGGTGCTCTGTAAACAGATAATTTTGGACTTTTAAAAAGCCATGACTGAGTGCACATCTGAGTGATACTGCCGAACAAGTACAAAAATTGCTTTCCTTGAGTGTCATCTACTTAAATCAGAGATATCAGAGAAAAATCTGATGAAGCTCTAAAAAGAGTAGAAGAAATCTAACATCAAAAGTCAGAATGAGTGCTACAAACAGGATAAGACAGCTTTGCTGGCAATACACGGTTAATGTTGCAAAATCATACTTATGTATATATATATATATACATATATATATTGAAATTACTCCTTTTTTCTAATATAAAGGCTATCATAGTTATAAATTACCTGTAACACAGCTTTCGAGTAACAAAAAATGTGCTCCATCTTGTTTCTTTCAAGATGCAGCTCGTTCTTTGAAGCTAAAACACAAAGTAAAAAGTTAGAAGTTTGTACATGATTGTTACAGATATATGAGGATGTTTAATAAATCACTTGTTTCTGTACCTGCATGAAGCTGCCTGACTTTAATAGCCAAAGCAGCAGAAGTCATCATGAAGAAAACAGCCATGCTGATAAACATCACAGTGCCAGCTTTTGTATTTCCATTACACTCTTCTGCAGTAAAGATTGAAAAGGTATTTAAATGGTGTTAGAAAGTTACCCTAGCATGCCAAACTGTTTAAGTGGATGTTTATCAATTGCAAATACAAAACCAATCAGACCAGGAGTGACATATTTAGCCGCATGTTCGCCTTAAATTGCAGGCTGTCTAAGTGGTGTCCAAAGTGGTGTTTCCAGAAAACCCTCTCCTGTCTGATCATTTCCTGATAACATTTACATTTACAATAATGGATTACACAGCAGTGGAGAGTAGACTTTATCAAAGTAGATGTCTTTCTGAAAGCAAAGACATCTTAACTCAGTTTAAGAATATAATCCACCCACTGTTATCATCTTCAATGCCCTGTACCAACACAGAGCAGAGCAGCTACCTGAATGCTATTCCAAACGAGGTCGATTATCTTGTTAATAATGTTACCTCCTCACTATGTACAACTCTGGATACTGTAGCTCCAGTGAAAACTAAGGCCTCAAATCAGAAGTACTTGACTCCGTGGTATAATTCTCAAAAACGTAGCCTAAAGCAGATGACTCGTAATCTGGAGAGGAAATGGCGTGTCACAAATTTAGAGGATCATCATTTAGCCTGGAGAAATAGTTTGTTGCTTTATAAATTCAAATTCAAATTCAAATTTTATTTGTCACACACACACAACCATACACAGTATGACATGGGGGTACAATGCCCGACCATTAAATGACAGAAAAAAGTTTTACAGTATTTACAATTTACTACAAAATTTACAAATTAACTTAGGAATTTACAGTAAAAATAAAAATAAAAAAATAAATAAAAATGTGCAAACAGCAGAAAGAGATTATAAAGATTATAAATTATAGGAAATGTGTGGTGGTGCGTGTGGTGATGTGATGTGTGTGAGAGTCCAGTCTTATAGTGATGTGTGTGGGAGAGTCCAGTCCTACACCTGGTTCAGGGCCCGAATAGCCTGGGGGAAGAAGCTCCTCCTCATTCTCTCTGTTTTGGCCTTAAGGGAGCGGAAGCGCTTCCCAGACCTCAACAGTGAGAAGAGTCCATTGTTGGGATGGGAGAGGTCCATCATAATCTTCCTAGCTTTGGACTTGCACCGCTTGGTGTAGATGGACAGCAGGTCAGGGAGCTCTGATTGAATGATGCGTTCGGCTGAGCGCACCACTCTTTGCAGATCTCGTCTGTCCTGCTTGGTGCTGTTCCCATACCAGGTGCAGATGTTTGCCGTCAGGACGCTCTCGATGGTGCAGCAGTAGAAGTTCTTGAGCACCTTCAGTGGCAGATGGAAGTCTCTAAGTCTTCTGAGGAAGAAGAGACGCTGACGGGCTTTCTTAACCTGGGTGTTGATGTGGCAGGACCATGACAGGTCCTGAGTGATGTGGACACCCAGGTATCGGACACTGTCCACTCTCTCCACTGGCGTGCCACTGATGATGAGGGGTTTGTAGTTCCTCGCCTGCTTTTTGGTGAAGTCCACGATCAGCTCCTTAGTCTTGCTGATGTTTAGGAGGAGGTTATTCTCCTGGCACCAGGTCTCCAGGTTCCTAATCTCCTCCAGGTAGGCCGTCTCGATGTTGTCGGAGATCAGGCCTACAACAACAGTGTCATCAGAAAACTTGACAATGGAGGTGGTGTCTGATGTGGCTACACAGTCATAAGTGTACAGTGAGGACAGCAGGGGGCTTAAAACGCAGCCCTGAGGCACTCCAGTGCTGAGTGAGATGGAGGGGGAGACTTGTTTGCCCACCCTCACTGATTGGGGTCTGTCTGTGAGGAAGTTGAGGATCCACTGACACAGTGATGAGCTGAGTCCTAGATCCGTCAACTTGGTGAAAAGCTTAGAGGGAATTATTGTGTTGAATGCTGAACTGTAGTCCACGAACAGCATCCTAACATAATTCCCGCTGCCAGTGTCCAGGTGACTCAGGGATGTGTGGAGCAGGTGAGATATGGCATTGTCTGTGGAACGATTAGTCCGGTAAGCAAACTGAAGTGAGTCGATGGTGGCAGCAAGTGAAAAAGTGATGTGATCTCTCATCAGTCTTTCAAAACACTTCATCACAATTGAAGTCAGTGCTACTGGACGGTAGTCATTGTGGCAAGCGGGCTGTTGTTTCTTTGGAACAGGAACTATAATGGACTGTTTGAAGCACGTGGGAACCACAGCTTGGGCCAGGGAGAGGTTGAAGATCTCCGTGAACACCGGTGCTAGCTGGTCAGCGCAGGCTCTCAGGACCCGGCCAGGGATTGGATCTGGTCCTGCTGCCTTCCTGGTGTTCACCCTCCTGAAGGTGTTCCTCACGGCATGCTCTGTGATGATGAATGCATTTTCTTCACTGGTGCACTCCAAGCGCGCGCAGCCATTTGTTGTTTTAATTGCTGCGGCGTCAAAGTGAGCATAAAACGTGTTCAGCTCATCAGCCAGTGAAGCATCGGCATTCATCATTGAAGAAGCTGGTTGTTTATAGTCCGTTATAGTCCGCAGTCCTTTCCACAGACTCCTAGAGTCGCACTGTCGTAGCTGTGACTCTAGTTTCCCCCCGTAGCTCCGTTTTGCCTTTCTGACCGTGCTGTGCACGTTGTAGGACGCAGCCTTGTATAGGTCCATATTACCGGAGACGAGCCCTTCATTGTAGGCAGCGGTGTGTGATCTCAGAGCGTCACGGCTTCTGGTTGGGAAACGTTCGGATGATAGTTCTTTCTGCTGTGTCGTCCGCTAGTTTCCCGATAAATCCCACAACCGCTTCCGTAAACATGTTGATGTCATCAGAGCTGCGCCGAAACATGTCCCAGTCTGCATCATCCAGTGCGTCCTGCAGTGCGGCTACTGATTAGTCCGTCCAGCGAGCGACCTCCCTCCTGATTGGTGGTTGCTGCTTTAGCCTTTGTTTGTAAGCAGGCATGAGGTAGATGCCGACCATGCCGAAAGTCGGCATGGTCCGACTTTCCAAATGCCGGCAGGGGCTAAACCTTGTAACAGTTCTTGAACGGGATGTAGCAGTGGTCTAATGTCCTAGTGCCCCGGGTGGGGCAGTTGATGTGCTGGTGAAGGTTGTGAAATGTCCGTTTGAGATTCACTCTATTAAAATCTCCCATAACAATGAATGCGACATTTTGGTGAAGTGTTTGTTGATGTGTGAGAGCCTCATGTAGCTCACATAAGGCAGTGTCCGAGTCCGCGTGAGGCGGAATGTAAACAGTGCAGGCAATGACCGCAGTGAATTCCCGAGGGAGATAGAAAGGGCGACATTTAATGATCAAAAGTTCCAGATTGGGCGAGCAAGAGCGTGTGAGTGGGGAGATGTTTGTGCTGTCGCACCATCTGTTGTTCACCATCAAACACACTCCACCACCTCTTTTCTTCCCCGACTCCATTGTCCTGTCCATGCGGTAAACCGAAAAGAACCCCGTCGGCTGCATGGCGTGGTCTGGTATCGCTGGGTTCAGCCAAGTCTCGGTGAAGCAGAGGAGGTTGCAGTCCCGAATGTCTCTCTGGAACTTGATTCTGGCTCTGAGGTCATCAAGCTTGTTCTCGATGGATTGAACATTGGCTAGCAGGATACTGGGCATGGGTGCGCGGTGTGCGCGAGCCTGTAGCCTGTTTCTGATGCCGGCTCGTTTACCTCGAGGCCGTCGCTTAGGGTCACGTCCTTTGTTCTCTCTCAGGATCTCCTTTGGCCAGGTTGGGTCCGGAGTTAAACATGGTGAAATGTTCGTGTATTGTAGACCAATAGAAACCAAAGTGTCTCTACTGTAGCAAATTTGTGTGTTTTGCATGATGCCCATGCAAGATTATGGCAGATATAGCAAAAAATGACGAAAAACTGCAAAAAGTGGAGAAGTTGGGGCAGAGCATCCAACACGGCAGCCGACCTCACCGGTGCCATTTTAGCCCTCCGCAAAGCCAGAACATCTTACTATTCGTCACTGATTGAAGAAAATAAGAACAACCCCAGGTTTCTCTTCAGCATTGTAGCCAGGCTGACAAAAAGTCAGAGCTCTTTTGAGCCAACCATCCCTTTAACGCTAACTAGTGATGACTTCATGAACTTCTTCACAAATAAAATTTTTATCATTAGAGAAAAAATTACCAATAATCATCCCACAGATGTAACATTATCTACAGCTACTCTTAGTACCATTGATGTTAAGTTAGACTCTTTTTCTCCAATTGATCTTTCTGAGTTAACTTCAATAATTACTTCCTCCAAACCGTCTTTTAGACCGCATTCCTACAAAACTGCTCAAAGAAGAAGAAGAAAGAAGAACCTTCCTTTCATATCAAACATCCTTGAAAGAGTAGTTGTCAAACAGCTAAAAGATCATCTGCAGAGGAATGGTTTATTTGAAGAGTTTCAGTCAGGTTTCAGAGCTCATCACAGCACATAAACAGCTTTAGTGAAGGTTACAAATGATCTTCTTATGGCCTCTGACAGTGGACTCATCTCTGTGCTTGTCCTGCTAGACCTTAGTGCAGCGTTCGATACTGTTGACCATAATATCCTATTAGAGCGATTAGAACATGCTGTAGGTATTACAGGTACTGTGCTGCAGTGGTTTGTATCATATCTATCTAATAGACTCCAATTTGTGCATGTAAATGGAGAGTCCTCTTCACACACTGAGGTTAATTATGGAGTTCCACAGGGTTCAGTGCTAGGACCAGTTCTGTTTACATTATACATGCTTCCCTTAGGCAGCATCATTAGAAGACATAGCATAAATTTTCACTGCTATGCAGATGAAACCCAACTCTATCTATCCGTGAAGCCAGATAACACACACCAATTAGTTAAACTGCAGGAATGTCTTAAAGACATAAAGACCTGGATGGCCGCTAACTTTCTGCTTCTTAATTCAGATAAAACTGAGGTTATTTTACTCGGCCCTGAAAATCTTAGAAATATGGTATCTAACCAGATTCTTACTCTGGATGGCATTACCTTGGCCTCCAGTAACACTGTGAGGAACCTTGGAGTCATTTTTGACCAGGATATGTCCTTCAACACACATATTAAACAAATATGTAAGACTGCGTTCTTCCATTTGCACAACATCTCTAAAATTAGAAATATCCTGTCTCAGAGTGACGCTGAAAAACTAGTTCATACATTTGTTATTTCTAGGCTGGACTACTGTAATTCATTATTATCAGGATGTTCTAAAAACTTGCTGAAAAGCCTTCAATTAATCCAAAATGCTGCAGCAAGAGTCCTGACAGGGACTAGAAAGAGTACTCTCCTGTACTGGCTTCCCTTCATTTGCTCCCTGGTAAATCCAGAATTGAATTCAAAATCCTGCTCCTCACATAATAACATACTCATAAATATCTTAATGACCTTATGTACCACATCACCCTAATAGCGCATTCTTTCCTTTTTGCTAAAGCATATAGTTAAGGCTGGACCAGGTGACCCTAAATCCTCCCTTAGTTATGCTGCAATAGGCATAGACTGCTGGGGGATTCCCACGATGCATTGAGTTTTTCCTTTTCAGTCAACTTTCTCACTCACTGTGTGTCAATCCGGTCTTTAAGTCCGATGACATTAGCCATGCCTGGGCTCAAACTCTGCTGCAGGTCCCTAACTGTGGCATCACTGAGAGTTAAAAACTGTCTAAATCCTTTCATCTGTAATAAAATGATCACAGTTGCTGCTCTAAGTTTAACATCCAGGCATCCACGAAAACAGAGTTTAAGGAATTTAGCAGAGTTAGAAGTTAGCAGGAAGTTAGCTCGCTAGTTTGCATCTACGTGATTGCTAGTGACACAGCTATGTTAGCATAATATAAACAGTGAAGCTGGAGGATGAACGCTAACTTTTTTCCACTCGATAAAAGTTAAGGTGAGGATTCCCGAAGGCTCGGGACAAATGCAATCGCATGTCAGGATGCTGAAAATGGACTGAACTTCAAGTGGAAGAACAACTGAGATAATCCATGAACGATACGAGCTTAGTTATCAATACACTGCTACATGGGCTGAGCTGTAATTATATCGTAAGGTTTTAAAAAATGAGCTTTAAAATGATTAGCGATAATAAAAACCGAGAGGGGCTGCCAGTGATCACTGACTGCTTTTAGGGGCTTGTTGAGATTAAATAGAACAACAAATAAAGCATCAAAACATGCAAAGAACACAAAAGCCTTATTAAACGTGGAATTGTTTGGGCCCAGAAGGAGAATTCATCACGTCATCACTTAAAGATACAGAGCTCTCTGCATTGAATCATGCTTGTTATTAATCTCTGTCTCTCTTCCACAGCATGTCTTTTATCCTGTCTTCCTTCTCTCACCCCAACCGGTCGCAGCAGATGGCCCTGCCCATTCCTGAGCCTGGTTCTGCAGGAGGTTTGTTCCTGTTAAAAGGGAGTTTTTCCTTCCCACTGTTGCCAAAGTGCTTGCTCATAGGGCGTCATTTGATTGTTGGGATTTTCTCTGTATGTATTATTATAGGGTCTACCTTACAATATAAAGCACCTTGAGGTGACTGTTGTTGTGATTTGGCTATATAGATAAAATTTATTTGAAAAATTGAATTGAATTGAATAGTTAGGATTATGTATTTCAGTTGCACATAAAAGTTTCATACATTTGGATTTGATAGTTTAAAAAAAAGATGTAATACACTTGGTCAATCAAAAATTAATAATGAAGTAACCTAAATTGATGTTAAATATTTTTACACAGCAAATGTATTTAAAACGAAATATGTGGGTTTATTTGCTTGATTATTGCTGTGTTTTAAAACATAGAAAACAGATGCTTAGTTTATCTTTAAATGGCAAATATACACATTGAGTTACACTGTTACACTCTTTATGTTAAAATCATATAATCCAAATTTGATAGTCTAATATAAGATTTTAGATACGCTGACCTGTACAATAACTGTTGATAAAAAAAAAAAAAAAAAAAAAAAAACTTAATAAGTTACAAAACTTAAATAGTGCTGAACTAAATCTAGTGAACTACTGTTTAATGTATCGGTCTCCTTGAAATAATATTGACATGGAATTGATTAATTAAAGCAAATCACTACACAGGAAATAACAGATATAAGATCATGACTAACCGAGCCTGATTATAAGAGTAACTTAATTAGCTTTAAGCTACACCGAGACAGACCATCAGATCCATAATAATATTTACTTATATGGAAATAAGATTATAAATAAATACACTGAAAGACATGGAATTACATCACCCAAGTTCTGTATGCTTAAAACGTATTTTAAGCTACTCACTCTTAAACAGATCTTTTGCCCAGGACTCTGGAATGACCTGTCTGACATGCAGCTCACAAGTCATCAGTGCATTTTCTAAATACTTGTCATTACATGACATATCTCTTATACTATTTTATTCTCTGTTATAGAGGCTAAGACCACAGTTGAAGCCACGGTGGTGTTCATTGGTGGGGGTGACACAATGCCACTGTTATGAATGAAACTTGTAACCAAGTCCAATAACTCCAGCCGTACTTATGTTGTCCATTTAACATCTTTATGGAGTTCCTTCAGTTGCATTTGTTTTTGAACACAGTTCTCTTTATCCAAAAACATTTATCACAACAGCACGACAGTCACAAACTGGTTCTTCTTGCGACCAATAACACCTGGCGCCAATTACGTATGTCTACCTTAAATATGGTCCCATAAACACACCATACTGTTAAACACATTAACACCTAGCAGCGCATATAAGGTAACAACACAAAAGTGGCTTCTACATCAGTTTTCTTGTTTCAGTTGTCTTGTTCAATATTCATTAAATATTTTATGTTTTATTTTCAAAGGTGATATATAAATACATTTTTACGAGATCCTTTTTTTACTCATCCATGTATGTGTTACTGTGAATGTGTTTCTAATTTTTACTTCTTTTAAATTTGAGGAAATAAAGTGCAAAGTCATATTAATCCACTTGTATTACTTTAGGAATGAAAATTATGCTACAAAACAGGTCAACAAAAGAAAAACATTTTAGAGAGATAAAATTAACCATACCTTGACTACTGAGTTTCACTTCATCATTGGGTTCACCATTTCCTGTAGGCATGGTGTAACTTTATACATGACAATTTGATGATAAATCATGTGCAAGAAATAAGCCTTCACCCCACAAGCTTACCTTGAATTCTTAACTCTACTGCATCCGAAATAACTGTGTGTTTATTTGTGTAAAATCCACAGAAATACAGCCCAACATCAGATAAATTCACTTCCTTGATTTGAAGAAAGACAAAGGTGATGTTGGAACTCATAATAAATTTTCCATTTTGAAATCCATCGCAGAACGATGCTGGGCCACAAGATCCAAACATAGAAGAGACACAAGTGGGCTTAGTTTGGTTGACCACTTTAAACCAGTCTGCCTGTGTTTGATGGTTGGAGGTGTTGGTGCACTGCAGTGTCACTTCTTCACCGGGCTGGACCTCCACAGTCTGAAACCCTGAACCTGAGACAGAGATCCAGCCTGAAACAAACACCACAGACAAATTAGTATTAAATTAACTGTAATCATTTTCACAGGGTTCCAAAAATATTTAAATTCTGGTAGGAACCATGTCTTAGACTGAGAATCATTAGATGCCAGTACTTACAGTGAATACAGAAAAACAACGCTGTTATAACGGTGAAGCGCCCCATTGTATGCTTAATCCAGCTGCTACTCGGACATTTAGTAAACCACACAGCTATTACAAAGGCTTTTAGAGGGCGAGGTGTTTCTAGTTTTTCATCCTGTCAGTGACCTGTTAACACATTGCAGTACCTTGGCTTAAAAATCATCAAGCCACTTCCTCTTGGTGGTGACGTGCTATTGGATCACAGTCTTGTCATATGACTTCCTTTGCTACACACAGTGGTGTTTTTTCTAATCAGCGCATTTAGTTGCAAACCTTAACATAACAATTTAGTAACAATGTTTATTTACTCCTTGGCCACCTATAATAAATTTAGCCTGGTTGTACCTTTGGAGATCACACTCAGTTAACTGAAGACCCAGCTCTGCACCGTTGACAACCCTGTAACCAGCCAGGCCCCTGTGATTGGTGCAGGTGAAGGAAGCTAAGCCACTGTTAGGTATTCTCCACCAGATTATGTGTGGGCCTGGACCTTCTCCCTGTATGTTGCTGAATTGTTGTTGATTATCATCTCTGCCATGGATATGTTATCTGCAAAGTTATATATGAAATTTGTGCTATGAATGGGATTGTAGTCATGTGTGAACACTGAATATAAGAGTCGACTGAGACCACAGCCTTGAAGGGTGCCAGTGTTAAGGATGGTATGACTGAAGAAGAGAGAATGAAGGAAAATAGCATTATTTCATTCATTTTTTGCTAAAAAGAAGAAGAGGGTTTTGTTGCTCTGTACAAATTATTATAAAACATCCCTAAAGCTAAGAAGCCCATAAAGCCAGGACAGCTTACTGTTGAATAAAATAAGAATTACTGAAGAAAGTAAGAACTCCAGGTTTCATTTCAGCACCGTGTGAAAACTCAGAGTCAGAGATCTGTTGAACCAAGTATTACTTTACTTTACTTTATGAAGCTTAAAAGCCAAATACTACTAGCCCTCAAGGTAGCTGTAAATAAATCATTACCTAACGCATCACTTGATCTGTTTTTTATATACTGTGGCCCACACTGGGATGAAGAGAGGCCTGCTGCTGTGTGTCCACTGATTTTACTGCTGCATTTTGTCTTTTGTAAAATAAAACCATATTTTGCAACCAGTCCCTGTTTTTCATCACAAGGCAGTCTGCCATTTGAAATCTGCTACACAAGCAGAAAGATAACATCCTGAAACAGGATGAACAGCTTAAAAGGAAAGCAGTTTTGGATGTGACTCTACACATACTCAAATCACAGAAAGCAGCTGCAGCTGTATTAGGTGAGGCTCAAGCTTGGGAAAATTCTGATCAAGAAAGTGAACATCCAAAACAGCCCCAGCTGGGCAATATGCAGCAAACCAACCCAACAGAACAAGTGCAAGAGTATGTTTGGCAACAATCAGTACTCAATAATGATCTGCAGACTCCACAATTGGGCAGCCACTGCCACCGAGGCAACAGCAAAAGCTTGCAAAGAACCAAGTATCTGTCAGCCCAGTATGACCAACAACCAAGAGTTCACTCCTTTGCCAGTCATCTGTGTTTTGAACCCAAAGAGAGAATCTTGCAACTGGAGTTATGGTGAACAACCAGCAAATAATGATCGATTTCACCATCATCAGTCCAAGATTTGGGCACCCATACATGTAAGGGGTAGACATGCTGACTCTTCAGATCTAACAGGATATCTGATATGAAAGGGAAATGAGCTCCACTCCAGCATCTGCCCCACGGTGTGTGGTTCTCCAGCTGCACCACAGCACAGAGAAAGGCACTCCAGAGGGTCATCAATATGGCCCAAAAAATTCATTGGACATCCTCTTCCCTCCCTGAAGGACCTGTACAGCACTCGCTGTCTCAAGAGGGCACGCAGCATCCTACGGGACGGCACACACCCAGGACACCGGGTGTTTAAGCTGCTGCCGTCCGGCAGGAGGTTCAGGCTGCTGAGGTCCCGAACAAATAGACTCAAGGACAGCTTTTACAACAGGGCAATAGCCCTGATCAATGCAAATAGCTGACCTGACTGGCTACCTCCCTGGACTTTTTTTGGGGGGGTTAACAATGTTTAAAACAATAACAATAATAATATTTATATTTATAACAAGGTGCAATAATAATTAATGTGCAATAATAACAGTGTGCAATACAAATACACTTATTCTTCTTTTTATTGCTAAGTTATTATACTGTGTTGTGTTGTTTGTGTTGCGTTGTGATGTGTCGTATCGTGTCGTGTTGTGTTACATGTAGTGCCGACGTAGGACAGTTTTCCAATTTCATTGTACTATGTATGACTGTGCAATGACAATAAAGAGTTATCTTATCTTATCTTACTTCCTTCTTCCACTTTATGGTATGATGCTAGTATGTCTTTGCATGTGATTATCCAGATAGGCCCTTAGAGCTGATCATTCACAAATGACACATTTGCTATACAGTAGGGGAGTTAGTTTTGCAACATGCATTCAGACAACACGAGTGGTTATTTGAGTTGCCTTTCTGCCACTTTGGTACTTTGTAGTTTTTGGCAAAGGAACCTACCAGTTAAAAAACATGCTGTTAAAAAATGTAGAAAAAGAAATTGTGTGCAAATAGTACAGGATGTGTTGTTTGTGGTTTGAAAGGCTAGTCCGTCTGTGGCTTTTTATTTGGCTTATACACAGAGCCACTGCAGTGGAAAAAGACAGGGGGAGGTGCATAAAACTTGCCAAGCTTTGCACATAGACCATGGTCAGGGAAGAAAGCTGCCCATATAAACACTGCCTGTGTCTTTATTTGCCCCTTTTGCCAGTATGCAACAGAGGTAAATAAAAAAAACAAATTACAATTTCAACATATCTAGTTAAAGAACACATCTAAAAACATATGAAAGGATATACCCACACAAAATAATTCTAGCAAAAACACTGATGTTGCCACAGAATTTATGGTTTTATCATTTACATCAAGAATGAAACAACAGCGTTCTTTTTAATGTAGCATTATTCTCGGTGTTGAAATCAACAGTTATTTGATATTTGTGATGAGTGAAAAGTCTTTTTCCTTAACTGTCTACAAGTACAAAGGCTGATGCGAACTAGTAAAAAGCAGAAAGTCAAATTTCACCAGCTGTAGAGGCCTTGTGAGTTCAGCTGTGCTCAGACCACACTGTGAAGTCTCTTCCTGTGAAGTGATCAGTATCTCACTCATGCCTCCACCCAAAGACTGCCTGACTCCCCCTATGAGTAACTTTGTGTACTCTCATTTTATTGAGATGAAGACAAATTAAAGCAGAAAAAAAGACATAAATGTTTAGTACAGGGTTAAAAAAAAAAACTTAACCACTAAACGTGCTTTCTCATCATGAACACAGAGAATCAGCTCTATGCACTGGCAGCATAAACAACATGAGTTTCCACTTGTGTCTCTTTTGCAGGCCTTCTGCTTCTTGGTGTTTGTGGGTGGAGTCTCAACGCTGCAGAGTTCAGGTCAACAGAGTCCACATTCTGCAGGTGAAAAATTTACAGTCACATAGCAAAACAACCACAGACTCAGTACTTTCACTATCCTTGACTGTGACAGGCTTAGCATATGCTAGATTATTCTAGGCTAGACTCCAAAAAAGACAGAAAGAGAGCCAAATGAGTTTTGTTTTAAATGTACCTCTGAGTGATACACTACCAAATAAGTGTGGCATTCATTCATTACATTCATTTGAAACCTTCAGATAGAGATAATAGGGATTGGGACTATCAACATTGTTTTACAATAACTCCAGGTTTCTACTTCAGACTTTGTGTCCACTCACACTAAATGTGGTGTTTGAGGTACAATATTTTCTTCACAAAATTGACCCAGGGCTACCTGCTTCTTAGTGGTTGGTAGATATCTTCAGAACAGAAGAAATGTAACATAAAAATAAGATAAGAGATCTTTTCTTCAATTTTTTTCCAGCCCTTATCCTATTCAGGGTTGTAGAGCACCTGGAATCTATCCCAGTTATCACTGGACAAGATCTGGCTAGGCTTTCCTTTCATACATAGAAGGAGCCAAGCCACTGGATTCAAACACTTCATTAAGTGAATTTATGACTATATGATATATACAATTCATGCTGTAACTTTACAACAGAGCGTCTTTTCGTGGTCAACAAGGAGCAATGCAATAAGCTGCACATGTGAAATAAATGCATCTCCAAAGTGCAACTTTTTCATTTAGTGAAAAAGTTGCACCTAATTTGCAACTTAATTTGAGGTGACCATTGTTTTGATTTGCTGCTATATAACTAAAACTGAACAAAATAATAGATGTAAGAGGTTTCAAGCAAAAGGTTTCCAAGCACCATAGTGTTCCAGCAGGGTACAAAGAGCCATGATAATGATAATTCCAGCCCATTCACACTCAATATGCTGTTTGGATCACCTTCTCTAACATCGTCAATGCTGCTCTGCACTGACCTTAGTAGCTTCCTTGGGATATTTGAAGACTTTGAAGTGATTATGATTATTTCTTACACAGCATTATAATCACAATCTATTCTTAGCTTTTTTTAGTAAATGTAATTTGCATTTTTTTTTAAGCGTCACCTTGTTCCTAGGAGTATGCTGTTCTTTGTCCACTGCTGAAAGATAATATAAAAAGTTACATTTTGAGTCATTGTATTTAAAAGTCATTGTATCACATGTAATAACTCTTAATAAATCACGTGTTGTATGTACCTGAAAAAAGCGGCACAATCTTAACAGCCAAACCAACGACAGCCATCACAAAGAAAACAGCCAGTGTGGCAAAGACCACAGGCACAAAGCTGGACTCTGCAACATAAAACAGCATTGACTGATAAAATATGTTGTTAAAATGCTATAATATATATAATAATGTGTATTTGCAAAATACTTTTTAATGTGCTTTCATGCAAAAAGTCACATTTACTAACTTAAATACAAATCCATACACTGAAAAATAACAAAATAGGAAATGCCTTTAAAAAAATAGATTAGATAGTTTTAATGTAATCAAAATAATAATGGATTGGATTTATATAGTGCTTTTCAAGGCACCCAAAGCGCTTTACAATGCCACTATTCATGCACTCTCGCATTCACACACTGGTGGAGGCAAGCTACGGTTGTAGCCACAGCTGCCCTGGGGCAGACTGACAGAAGCGAGGCTGCCATATCGCGCCATCGGCCCCTCTGGCCAACACCAGTAGGCGGTAGGGTAAAGTGTCTTGCCCAAGGACACAAGAAGCAGGACAGAGAGCCCGGGGATCGAACCGGTGACCTTCCGGTTATAGATACGCTTCCCAACCCCCTGAGCCACGGTCGCCCTATCAAAACTGATGTGGTTATTTATTAGTCCAAACTGAAACTGGTAAAACAAACATTATTACATGTTTAAAACACTTGCGTTTATTTGTTTAGTTCATGATTTATTATCATTAGTAATGGTTATGGTTATGAATATTCATACTGAGTACACTGAATACTATATGTAAAAACTTCCATTAATATGTTTTATTAATGTTTATGTCTTTAATTAAAAAAAACAAAACTGTAAATAATGACCAAAATCAAAGTCACTCTCACTGTAAAGCAACCACAAATGTAATTTTACTTTGTAGTATGACTATTATAAATATAGCAAATTAAAATTAATGTAAACTGAAATTTAAGACCACTCTCTTGGGCCTCTTCTGCTTTCAGCAGACAGCTACTTCTGCTGGCTCCCTTTCAAATTGTTACAAATAATTTTAAAGCACATTAATTTCTCTGTCAAAACACTTGAACCTATAAACTGAAGTTTATTATAGCTGTGTTATTGTGTATCATCTTATAATGTCGATTAATAATATTATTAGCGATGATTAGATGCTTATTTATGTAAAGTTCAAAGAAACATGTACATGAAATGAAGGAAAGAAAACTGGAACTCATTTCAAATGTTGATATAATTAAAAACCTAAACCTAACTTTTAAGAGAAAGGAAAAGATGCCTACTTTCCACTCCATTCACTTGATCATTAAATTCCACTCCATCATTTGTTTCATCCGTATCTGTGAAGAACCATGGCCATTAATTTATTTTTATGCATAAAAATATTCTGTTACTCTTTCAGCTCATTTCATGCTACTGGAAAAATAAAATTGATGAGAAAAAACTAAACATTACACAAACGCATAGGAACAAATAAATATATCATTAACTCCAATCTTACCTTGAATTCTTAACTCGACTGCATTAGAAATGACTGTGTGCCCACTCATGTAAAATCCACAGAAATACAGCCCAGCATCAGATAAATCCACTCGTTTGATTTGAAGGAAGACAAAAGAGACGTTGGAACTCATATTAAAATTTCTGATTCTAAATCCATGACAGAAAGAAGCTTCGCTGTCCGATCCATACATAGAAGAAACACAGCTGGGCTTAGTTTTATTGACCACTCTGAACCAGTCTGTCTGCGTTGGATAGGCAGATATGTTGGAACACTGCAGTGTGACCTCGTCTCTGTGCTGGACCTCCACAGTCTGAAACTCAGAAGCTGAGATAGAGATCCCACCTGAAATGAAAGAGCACATAATTTATTTCTGTCTCTACAGTGTTAAAGTTATTGTGACTGGAAAATTGTCAATTAGTTCTGTTTAATGACGTTTAACAATTTACAAGGTAACAAGAAGACATACCGAGGCAGAGAAACAAAGTTGTTATCACGACAAAGCTCTTCATCATGCGTTTAATCCTGTCACTGCTTTGATAGTTTCTAACACACAGCTCTTATAAAAGGGTTCAGAGGGGCGGAGTGTTTCTTTTCTTCTTCATCCCACCAATGACCTGCAAACATTTTCACTTTTGTCCCTCGTTCAACAGGTTCTTTTTAGGGTCTTCCAGCTGTGTGGTGCATGTGAAACCTGATATCTAGTTGTAGTTACCTGTGACAGTAAACAGGAAAGCAGACAGATGACTTTTATTACTCAATTTACAATACTGGAGAACGTCTAACATAGGTTGGTAGCTGGATTTTGACACAGCACTTGATTGTAAATAACTGCTGCAAATTGATGTTTACAAGTTCATTATATTGTGCAGAGAAACACAGTTGTGAGCTACTCCTGTGTCTGTGTTGTCCTTATACAATTATTGGTTTGCCATACACCTTTCAATTTTTCTAACCTGCCACTCATCTTGCATTTGTAACAGTAAGGTGGTCTTTACTGGTATTTTAATGGGCTCGGAGAATCTCAGATTATGTAGAACAAAACTGCAATCTTGGAAAGATTAAAGTTTTTTGAGAAAACTTTAAAAAACCTCAGAAATGTATTTGTTTCTTTGAACTTCTTTTTTGAACATCTGCATCATTTTGTGATTAAACAAGAGCTTCAGACAGCTGACAGGGTTCTTGCGTTATTGGTATTATCTGGTACACCTACAACTCTGCTAGACTTGCCTATACAAAGTCCTCAGACAGCAGGCCGAAGCTAACCATGTTATCAGCAATCCTCACAAGAAACACACAAAACATGCTGAAATTATATCGCTCCCGCAGAGCCAATACTGAGTCAACTTCAATAACTAGACTCAGCTGTAATTCAGACTGAAACAGATAAGCATAACCAGTTATCCACAATTTAACTTATTTCCTGAATTACAAATTGAACTTACCAGCATCCATACCAGCATGATTTTGAGAGGTTAAAGTTCCTCCTCGTTTTGCTCCCAATGCTCGGTTCCATTGACAGTTGATGTCGGTGTTGTAGGGACATGCACGGTGCTCTTGAGCATGCTCAAAAAGTAGACCACCCAGTTCCTTATTTTTCTCACAAATAAATAACCAACATGTCAAATAATCTACTACTGACAACGAGACAAGACTCAGGTTCATGATGTCAGGAAAAAACTCAGTAAATTATTCTTAAAATTAGGAACGTGTTCATGCTTTAGCAAAATCTGTTCTTGCTGTTTATTTTTTAACAAAAAAGACATCATGTTTGTGTGAATTTTAAAAAGCTTGTGCAATGTAATGGTCTGTGAAGTGATTGACAATGCCAGATGCGACTGATGGAGGGAACTCTTTGCTCATACCTCAAGGCACCGACTTATTGTATTGTTACACAATTAAGATGTGGAAACACAGCAGCTGGTTTAAATAGATCATAATTCTGTTGCTTTTATGCTGTTTAAGAAACTCCAACTTTAGATTTTCAACGCAGTTCTGCTCAGATCACACTGTGCTGTCTCTTCCTTACTACCTGACTCGTTCCACAGCAGACATTTAGACTCTCCCTATGAGATGTTTTCACAGTCATCAGTGTCATTTCTGACTTCTCCTCTATATTTACACTTTAACACATGTTTTTTCTCACACAAACGGTAGACAAAGAGAAATAAAGCAATGGATGAAAAGCTGGAAAAAATGTTTTTATTTTCCAAGGACTCGTGTCAAAAAATATATCAGCATGTCTATTCCTCTCCTCCCAGAACAGACAATGAGACATTCCTCATAAGAAAAGTTCATACTCAGCGTCAGATCAATAACTTTTCCATCATCAACACACTTAAAAGAAAAGATGCACAATAAAAAAGACAGAGGCACAAAAGTAAAGATACAAAGACAACTTCAATGCAAATTTTGTTATTTTTATTTTTGTTAGTACGTTTTGCCACATCATCCACAACACATACACAAAACTACATCAGTGGGTTATTATGATAAAGCATGAGCTCCACTTCCTTGTCTACCGTGTGGCAGCATACACAACATGAGACTCCAGCTCTCTGTGTGTCGCAGGCCTGAGACTTCTTTTGAGTTTTGTCTGGAAACTCATAGCTGCGTAGTTCAGGTCATCTGAGCTCTTATTCTGAAAATCAAAATATTGTAGTAGTGGATTTGTGGGTTACATGACGAAAGATTTGATTTAAAGTAACATTTTAAGAGTTTTAAAGTAAAATATGAAAACAAGATGAATAATGACACTTGGATTCCAAATAATGGGTTTAAATACTGTTTTAATTTGTCAGTGCGCCCCAGGGTGGCTGTGGCTACAATGTAGCTTGCCATCACCAGTGTGTGAATGTGTGTGTGAATGGGTGGATGACTGGATGTGTAAAGCGCTTTGGGGTCCTTAGGGACTAGTAAAGCGCTATACAAATACAGACCATTAACCATTTAACTTGAAGGCTTTATGTACAGCACTTTTCTACTCTACTGAGCATTTTAAACAATTTGCGTCATTCACACTAGCACTTTTCTTTATGCCTTTCTATGTCACACTCCATTGAACACACTAGAGTGCAACTTGAGATACTTGGCATGCACACTGGGAAAGCCGGGCATCAATCTACCAACATTCTTGCTAGTAGATGGCCTTCTCCTGAGCTACGGCCACCCTAAATTATACTTTTTCAAATTCAACTATTATTTTAATGTTATCACTGAGTCGTTTCCGTGCATGCATGTTTTGATTATCCACGTACTTTTCAGCTGAGTTAAATGAATGAAATGAAAGGATAACATTACTTGCTTGCCTGAAAAAAATGTTCAGGCTGATATAATTCACAGAATAATTACAAGGTTAAATGGTCTAAGGAGCTTGGAAAGAAAAGCGTCTGGACTTGTTTAAGTTGCTTGAAGACGTTTCACCTCTTATTCGAGAAGCTTCTTCAGTTCTAAGGTCAAATGGCAGAGAGTCCCAGATTTAAACTCAGTGGGAGTTTCCCCCCAAAGAGGGACAAAGGACCCCCTGATGATCCTCTATTTGTCCCTTTTTGGGGGGACAAATAGAGGATCGTCTTCAAGCAACTTAAACAAGTCCAGACGCTTTGCTTTGCAAGCTCCTTAGACTACGTTGACCTGGATGACTGAGAACCTTCACAGACATACAAGGTTAAATTAATCTTTTCAGTCATGACATACAGTGTGAGTAAAAACACATTTACCTTGATGTTTCCTGGTTGGGGATCTGGAGTTAAATTGAAAATATAAAAGTGTGTTTAGTTTCTTTCTAGCAACCATAGAAATTGTCTTTTAAAAGCAACTTTACCTGTCTGAGGTGTTTTGATTTTTAAAACCAGAATGATGACCAGTATAATGAGTAAACCAGTCAGACTACCTGGGATGATGTTCAGTGGGTGTATCATTCTATCAGACTCTGCAAAAAAATTACACTGACACATTTCAGGCTGTGTACTTCAGGTATAATACTGACAATAGTGAAATAACTATGATCCCAATAAAAATCTAATTTTTTATAGACAGGAAAATAATCTTACTTTCAGTCTTAAAGTCTTCATCATTGGTTTCACCACCTGTAAAGAAACATGGGTATTATAATAATTTGTGACTTCCCGTTCTTATTGAAAGTCTCATCATGTTGTTCTGCTACTAAGGAAAGCTTACCTTCAAATCTTAACTCTACTGCATTGGAAATAATAATATGCACATCCATGTAAAATCCACAGAAATACAGCCCAACATCAGATAAACCCACTTGTGTGATTTTAAGAAAGACAGAAGTGACATTCGAACTCATATTGAATTTTCCATTTTGAAATCCATCACAGAAAGAAGCTTGGCCATGAGACCCAAACATGGAGGAGATGCAGCTCGTTTTAGTTGTGTTGATCACTCTGAACCACTCTGTATGTGTTGGACTTCTGGAAATGTTGGAGCACTGCAGTGTGACGTCTTCACCAGGCTGGACCGTCACAGTGTGAACCCCAGAGCCAGAGACAAAGATCCATCCTGAAACAAACAACAAAGACAAAATGAGATTCAACTCAAAGTGTACGGTACAACAGACGCTGTAACAGGGCAACAACTTTTCGTCACTGCTTTCTAAACTCAAATTTAAAATCTGTTGTGCTCCTCGTTCCATTACTTATTTTAAGCTGTGAGTAGCAATGTGCCAGTACTTACTGAGGCTGCAGGAAATCAAAGCTGTTATCAAGACGAAGCTCCTCATCGTGTGTTTAATCCTTCACTGCTCGGACAGTTAGTGAACCACACAGCTTTTATAAAGGGGTTTAGAGGGGCGGGGTGATTTAGTTTGTCATCTTGCCAATGACCTGCCAAAGCAATGCAATGCATTTGTAGATATTTTAGCTTTATTCACTATGAGATAACTGAAAGATTTTCACTTGTGATTTCTGAGCTTTGAGACTCACGGACTTATAATACCATGTTACATCCATTTCAGAACATATTAAACAGAGTCAAACAATGAGTCACTGATCAATGAGCTTCCTCAAAAACTCAAAATATTCTATTTTAGTCCCTAAAAGTCTGGTGTGAAACATAAAAGAAAGGAAAGGGGGATTTACAGAGGTCTCCCCCTTTTTTGGCAGTTATCCAAGGATGCCATTTAGATTTGATCATAGAGATGAGATAAGGAAGTAACTTTGTATCCTAAAGTTGTAAAATTGTTTAAAGTCTTACTGTTTTCTTGGTGATTTTTGTGCTCATTCTTGACATGACAACATCTAACATTTTTAGATTTCTGTATGAAATTCAGCTTCTTTTTTCAGACTTTTTAAACTGCTTTTTTGATTACATGTAAAGCTGGTGTGGAAACTTGAGTTATAGTTATAGTTATACAACAAACAGCAAAAGATGAGTTTTTGATCTTTCTATTTAATGGTTATAAATGTTATATATAGAGAGGTCTTTTTTCTGAATTACTGGTTGAAAGTGGCACAATGCTCTTTATAAACGTAATTATTTTATGCACGCTTTCATGGTCTATAAATGTTTAACTGAGATGAAAATCAAAGCGTGAGTTTAAAGATGTGTGTGGTCAGACCCATGATTACTAAAAATTGGCTGCATGTACATGTCACCATTGTGTTGTCACCAATGGTGACCACTAGTTTCTGGAGTCAGTAAAAGATTTTGGTCACAATCATGTTGTTTTAATTCGGGCTGGATGTTACTGTATTTAAAAGAGAGGTTGGATTTCTAAGTTCATCAGCTAATATTCTGAAGCTCGGTAAGCATGCTGCATGAAGACATGTTGGAATGTAGACATGTAAATATGCTGACTGACAATTAAAAGAACACCAACTTTGAGTTAAAGCCCTATAATAATTCAAATAATTGAGTTACTAACAAAAAAAATCACTCACAGCATTTACAAAGGGCAATAACGAGCCTACTCCTACTCCTACTGGCAGTTCCAAGCCCAGACTAGTAGGATTGAGTCAGAATGCTTTACCAAATCAAACTTGCAGCTCATCAAGAATGAAATTTCAGTATTAGATATTTGGGTCTAAGTTAACAACAATAACCACCTCTAGTGCTGTTGGCCAACAGGCTGCAAGTGGAAACTGTGCTACAGTTGGCCAAAGACAAAAGAAGAAGAAAGGGGGTGTCCTGCTAGGAGGCAGTGGTAGAGAAGAAAAGGCAGGAGTGTGGAGGTGAGAGTAAGAGTTTAACGCCTGATCCCTGTTTCAATCCAGGGGGTCAATGTTGACATTGTAGATGACTATAAATACCTCGGAGTATACATTGACAATAAACCGGACTGGGCTAAAACGCCTCAGCACTTTACAGGAAAGGCCAGGGCCGACTCTATTTTCTGAGGCGGCTGAGGTCCTTCAACATCTGCCAGACAATGCTCAGGATTACGAGCTGGATTCTCTTAGGGTGGTGATGGAGAGGCGAATGTTATCCAGGATAAAGACAATGTTGGATAATTCCTTCCACCCACTGCATGACGTGCTGGCTAGCCACGGGAGCACGTTCAGTAAGAGGCTAAGATTACCAGAAAGCACCACTGAACGACACAGGAAATCATTCCTGCCTGTGGCCATCTCCATGTACAACTCCTCCATCTAACATGTACTGCTACTGCTAATAGCTACACCTTTTTTGCACATGCACTTCTTTCTTATTCAGATATTTATTAGTAAGTGACTTATATATATATATATATATATATATATATATATATATATATATATATATATATATATATATATATATATATATATATATATATATTGTGCTATTTCTTATTTCTTGTATTGTCTGTTTTGGTTACTGTTTGTACTGGAGCATCGTAACCAGCATAATTTCCCCTAGGGATCAATAAAGTATACTGATTCTGATTTAAATGTTGGGCCCATGACTGGTAAAAGGAGAGATCCAGCTGATGTAATGGTGAGAAGGAAGAGAAATGGGCTGAGAAGAACTTGTCTACTCTCCTGGAGTACTCAAAGCGCTTAATACACCACACCGCTTCCCTCTATGATTTTTAAGTGCTTATTAACTAACATTCACACATAGAGCAACTTATAGTTACGCCAGGGATTGAACTACCAACCTATCAATCAGTAGATGATCTGCTCTGCCTCCTGAGCTACAGCCACCCATCAGTAAGCCGCATTTACACGAGAGCAGCTGTGAAGTAAGGCCAGGAACACTGGAGGTGGGTTCAATCTGTTCTACAGCGTAGATATAAAGATAAATGGAGTAATGGTAATCTTTAAGGAAGAATATGTGACTAGTGTTGTGGAGATTGTCAGACAGGATCATGAGTTTGAAAAGGGTTGATGTTGAATATTGTCAGTGTGTCCCACAGGTTAGATGCCAATTCTCGTGATTATCTAAATGAAATTGAATTGAATTGAATAACATTGAAAAAAAGGTATCTATGCTTTAATCACATGCAAACTGGAAACTGCTGCTTCTGTATATATGTTGGCTTGGGCAACAGGATTGGAGCTGATGTTGCTGCACCATCTCCTGACTGGTAGACAAAAATATTGTTGGCAATGTTACACTGGCTGCCTTATGAAGTTATTTTCAAAAACTCCTACTTGTGAATAATAATTCAAAAGGTCATCAGCTTTTCAAGTTTGCCTCATAGCTGTGTCTTACTGTGAACAGCAGAAGTTGTATATGTTAATTTATTGTCTTTATTGATTTTATAGCTTGTTGTGTATTTATCGCTGTGTCTTTTTCTATGGATTGTACAATACAGTAATAATGTCCATCTATAGCTTAACTAACAGAACTCACTGCTAAATGGAGTCATAGTTTCCACACAATAAAGGGCGGTACCTAAGATGGGAATGCCACACCCCCTCACAGGCACCTCCCATAGGAGACCAGATAGTGCAGTTAGGGTCACAACATGTGTTCGGAGAACCTGAGTTGTTATTTCAGTTGTGTGTCTGTCACCTCAAGCTAGTCTGGCACTAATAATGTACTGTGACAAAGAGTACTGCTTCTCACTCGCGTTTTATGTTATGAAGTTGTTTTTAATCTCTAAAACTCTATCAGTGAATCCATTTGAAAACGGTGAAACCAGCTCGTGGTTAAAGTCACACCTTTGTTCATTCCTCTGTTGCAGGCAAAAAAAGGAGAACGAAAGCAACACATTTCTGTGAAAACAGCAAAGCATTTGTTGCGTGTGGTTTTAAAGGCTAGTGTCTGTGTGGTTTTCAGTTCATCTGATACACAGTGCTGTCACCGCAGTGGAAAATAACAGGGGGGGATGCATGAGATTTGTTTCACCCCACAATGTGCACAAGAACGTGGTCAAGCAAGAAAGCTGCCCATATACACACTGACTGTGTCAGGGTGTGATAGAGGTGTAATTAACATTTACAAAGTTAAAATAAATTTAGATGGCATCCATTTAGTACCACTTATGTGGGAGTAATGTTGTATTAAATCTGTGGTTTTTCCATCAGCAAAGAGAAAACTGTTGCAAGATTTTCTGTGTTTCTTAATCATCTGTAGTCTTAAAATCAGCAAATTCTTACTGTTCCACAGATTTTATTCGTGACTCTTACACTGCTTTTCATCAAAGTTTGCAGGATCAAAAAGTATATTTTCAATTACATTTCATTATAAAACATATTACTGTCTTGGAATATTTTTCTAAAGTCTGTGAAAGTACAAAGCCTGACGTTATCTAGCTCATGCTTCAATGCCTCTTCTTAAACTTTACTGTGAACCATTACTGACTGTACTGAGCTGTGCTCAGACCACACTGTGAAGTCTCTTCCTGTGAAGTGATCAGTATCTCGCTCATGCCTCCTTCCCCCTGAAGACGACATGACTCTCCCTATGAGTAACTTTATATGCCCATATTTTATTTGATATGAAGACAAATTAAGGCTGAAAAACAAACATAAAAATGTTTAGTCAAGGGTTATAAAGACTAAACCACTAAACACGTTTTCCCATCACAAACACAGAGAATCAGCTCTATGCACTGGCAGCATAAACAACATGAGTTTCACTTCTGTCTCTATTGCAGGCCTTCTGCTTTTTGGTGTTTGTGGGTGGAGTCTCAACACTGCAGAGTTCAGGTAAACGGAGTCCACATTCTGCAGGTGAAAACATTTACAGTCACAGACCAAAAAAAACACAGAGTCAATACTTTCACTATTCTCGACTGTGTCAGTTTGATAGCGAGAGATAATTGGACTTGGCTTCAAAAAAGTAGGGTGAGAACCAGTTGATGTTAGATTTCAGATGCTTGTGATTTAGGAAGCATCTGATATCTACCACAGGTGTCAGTGGTCAAGAGGCTAGGTAGAACCTGACCAGGCTTTCATTATGTAGAAGTGGCCCAGCCAGGCAGGGGAATCAAACCCCACATTTGAGCTGCAAAAGTTTAACCATGATACATGAGCTTACTCAGTGTGACTGAATTACAGTCTAATGAAGACAATGCAGAAACAGGAGAAGGTGTTGGGTAATGATAAGGAAAGAAATGCAGACTGCCAGATAGCAGTGGATTTTTCAAAGGGATAAAAAAATAAAAGCTGTGGTGATGACATACACAAAGAGGGAGGAACATAAGATGATGCAAAAAGGCAAATGATGATTTTTATGTGAGGCTGTACACTAAGGAAACTGTAAATGACTTCTGTTGGTTGCCAAGGCAAAGATCTTGAGGTGGAAAGGGCCCAGGCAACATGCACATATGGGCCTCACCTGGGATTTGCTCGGGGTGGATGGGTACCATGTGGGCACTGGCTCAAAATGGGCTTTTTGTATGGGTTCCACTTGGGTTCCTCACATTAAACCAGTATGGACAATCCAAAGTGGGCACATATAGTAGGTCCTTGCTGGGTCAAAGATGGGAAATACTTAACTTGGTTCGAAATGGGAAAGACACGTTCACGGACTCACTGGGGTCAGTTGGGGCCCATTTAGTTTCAGATTTCCCCAACATAACACCAATATGAGTTTATAAAATTGGGGCCATTATGGAACCCGTGTACAATCCCACTTAAAACTCAATTTTTAGCTGTTGTGTTACCCAAATGGTACCCACACAAATTTGAAAGATGGGACCCGGATGGGTTTTTGTGTACTTTGCCCAGTTGGGGCTCATTTAGTGACCAAATTTTCTCAACATAACACTTATATGGACATTTAACATGGGGCCATTACAGATCCGTGGTCATTCCTGTATGGGTCCATTTTTCAGCCCATTTCTAAACCATATGGGCCCCACATGTAAATGTTGGCTAGAGACGTGCAGCAGGTTAGGGTGATTTAGACGTAAATGTCATGTACGGTTTTAAATACTTTTTATACACAATAAATATTGAACACTTTGAGGCAAGTTAGTTGCATCAAGAAGCCCTTTTTGTTGAAGACTCATTTCTTCTGTTCATTAGCTAGGTTACAAAATTGTCTTTTGTTTGCCTTTGGTTCACATTTTGTGATATTGCAAAATGTGAGCTTGCTCCTGAGGAAATACATTGAGACATTTTCATTATGTGTCAATTATTGAGCAGAAATGAGACTAAAAGTCTTAAATACTCAAATTACATCATCTGCTTAAAAAAAATAGATGATGCATATTTTTGCATTTTGTTTTCACCAAGTGAAAAAAAAGTAGAGCACGAGAAATGACTGGGACTCTTTGCTAAGAATCCAGGATAAGGAGACAGGTAAAAGTTACAGGACACAGCCAGAGCTCAGGCACCACAATCTCTCAATCTCTCAATCTCACAATCTCTAATCAAATCACCTGGTAGCAACTATCACAGCCACATCAGGCTGCTTTTATGGCATTAAATTCGGTGCAATTTGCAGAAAATCATTTAAATAATATTTTATTATGATTTAAATAATAAAATGTAAAAATACAGCAGCCTGTTTAAATGGTAAATGGCCTGTATTTGTATAGCACTTTACACATTCAGTCATCCACCCATTCACACACTGGTGATGGTGATGGCAGCTACATTGTAGCCACAGCTGCCCTGGGGCACACTGACAGAGGCGAGGCTGCTGGACACTGGTGCCACCGGGCCCTCTGACCACCACCAGTAGGTAACGGTAAACAGTAAGTGTCTTGCCCAAGGAGACAACGACCAAGACTGTCCAAACCGGGGCTTGAACCGGCAACCTTCCGATTACAAGGCGAACTCCCAACCTAAATCACAACCTTGCCATCTTTATGCTTCCTAAAGAGCTCTGACTTCAAAAATTGCATGAATTTCATCTCAGTTGTTGTCAGACAACACTGTGTATTGCTTGCAAGGAAATGTGTATTGCTCTTCTCCCAGAGCAGACCATGAAACATTCCTTGAAAGAAAATTTCACTATCAGCGTTAGACCATTGTCTGACTTCTGCTATATCTACACATTTGAAGCTTAGTGTTTTTCCTTTCAAACAAATGTGCACAATAAAAAAGACAGAAACACTAAAGTAAAGAGACAAAGACTTTAGTAAAAATTTTATTATTTTTATTTTTTGCCAGCCAGTTTTTGCCATGTCATCCACAAAACATACACAAAACTACATCAGCAGGTTACTATCATAAAGCATGAGCTCCACTTATTGAGTCTATCTGGCGGCAGCATACACAACATGTGTCTCCAGCTCTGTCTGTGCCACAGACCTGCAGCTGTTTTTGACCTTCATCTGTATATTCATCCCCGTGTACTTCAGATTTTCTGAGCTCACTTTCTGAAAATCAAATAGTTACACAGACTTTACAACACATATGTGAAATGTTATTGAGTTGTGGTTTGTACCAAAAAAATATTGTGCATTAAATGGGATTTTTTAATTTTAATTCCCTAATAATACCTTATCTATACCAGCTGGGCAGCACAGTATTAAACAAAATTAAATTAAGAATCCAAGTTAAGTTAAAATATTATCATATCCAGTGAACTAAAAGAAATGAGGAGAATTTTAATGACATAAGTCCTACTGATGTTACAGTACTAAAACGTTTCCCTGCTGTGAGTAATAACATTTTGCCTGATTCAGATAATATTTGGGATATTTGTTTTCAACTCATAACATTAAGCTTATAAATTCTAATTTAAGACAATTTAAGACATTTTTTTTTACCTTGTTTCTCTCTGGTTTAGGTTCTGCAGATAAGGAGCAAATATAAACATGTGATTAGCTCTTTAATACCACCATACTTTGCTTTGAATTTCAAATCAACTTATAAGAGGAGGCACAACAATTACAGCAAATTTTACCTGTTTGAAGTTTCCAGATTTCTAGAACCAGAACAATGACCACCACAGCGAGTAAACCAGTCACACCACTCAGGACGATGCTCATCACATGTGTATTACCAGGCTCTTCTGTAAAAGAGATTATAATAGAACATCACTTTAATTCAATCTGTTTGATTTACACGTAATATTAATAATAATAATGATCACAATGAAAAACAAAAAAGTGTCAGAAAAGTAATTTTACTTTCAGTCTTAAAATCCTCTCCTTCATTGGTTTCACCGCCTGTAAAGAAACATGGCTATTATAATATTTTGTGATTTCCTTTATGTCTGTGAGCTGATTTTGGATTACGCATGACAAGACAAAAGTCCTCCTTACAAGCTTACCTTGAATTCTTAACTCAACTGCATTGGAAATGACTGTATGCTTATTCACATAAAATCCACAGAAATACAGCCCAACATCAGATAAATCCACTTGTGTGATTTTAAGAAACACAGAGGTGTTGTTGGAACTCATATTGAATTTTCCATTTCGAAATCCATCACAGAATGAAGCTTTGCCCTGAGATCCAAACATAGCAGCAATACAGCTGGGCTTAGTTCTGTTGATAACCTTGAACCAGTCTGTCTGTGTTGGATGACTCGAAATGTTGGAGCACTTCAACGTGACTTCTTCATCAAGTTGGACCTCCACAGTCTGAAACTCAAAACCTGAAACAGAGATCCAGCCTGGAATGAAAGAACATAATGTTCATGTTTGAGCCTACAGTGTTACAGGACAACAACATCCATTGTATCTGTTTAATGACTTTACTTATTCCATTATTTGAGAGTACTGTGGTGCCAGTACTTACTGAGGCTGGAGAGAAATAAAGCTGTGCTCAAGACGAAGCTCCTCATCATGTGTTTAATCCTGTAACTGCATGGATATGTTGTACAACACAACTCATATAAAGGGGTTCAGAGGGGCGGAGTGTATTTTTCTTTTTTTATCTTACCAGTGATCTGCCTATACAATGTAATGCTTTTGCATACATTTCTGTTTATAAAACCAGTTACAAAGTTTCCAAATGTTACCAAAGTGTGGTAGAAATTCATAAAAAGTAACTCAGAAACTCCCACAGTCCTCTTCTCGGCCCTAAAATGGTTTACATTTAAAACGAAACAAGAATGTGGTACTTTGGCATCATAGTGAATTTGTTGTTGAATTTCAGCTTTACTGAAAATGCGTTGGAACAGACATTTATGAGAGATGTCCTGAAACATGTCATAAGTTCTTATTTGCAGTGTGAGCTAAGTATTTATTCACTCAGTCAGAGGCAAAACCATGTGCTTTGTTTGTGGAGAACAGATTAATGTATTTAAAGTGGACACTTTACACCACATTTATTAAGGCTATTTTACACCATAGAGCCCTACTCTCAAAAACTGTCATAGATGTAACACTGTCTGTGCAGCTGGATTTAAGAAATAAGTGCTTAAAGTCAAAGTTTTCAAAACATGTTTAGTTGGTTGGTTGCAGTCAATAGACTTACTTTATTTATGTTAGCTAACTAATAATAGAACCAATAACACGACGACCCCAAAACTAAGGATATACTGTCCACTTTCACTCTCTGTCTTATTAAGAGGTTCTTCATGGTTTGGCTAGCAGAACTGAGACAGAAAAACCTAACTGTTAGCTGTAATTTTCGGTTTGTAAAACACTTTATAACACAATGTCTTTTCAGCTACTCCAAGCCGCTCTGCTCTTCCCAACCCGAGAAGAAACAATAGACGTTCGTCTTTATATATATATGTGTATATATATATATATATATATATATATATATAAGAAATCCTACCAGTGGCTGGACAAAGCTGGACTGAAAGATAGCACAGAGGCACTAATCATGGCAGCACAAGAGCAAGCTCTGAGTACAAGATCCATAGAGGCTGGGGTCTATCACACCAGGCAAGACCCCAGGTGCAGGCTGTGTAAAGATGCCCCAGAGACAATCCAGCACATAACAGCAGGGTGCAAGATGCTAGCAGGCAAGGCATACATGGAACGCCATAACCAAGTGGCCGGCATACTGTACAGGAACATCTGTGCCGAGTATAACCTGGAAGTCCCGAGGTCAAAATGGGAAATGCCCCCAAGGGTGGTGGAGAATGACCGAGCTAAGATCCTGTGGGACTTCCAGATACAGATGGACAAAATGGTGGTGGCTAACCAACCGGACATAGTGGTGGTAGACAAACAGAAGAAGACGGCCGTAGTGATCGATGTAGCGGTTCCGAATGACAGCAATATCAGGAAGAAGGAGCACAAGAAGCTGGAGAAATACCAACGGCTCAGAGAAGAGCTCGAGAGGATGTGGAGGATGTATATATATTTATATATATATATATATATATATATATATATATATATATATATAGTCACTTATTAATAAATAGCTGAAAAAGAAACGTGTAGTTGTAGCAGTAAACAGTGTGTTAAGTGGATGCATTGTACAGGGAGATGGCCACAGGCAGGAAAGATTTACTGTGTCGTTCAGTGGTGCTTTTCGGTAATCTCAGTCTCTCACTGAACGTGCTCCTGTGACTGACCAGTATGTCATGGAGTGGGTGGGAGGTGTTATCCAACATTGTCTTTATTTTGGACAACATCCGCCTCTCCGACACCACCTTGAGGGAGTCCAGCTCCATCCCCACAACATTACTGGCCTTACGGATTAGTTTATTGAGTCTGTTGGCATCTGCTACCCTCAGCCTGCTCCCCCAGCATGAAACAGCATAGAGGATCGCACTGACCACAACAGACTCGTAGAAAATCCTGAGCATTTTCTGGCAGATGTTGAAGGACCTCAGTCGTCTCAAAAAATAGAGGTGACTCTGGCCCTTTCTGTAAAGTGCTGTGGTGAAATTTGGTATATGTTTAAATTTCTTCAGTACTGAACAGCAGAAATAAGGATTTCTTGTTGGAGGTCATTTTTGAAAAAAAAATAAAAAAAATAAAAACAGCGGTCGACACTCGACAGCACTGAACACGGCAGCAGACTGGTGCTTAGTAAGCGAGTGAATAATGCAGAAAATAGACATTTTTAATGGGAAACTGGTCTTGAAGTACACTGAGAAGGAAGTGTGATTTTATCATGGTGGAAGCAAACAGCAAAAGTAAGAGCGAATTCAAGCATAGTTTTGATCTTCTTTAGCCGCTGGTTGAGTGAATTTTGGTCGGAGAGTGACGAAACCTGCTGTTTCGGAACCTGTAAGATTTCAGTTTTCAGCACCCGATAGTATATATATATATATATATATATATATATATATATATATATATATATATATATATATATATATATATATATATATATATATATATATATATACCTTTCCACATATAAGCATACATGATCAGAAGATGTTAGTTTTCTTTGAACCTCCCTTCATATTTGAATAAGCAATGATGAAACAGTTCTAAGTGATGAAGTCTAATAAATCCAGATATAGATCTTCTTTCAGTAACAATCACTGTCCACTATGCTTCGCATTTACAGCTCAGACATTGTCCAAAACACACTCAATTTCACCCACTGTAAATGAAAAACGAAAAAAAGATAGCAATGGTAGCTAAAGTTAAGCGCTTTAAGATTTTGTCAAAACCTGCAAATTTTTGTGTTGTCCTCGGGTCAAAAATGACCCCAGGTGTATGGCAAACAAGTGTATGGGAATCCCGAGGACATTACAAGGGTTAACTAGTGATAAAATATTGGCTAATTCATATTTTCATTGTGTAATTGTAACATCTACCCATACCTGTAGGGGATTTTTGAGCCTGATGTTTATATAACTCTAAATATTTATATAATCAATAAATTATCAAAAATAGAAGAAGATTTTAAGACCGCTCCTTGCTGAATATCTTTTGCACACACACACATGTACTGAATGTGTTCTGTGAACATGGCAGATACATAACTTGCCTCTCTAAATATTCAAGGCTTGTGGTCCCTCTTGGTTAAAACACATTCAGACTGCTGTCATGCTGTCTGTATTGCTGTTTGTTGTCTTTGTAAAGATGAATAAAACTCATAAAGAGATCTTGGTTTGTGAAGTGCATTGAAGATGTCCACAACAAACTCTCAAGCACCTGTGTGATGATACAGCTTGAGGGAAGATCAGTTTACTTCCACTACCATCTTCACTAACCACACACTTTTTTGGCTTTTATGGCAATGGTTCTCATGCAGAAGGCTGATGGCCAAACTTTCTGCACCTTCCTGATAGAGACTCTTGTTCAGATTCAGTAGCACACTAGACTTATATACTCTCCTTTAGCAATCAAAGTGCTTTATACTGCATGTATCTATTTACACAAGCACTTTTTTCTACACTTAAGTGTTTTCCATCCAATATTCACGCTCCAGTAAAACATTGGGAATCAATGCGGGGTTCAGTATCTTGCCCAAGGATACTTTGGCATGCAGACTGGAACAACAAGGGATTGAATTACGAACCTTCTCAAGAGTTGATGACCTGCCTCCTGATCTACAATTACCTTGTTTTTACATGCTATGATTAGTGTATGATAGGTGGTTTTTAAGGGTACATCTATAGCCTTAAATTGAAGACTGACTATATCTATCTATCTATCTATCTATCTATCTATCTATCTATCTATCTATCTATCTATCTATCTATCTATCTATCTATCTATCTATCTTCATAACTACACTGGAGAAAGGAAGAGTGTCATCGTGTTTCACTTCCTGCCTACCTGAATGTGGAACTGTGCATTCTATGTACAATGCATGAAGTTGAGTGGAGTGAGCATGTCAGTGGCAGCAGAATAAAGGGCGGAGCCTAAGATAAGAATGCCACACCTTCACACTGGCACCTCCCACAGTAGAACATTTAGGAAAGTTAAAGTCATAGCATACATTCAGAGAACATGAGTGCTTAACTGAGTTGAATTTTTGTCACCTCAAGTCAGCCTAGCATTTTGAGGCATTTTGACAAAAGGAAGCGCTGCTCACTGAAGTTTTCTCTCAGAGCCCTTTTTTTCCCCTACCCCTATCAGTAACCCTATCAGTAACCCTATCAGTAACACTATTAGTAAGCCTATCAGTAACCCTATCAGTAAATGCATGTGAAAACAGTGAATCCAACCTCTGCTCATGGTTACAGTCACTTAGATCAACTATATTCATTGTTCTGATGCATGCAAAGAAAGAATGAAGTGAAATAAGTGTGAAAACAACACAGTATTTGTTGCGTGTGGTTTTAAAGGCTAGCGTTTCTGTGGCTTTCAATTCGGCTGATAAACAGCGCTGTCACCACAGTGGAAAATAACAGGGGGAGGTGCACAAGACCTGTTGCGCGCCAGAATGTGCTCAAGAATATGGTCAGGCAAGAAAACTGTTGATATACACACTGACTGTGTCAGGTTGTAATAGAGGAAAATGAAAAAAAAAAGTTAAAATAAATTTAGATGATGTAACTTTAGTATAACTAATGTACTTTTAAATCTGTGATTTCATCGTTTCCATCATTAAAGAGGTAACTGTTGCAGGATTCTCATACGCTGTTTTTCATGAAAGCTTGCAGGATTGAAAAAAATGTTTTAATTACATTTCATTATAAAACATATCATTATATTTTTCTAAAGTCTGTGAAAATACAAAGGTTAGTGTTATCTAGTCAAAAGACAGTACTTTAATATTCGCTGCCTCTTCTTAAACTTTGCTGTGAACCATTACTGACTGTACAGGCCGTGTGAGTTCACCACACTGTGAAGTCTCTTCCTGTCAAGTGATCAGTATCTCGCTCATGCGTCCTTCCCACTGAACAACACTTGACTCTCCCTATTAGTAAACTTTATATGCCCTTCTTTTATTTGATATGAAGACAAATTAAGGCAGAAAAAAACAAACATAAAAACGTTTAGTCCAGGGTAAAAAAACTTAACCACTAAACATGCTTTCTCATCATGAACACAGAGAATCAGCTCTATGCACTGGCAGCATAAACAACATGAGTTTCCACTTGTGTCTCTATTGCAGGCCTTCTGCTTCTGGGTGTTTGTGGGTGGAGTCTCAACACTGCAGAGTAAACAGAGCCCACATTCTGTAGGTGAAAACATTTACAGTCACATACAAAAACAACCACAGTCATTACTTTCCTTATTCTCGACTGTGACAGTCTGATAGCATGTGAGAGATCATTCTGGGCTTGGCTTCAAAAAATGTAGGGTGGTCAAGAGGCTAGGTAGAGTCTGATCACGCTTTCATATGCAGAAGTAGCCCAGTCAAGGCAGGCGAATCAAACCTCACTGCTATGAGGCAACAGTAGCAACACTGCACCACTAGATATACTGTAGCACTACTTTAACATACTAGCTGCACATTTGAGCTGGAAAAGTTTAACCATGATACATGAGGTTACTCAGTGTGTTGAGATTTGACACAGTGCCACAGCCTAATGAAGAAAATGCTAAAAACACATTAGTCTGGTTCATTTTTAACTGTGACATTTGTTCTTTACATTAATTTGAAGCCACAGTCAGTGATAACAGGTGTCATGATGGTGTTTACCAGCTACAATGTCTACATCTCTGTGTACACTTACACTAAATGTGATGTTTGATACATATTTTTTTTCTGGACACAATTGATAGATACGGTATCGAAGTGTCGTGAACTGGCTGTGTGAAGCAGGCAAGATAGGACCCAAAACAGACTCACGGAGGCTCAGAATGCAGCTTTATTGCTAAAAACCAGAAATACAAAAACTAACTAAACAGATAAGCATGCAGGTAGAACACACGGCGGGGAATGAGGGAGATTGCAAAGCAGCATAGAGTGTGTCATAAAACAGTGTGTCGGATTTTATTTTTTAATAATTTTGTTGCTTCAGCAACATTAAATTTAAAAACTGTACTTTTGAGTTAAAATATATATTTATAATTTTAATAAATGATAAATTAAAAAGGCATGAACATTTTTTTGTATCGTAAAAATATCGAACCGTGACACCAAAGTATCGAACCGAACCATGAATTTTGTGTATCGTTGCACCGCTAATATATATATACTTCATTAAGCTAACCCCACTTAGCTTCTGAGAGCAGATGAGATCAGACATCCATGAGTGTGTATGTGATTGTACATTTAGTTGATTCTCTATGTGCATGAGGGTAAAACATGTATGTTAGTGAAGTCATTATAACATTTTTGTGTCCGTTTTTCTGCTGGTTTGTTTGTTTCTATCTTAATGAAACAAGAGCATACAAAGTTACTCATAGGGGGAGTCAAAAAGTCTTTGGGGGAGGGAGTTGTGAGCAAAATACTCGTCGCCTTACAGGAAGAGAGTGCACAGTGTGGTCTGAGTACAGTCAAAAGAGGTTCACATGAAGTTTAAGAAGAAGAAATGAAACTTGAACTACTTGCTTTTGACTAGATAAATCCAGCCTTTGTACATTTACAGATTTTTGTTTTACCTATTTTAGAAAAAACATTGAGAATGAGAAATTACACACACATACACACACACACACACACACACACACACTCCTCGTGCCTATGGTACAACAACTTTTCTCCGTGCCCCTGGTACACTGCGCAGGAACACCTTGCCGCACACACACAGACACACACACATATGTCTATATATATATCTATATATACATATATATAGATATATATAGATATACTTTTTAAAAGAACAATCTGGCATGCTTTGATGAAAAATTATGTGTTGGTCATGACACTTAGCACAACGGCTAATGAAAATTATGCAGCCAGGGATTGCACTAGAGCTGTTTCTTAGTACTGAATTAAATAATATCTTATGTGTATTCATTTTCATTTATTTTAACTTCATCACGTGTTTTCATTTTTCATTGTCCTCTATTACATCCTGACACAGTCGGTGTGTGTATGGGCAGCTTTCTTGCCTGACGATGTTCTTGTGTAGTCTTACGCTCCTCCCCCTGTAATTTTCCACTGTGGTGACAGCATGTTCTATCAGCTAAAACGAAAGCCTTTTTCTTGCCTGCATCGGAAGGATAAATAAACAAAGGTGATCTGAGTAACTTTGACCATGAGTAGAGGCTAGTTTCACTGTTTTCAAATTTGAGGGTGTTTTTGTTTGACTGATACTTGATCATTTTGCTTCATCTGTTTTTATTTATCATCTGTTTGTTATTTATGTTCCTTTCTCTCCATCATTCCCTGAATGTGCATTATGCCACTTTACAATATGTGTGGTTACATCTGGTTATAAACATTCCAATATTATGTCGTCTGCAGAGAGAACGAGAGGGGCAGGTATGTGGTGCATCATGTGTCTTTGAGGAGTGGATGAAAACTGTTGCAAGAGCATTCAGTTTATGTCTCTAGGTGAGGGTGGCAGACTCATGCCTGATGGATGGAGAGGTTTATCAGTTTCATTCATACATCCTCTTCTTCTTATCCTTGTGAGGGTCGCTGGAGGGGTGGGGGGGACTCCGAACCAAAAGCACTGTATCAAACGGTTCAATACTGATACGAGTATTGTTGCACCCCTAATATATTTATCAGATTACCCTGAATTTCCAATTTAGCTATGTTGCAATAGGCCTAGACTTCTGGGGAGGCTTCCCATGATGCATGTTTGTGTTTTTGTTCACTTTCTATAGGCTTATAGATCACTGTGGATTTAGTCATTAGTAGGGATGGGTATCATTTAGGTTTTATCCGATACCGGTGCCAAACTGGTACTTTTGAAACGGTGCCGGTGCTTAAACGGTGCTCGAACCGGTGCTTAAAGAATGGAATACACAAAATTGGTCCAAAAACCTCTCATGTTCAGCAGGTTTTTTGTAAAAAGATAACAATGTTAGCCTTTTCTGCAGCTATGGGGCATATATGGTATCATTCTTGGCTGGAAGCAGTGCTTAAACAATGGAAAAAACACAAACTTTGTCCAAAAACCTCTCATGTTTAACTGTTTTCCACTTTTTCTTTGGTCATTTTAGCCTTTTTGGCCAGGGTGAAGGGAGTATCTGCCATCAAACAAGAAGACAGCTGCATGTAACTACGACGGTGTTTGCTAGTTCACCTTACATGCATTAATGTAATAACGTGGTTAGCCTACTCAACGTAAATTACACACAAGCAACATTAAGCTACTCACGCAGAGAAGAACGGCTGCTGCTGCCATCATCCTCATCATTTCTGCTACACTGGCAGGGCTAGGGGCCAGGACTCTCCTCTTCGGGTTTTTGGGGGATGTTGCTAACTCCGGCTCCGATAACAGGCACCACACCTGCAGTAGATGTGCACGGTGTGAGGTCTCGCAGCAAGCTATCAAATACGGCGCATTTCTCGGCTTTTAAAAAAAATGCTATGCGTCGCCAGGTGTTTCATCGGATTTGAGGTGTTACCTCCTTTGACAGTATCACATTATCAGCTTAAAGCACTTGTTGCAGGCTGCTGAGTTTGCATATTTTGCAGTGAAGTACAGCCAGACTTTTGACCGCTTCGCCTTGGGCATTTTTAATCTGTAGCTCTGCTCTGAAAGAACGTACGTACCTGGACCCGCCTACTATCCTCGGAAACGTGGCTAGAATCTAAAGTGTATCACAGCTCAGGAAAAAAAGCACCGAAATGTGCACTGCTTTTCGGTCTGGTTACTACCGTTTATGGACCCATCCCTAGTCATTAGTCATTTTTACTCCACAGCATGTCTTTGTCCTGTTTTCTAACCATGGCAGATGGCTGATCCCTGAGCCTGGTCGACACAGGTTTATTAGTGTTAAAAGAGAGTTTCTCCTTCCCACTGCTGCTTACTCATTCCCTTATGCGTAAGCAGCAGTATCTTGAGCTGAATATTGGAAAAAGTTTGCCAGTCTAATGAATCTTGGTTCCTGTTATGACATTTTGATAGTAATGTCCGAATTTGTTAGAAACAACATGAAAGAATTAATGCGTCCTGCCTTATTTAAGGATTCAGGCTGTGGGTGGCTGTAGCTCAGGTGGCAGAGCAGGTCAGCCACTAATCAGAAGGTCGGTGGTTCAATCCCAGGCTGCCTCCTGGCTGCATGCCAAATATCCTTGGGCAAGATACTAACCCCATCTTTGCCTACTGGTTGTGGTCAGAAGGCACGGTGGCGCCAGTGTCTGGCAGCCTCGACTCTGTCAGTGCGCCCCAGGGCAGCTGTGGCTACAATGTAGCTTGCCATCGCCAGCATGTGAATGAATGGGTGAATGACTGAATGTAGTGTGAAGCGCTTTGGGGTCCTTAGGGACTGAGTAAAGCGCTATACAAATGCAGGCCATTTACCATTTTACCCTGGTATAAAATGGGTATCATTTGAACACTACGGCTTATCTCAGTTTGTCCAGTCCACCTATCTTTTCATGGCTGCTTCCATCAGGATAATGTTCTACAACAAAAAGCTCAGATCATCTCAAACTAGTTTGTTAAACATGCCAGTGAGTTCATTAATGCTTTCTTCCATCTCCAAATCCCAATCAAGTTGTGCACTGCTGGATATGGTGGAACAGGAGATTTGTATATAGATGTGCAGTCAGCACATCTGTAACAATTTTGTGATGCTTTTTATGTTAATATGGACCAAAATCTCTGAGGAAAGTTTCCAGCACCTTGTAGAATGCCACAGAAAATTGAGGCACATCCAAAGGCCGACATGGCTCAGAGCTAGCTGTACCTAAAATGTCTCCCACACACCCACGGGAGCTTTTCACCTCAGCTGTACTGTCAGGCGCTGTGATGTTGCTTCCTTTCAGTGGTCTCTTAGACCACTATGGTCTACATTTTTCGACTCAGACAAACGTCTGACAAATAAGAAAGACACAGAAACACAATAAGGAGTACCCAAACATGGCCCAAATGCAAGTTTTATTTATGCTTTATTTATTCTTAATTCTTTGCAGGCAGGCAGACAAAGGCTATCCTGTGAGTCTATCTTGTGGCAGCATAGATAACATGTGGCTCCAGGTCTCGTGTGGTAGGTCCACAGCTTCTTTTGGCTTTTTTTTTGGAAACTTAGAGCTGCATAGTTCAGATCGCTTGAACTCATATTCTGAAATATCAAAGAATTTAGGTGAACGCTGTGTTTGTTAAAAATATGAAAGGTTGGTGGAGTTATAATATCTCAATAATAATACCAGATATACATAACATCATTACATATGCAAATCTGTAACACTCAGATTAATGACTATAGAGTCACCATATTATCATATACAGAAAACCATTGAGTGGAGATGGAATGACCCAAGCCATCACTGTGACATACAGTTCTTCCTTTCTTCTTCTTCGACTTGACAAACTTCATGCTAATGCTTCTGCTTTCTAAAAACAGAAGAACTAAGAACAGAGTTATAACTAGCATTTTATTGTTATTGCATTTCATTTATAATCTTCGACTAATTGATTATATATAATACAATAAAATTTCTTTATTCTTTTATAATTTACAACTTTGACAGTTTTAAGTGACAACTACTACACAATATCTCTGCTGGGATCAATAGTGTTATATTGTTATAATAATTCATTTTTGTTCATTAAAATAAATGGTTTAGAGTTCTTTTTTCTTGCTTGAAGGTCGAGGTTTTCATAGAGTCATCAAATGTCTAATGGTTCTGTTAAATCATAAACATTTTATATATAGAGAGAAAAGATGCATTTACCTCACTGCTTTGCTCTGGTTGCTGTTGTGGACCTAAAGGCCAAATATGAAATTGTAATTAGTTTATTAGGAACACAGTACTTTGCTTTGGGTTTGTTGATCAGCAGCAAGAGAAGGTGAAACTAATCATAGCCACATTTACTTGTTTGAGGTTTACTGATTTTTAAAACCAGAACAATGACGACCATAGTGAGTAAACCAGTCAGACCAGCCAGGATGATGCTCAATGGTTGGGTCGTTCTGTTGGACTCTTCTAAAAAGTGTGGTTAAGATATATTTTTACAAGATGCTGAACGTACTGCACAGTGAAGATTAAAATCTTTCCACTCATCACAGAATCTCACCTTCAGTCTTAAAATCCTCTCCTTCACTGGTTTCACCACCTGTGACCACGATTGTTGTATTATTTTACAATTTGCTGTTTGTAGTTACTGTGTTTCCACATTACATGATGAGAAACACGAAAGTTGCAGAGAAAGGTTTTTAACCAAAACTCACCTTGAATTCTCAACTCTACCCTAGTGGAAATAATTATATGATAGTCCATGAAAAATCCACAGAAATACAGGCCAGCATCAGACAGATCCACTGGCTTTATTTGAAGAAAGACGGTGACGTTGTTGGAAGTCATATTGAATTTTCCATTTTGAAATCCATCACAGAATAAAGCTTGTCCATTGGAGCCATACATAGAGGCAATGCAGCTCAACGTAGCTCTGCTGACCACTCTGAACCACTCTGTATGTGTTGAACTTCTGGAAATGTTGGAGCACTGCAGTGTGACTTCTTCACCAGACTGGACCTCCACAGTCTGAAATTCAGAACCAGAGACAGAGCGCCAGCCTGAAACAAACACAAGATTCATCCTAGAGAGTGCAGTACCAGAATATTGTAACAGTGAAACTGTTTTAATGAATTTGCGGTGTCCTAATAATCAAATTGAAATACTGGAAGGTTAGCTGTTGCATAATTTGGAGTAGAGAGTAGTAAGGTACCACTACTTACTTATGCCGCATTGAAACAAAGCTGTTATAAAGATGAGGCTCCTCATTGTGTGATTAAATCTGCCACTGATCGGATAGTTTGTAACACACAGCTCATATAAGGGGTTTAGAGGGGCGGGGTGTTTTTGTTTAACTTGCCAATGACCTATCGGTAGTGTGCAATGCATCTGCATGTAGTCAAGTTTCATCTGTTATCAATAGATACATAAAGGTTTTGTACATGGAGATTGGAGAATATCTCCTATGACATTTTTATTCTTTTAAACTATTATCCTTTTCTAGTCCCTAAGCATCTGGTATAACATGGAAAAGAATACCTGCAGTATCATTATGTTATATTGGGTACAGTTTTCTATGGTTTCTATTTGGAGTTTTCTTGTTGAGGCTGATATGTGTCCCTGGTGAAGCACCAACATTTTCACATTTCTGGTGCACACTCAGCTCTTTCTTAAATTTTACATGTAAAACAAGTGTGTTCTGGTTACATACTTGTTTCAACTTAGTACATAGTTTAGCCAAGGTACATTATATAACTGTGTGTGTGTGTCTACATCTAAGGTAAAATTTGATTTTGTCTGACGGACGCAAAAGTAGGTTTACATAGTTTTCTGGGCGATACAGTCATGAAACTTTACAGGCGTCTAGCTCAGTACAGAGAACTTCTGAACATTAACATTAGCATTTTAATTATGCTGGTATTTTTGCCCCAGAAGTGACAACATTTAGACAGGAGTGGATAGTGCTATGTTATGAATGCTAACATTAGCAGGCTTGATTATTCAGCAGCATTTAAAAGTTACAGACAAGAATTACAAAAAGTACAATTTACATTCATACCTGCCAACTACTAAACCTTTTTTTTTAGTTCATAGTGACTCCATGACCACAGAATCACATACCTGTTTTAGTGTTTTTCACATGGTTCTTCATACAGCATTGTAGTTACACAAAGACCAAATCCTTAACACTGCAATTTTAAGCATGTTTTCATATAAGGGTCTAACACTGAGGCAGAGACAGAGTTTGCAGTTTATATTTTCTGACAGAAAAGACTGTCTGAAGAGGGACTATTCAGACGTTAAGTGGGAATAACTGAGCTTAATAACTTTTGTGTTTCTCTCAGGGCAGCAATGACTACAGTTGTGGTTTCAACGTGTGCTATATTAGATACCAAAGGTTTAGTCCAGACTTATTGAAAGGACCGATTTTATCTGGTTATTTTGTCCCATTTATAAACGCCTGTTTAAAGTTATTTTTAGAGCAATGCAGCATTTCCCTTTTTATCTATTTTTTAACTCAAGTCCAAGCTTGGCGAAGCCAAAAGTTATGGGTTTAATCCAATTTAATACAACTGAATCCTACAAAAGTGAGAACTCACCAGATGCTTTTGAAACCTCTCAGCTTTGATGGCTTTTATTGTACTCTGTACTTCCTGTAATTTCTGGTTTGTGGAATGATGATACTGTGTTTTTTCCACCTTTGTCAGGAATGGGAATGCATCTTCCACACAACAGATAGAGGTGTTAAAGCATCCACAAACCTGATACAATGGGTTAGATGTCATGGTCTCTTAGACATGCTTTTAGAGGAGTGGTACTCACTCCAGTTCATTTTCTTTTCTTTTGCTGAATAAAATATTTAAGGATAGCTTTTAAACAGCATCAGATTAAGAGTAGTGGTAATTTATTTGCTGATCACCTGAGTGATTACTAGTTGATGGACTGGGACAAAAAATCAGCCCTGGCATTTTTGGTCCTGGCAGCCCACCATGGTCACTCAAAAAAAGTTAAAAGTTTGGACACACCTTCTCATTTAATGATTTTGCTTTCATACATCGAATATATGATGCAAAATATATGTAGCAAAGATTGATAAATAACTCTAAATATGTCTTACATTTTAGATTGCTGAAAGTAGCCACCCTTTGCTTTGTTGACAGCATTGCAAACCCTCGGCCTGCCTCAGTGAGCTTCATGATGTGGTCACCTGAAATGGTTTTCCCTTCAAAATTTCAATCAATGTCGCCTGCTCTGGCACCTGGAAGAAAATTGACTATGGTTGCTGGTGTCTCTAGCTTCACATGTCTCAGAACAGAATTGTCAAAAACCTAAGTTTGATCTCAGTCAAGTGTGTCGCCGAGTGGGGAAAAGCGTTTAGAGGCTGAGGAGTAACTAAACATCTGACACATGAA